>NC_133156.1:44533824-44836854 GCF_040802235.1 Manis javanica
AATGAAGAAAACTACAACCCCATACAGACAAGACAGAAGACCAACAAAACTGTAGAATAATCCCTAAATGAGAAAATCAGGCACAGTGGGTAAGCCCTAGCAGAGACAACAAAGCTTTACGATTGCCAGTGAGCAAATTAATTGAAGGGCTGGAGAAAAATTACATTGGTCCCTGCTTTCGAAGTGACTTCAATATATTTTGAATGGCAAGTTTCAAATTTATCACCTTAAATAAAATCAAATATATGCCCCAAAAGACAACTCAAATGAGCCTTGAAACACTGGCTATGTTGCAAGAAACTCCTAGTATCCCAAAGTTAAGATACTCATACACCCAAAGAAAAGGTTACACAGCCAAATGTTGCTCTATCCTCCTGCCCTGCATAGTTATAGAACCACAGGTCCTATAATCACAACTGAATTATCTTCAAAAAAACACAGGCATTTTCACTTGTGCTGAAGAAATACATTCCAACCATACTAGGATTTATCAGTCTAGATTCCAAATCACACATGTAAGCCAAAATGCCAAAACCATAAAACAGATGAGGAAAACTAACAAATGACGGAGACACTAGACTGAAAAGCAACATAACCAATCCTGGTAAACAGCATATGAACAATACTGAATTGATTTAAAATACACGATAATTTTCACCAAGAGTTTTGATAGGGTTTACAGGTATAAAACAGACTGTGAAAAGTGATCATCTGTCTGCAAATTAAAAATATTATTGCCAAGATCTTTAATAAAAAACTAAATAAATCGATGAAATACCAAAATAGACTTCAACTAAGACTGAATTAACAAACTGAAAATCTATCAAGCAGACAAAAACATAGAAGTTACCAGAGAAGTGAAGTGTTTTGGAAAGTGTGTATAAACACTTAGATCTTAGATCTTTCAAGATAGATCTTAGAAAGCCAGCATATGTCCACCAAGACTTCTAAAAGAAGAATGACAAACATGGAGAGGGAAAATAATTAAAGAAATATAAGTCAGTTTTCCTTGATGTAATTTAGTTCCACAGGACATGGCCCACTATAGAAAAGATAGACAGTTGTCAACCCAGTAATTCCACTCCTAGGAAATTATCCAAAGAAAACAAGATCCCTGATTCAAAAAGACATATGCACCCCTATGTTTATCACAACACTATTTACAATAGCCAAGACATGGAAGCAACCTAAGTGTCCATCAGTAGATGAATAGATAAAGAAGATGTGGTACATATACACAATGGAATATTATTCAGCCATAAGAAAGAAAGAAATCCTACTATTTGCAACAATATGGATGGAGCTAGAGGGTATTACGTTCAGTAAAATAAGCCAGGAGGAGAAAGACAAGTTGCAAATGAGTTCACTCATCTGAGGAGTATAACAACAAAGCAAAACTGAAGGAACAAAACAGCAGCAGACTCACAGACTCCAAGAAGGGTCTATGGTTACCAAAGGGAAGGGGTTGGGGAAGGTGCATAGGAAGGGAGGGAGAAGGGGATTAAGGAGCATTTTAATTAGCACTCACAATATAGGTAGGTCACAGTGAAGGCAGTAAGTATAGCACAAAGACAAGTAGTGACTCTATAGCACCTTACTACACTGATGAACAGTGACTGCAGTGGGATGGGGGGGGACCTGATAATATGGGTGAATGTTGAAACCACAATGTTGCTCATGTGAAACCTTCATAAGATTGTATATCAATGATACTTTAATTTTAAAAAATAATAAGATGGCTAGTTGTCCACCAATATCCATTCTCCTTTTCTTGTTTAAATAGAAACCCTGAAAATGAAAGCTTATCACAGAAGACCAGGCTAAATAATTTCTCATCTGCTCTTACAAATTGGTCATGTGACAAAACTCGATCCAATAAGATGCAGACTGAGGAGATACATGCAATCATGGGCTATTCTCTTAACAGAAGAATGCCTTCCACTTTCCCTCTCCTCCACCCATTGGCTGGAATAGACATTTTAGACCAAAGATCAGCAAAAATAGCCCTGCACATTTCTTTACTTATTGTCAATAACTGCTTTTGCACAACAATGGCAAAGTTAAATAGTTGCAATAGAAGCCTTATGATCCATAAAGTCTACAATTTTTACTACCTGCCCAGTTACAGAAAAAGTTTACCAATCCCTGGTTACAATTTTAAAGACTGACAACATCTGTGTTAGTGTTTATACGAAGTAACTGGAATACTCAGGCACTGCCTGCTGATGTATAAAGTTTTATACATACTTTCCAAAGCTGTTTGGAAAATAGTTTTAATAAAGTTAAATATACAGCTTCTCTGTTACCCAGAAATTCTACATCTATGCATAATCCCAAGATATACTGCTCAGAGCAGTTTTATTCATTAAGAGAAGAAGAGATAAACAAATTTTCATATAGGAACAAAGGACAAAACAGCAGCAGACTCACAGACTCCAAGAAGAGACTATGGTTACCAAAGGGAACAAAGTGTCATACAGTTATACAAGAAAAACTACACAGCAATAAAAAGGAACAAACTGCTGCTACAACCAATATCATGAATGGAACCCCAAACATACTGAGCAGTGGAAGATAGACACAAAAGAAAATTTACTGCATTTTTTCATTTATATGAAGCTCAAGAAAAGGAAAAATTAATTTATGATGATAAAAATCAGAATGGTTGATATCGGTGGAGGGTGTGTATTGCTTGGAAAGAGCATGAGGAAGCCTTCTGGGGTGCTAGAAAGTTCTGTAAGTTGATCCCAGTGGTGGTTACATTTGTAAATATTCACTGAGCTATGCACTTAATTTTTGTGTGTTCTATTGTATACACATCATAAATGAATAAAAACTTTTTAAAAAGCTGAGTTGAGGTAAACCAAAAAATAAAAATAAAAATATTTTGTAGTTAAGAAAGAATAATTATTGTTTATCAGTTTTTGGCAAAGCAGCAGACCATCCTCAAAATGTAAGACTTAAAAAAATGTAACAGGCTAGAATAAGAGATAAACACTTCTAAACCATGAACGAAAATAAATCAGCAACAGAATTAGTCAACAAATATTACAAGGTTTACTGTAAAGAATAAGACACTGAAAATGCACACAGTATGAGTCCATTTATATAAAATTCAAAAACAGATTTAAACTATGTATATTACAAATGCATGCTTAGGTGGTAAAGCTACATAGCAAAACAGGGAAGTGAGTGTCATTAAGCCAGAAGACTAATTACTTTAGGCAGTAATAGAAAGGGTTGTGATAAGGAAGTGGTGGGGGAGAGGGGCTTCCGGCATGCTGATGATGTCATGTCTGATCTACATGATGACTATACTGGTGTTCACATTATTACTATGTTAACCTGTACATATGTTTTAGGCACTTTTCTCAGTGTATGCTTTATTTCACATAAGTAAAAGGTTTAAAATGAAATAAAGATACAGAGGATTTGAATAACAACAAGGTTCATTCACTATTACATGTGTTCTTTCTTCATATATAAGTATGAATATTATATCCATATAGGAACAATATTACATATGCATACATATGAGCTTAATATATAGTATAATTTTACATATATACATAGATATGTGCATATGTATGTACCAAACAGAGAAGATTCATTCTATTGAAATACACTTAAAAAACTTTAAAAAAGCCCATCATATGCTAGGCCAGGGATGATTTCATTATTGCTGCAGATCAGTTATGGCTCTGAGTTCCCCGTGCTTTCATTTCCTAGGATGGAATTTATGTGTGTTTGTGTTTAGTTATACTGTCCTTACTTATTGGATATGTAGCAGGGGGAGGGAAGATGACTCAACTGTCAGTTTATATATTGTGAGGCACAAGAAATCACATCCATCCACACAGTGCATAACCCAAAAAGCCTGGACTTTGACTTCGAAGCAGTAACAGAATGGGACCTTGGATTTTCTACTTAGGGAACGATACGAAAAGATGGTGCTCTTTAGATATTTGTTAGCCAGTGGAATGAACTAGGGCAAAGATGGCTAACAGATCACCATCAATCTCTTACACTTTCCCCATAATGTGGAGTTGTCTCAGACAAGTGATTGGTCAGCCAGGGACCACATTTCCATTAGAGGCAACTGTGTGACCACCCTTTAGCCAATACAATGTGAACAGAACAGATGAGCATAACTTCCAGACCTGCCATGTGAAGACCTCCCACACAGTACCACACCCATAGGCTTTTCACCTTCCAGCTGGCTGTAATGGAGGTCATCCCCCAGGGTGACCTTAAAAATTATTTGTTGAAGAAAGCCAAGCCTCCATCAGGTCAAGTTTCAGAACTACTGTATGGATGCACACCACCCCCTCTAAGCTTTCTACTTACACAATACTATTGTGTGAACAAGGAAAAAATTTCTATGCTATCTGAACTGTCATCAATTTTGGTTCTATTTGTTAGAATTATTTTCCTACACTAATGTGGGGAACAATGATCATACCTGCCCCACAGGATGGTTAGGGGGATTAAATGAAATCAGGAAGAAAATGAAGCTTAGCATAGTGCCTCACACATCTCAAGGGCTGAGCATGTGTTAGCTTAATAAATACCCAGGAAATTATTACAAGGACTTTAGTGTCTTCAAAATGGTTAAGTTGCAAGAGATGAGCTCTTGAAAATAAAGGAAAGTGATTGATGACAGTCTACTCAGTCCATTTCTTCCGGTTAATCACTCCTTCCTCCAAAGAATCCTCTGGGCTTGGATATATGAGCAGCACAGTAGGCAACCAAAGCACATTTGAGCAATAGCTGTAAAACAAGCTCAATATGCTAACCATCAAGGACAATGATGGACCAGCTGGAAACTCTGAGATGAGCCCCTAACATTAGTGAGCAGAGAGGAGGAAATTGTATGTAAATATGTGTGTAAAGGTAAAGCTTTTTCCTGCTGGTTGTTCTCTTTCTGTTGCAGCAAGCACATGTGCAAGTAGACACACAAGCACACATTCACACACTCGTGCTGACACACTGACAGATCGCTGTACTGAGAAGGGTATTGGCGATTTTATTGATGAGTCTCTCAAATCATCACTAAAACAAAATAAGATGTTCACTTCACAGCTGGAGTCAAATGGAGTGATGACAGTTGTCTTACCCTTCTCTGATGATAAATGAGTCTTTCCCTCCTTACTCAGGTCCTTGACCCAAATTCACAGTTATTTCAGTGACACAGGCAAACCTCTGAGAAGAAAAAAAGCCACACTCACAAATGCCTAATGAAGCTTGTCTCAACTATTACTATTATACCCTGTCATTCTAACTATAACTGATTTGCTAAGGTAGCTTTTTTTTTAATAATCAGCCTAGCAGACAAAAATACCTTATATAAATTAAACACATCTCTTTTCCACATTTCACCAACCCTGCTTTTATATTTGTAAACAACCCATGTACATTTTAAACTTTCTGTGAAACTTCATATTGTCCTTCTTTTTGTCTTGGCAATAAGCACATAATATCTGGCCTTTGAAACAGTCTTTGATGAAGCAATCTTAGAACCATGTAAAGGGAACTTTTTGTCCCTTCAATGGTCTTTTTCATTAAGGCACAAATTTCAATAGACTGAGAGTGACTCTCTAGAACCCTCTTTGAAAGTGGTTTGAAGCCACATTAGAGTCTAGCAGGAAAGAATGCCATGTCGGAACAGCAATGTCTGCACGGTGGCATTTTAGAACATATTCCATGTATTTATCCTCCCTGGGAGTCAAGGTAGAATGATACAGAGAAGTTTCAGAAAGCAAAATATCTAGTCTATTGTGTAAATACAGATAAAAATAAAGACTGTATACATATAGATACAAATCAAGACACAGGTACAGATATAAATAAAGATACAGATACAGAGATATATTTAGAATCTCAATCCTTCAAAGAAGATATCATTTCAAAACAAATTTCCTGAAATTGCTTGTACTTACTTATGGGTCATTTCCTATAGCCATCTACTTTAAACATCTTGTGTTGCAAAACCCAGAGATAAGATCAAATCATTTACTCTGAGAAAAGGGGGAGAAAAAAAGCTTTCAGAAGTGAAGCTTCTATGTTCCTTTCACAGAACCAAACTCCCCAAGAGATCCTCACGCCCGAGATTCTACTGGAAACCATGTGCTGTGTGCCTGCCTGGATGTCTTTCTCCAACAATGGGAGGCTGTATGTTAACAGCCTGCAGTGACAAGACTCCATTATTGCCAGAACATAACATCTCAGAAGGACTCCCAGTTACCCAGAGGCTGCGGAGAGTTCCATTTAGCACCATCTTTGTGAGCCCTGAACACCTGACACAGGATGAAAGCGGAGGAGCAGGCCCTGGGGTGGAGGAAAGGCTTTTTCCCTTTCAAGTTTCTGAACTTTTCTAGGTCTGTGGAGGTCCAAACCACAGAACCAAGGAAATTCAAAAGGAAAGCAACAAAAGAAGCTACAAATCAAAAGAGCCCTCTCCACTTCCCAGCCCCTGCTGCTCGGCTTTCATTACGCACCAGCATCATCTGAAGGGAGAGCGGCACCTCAGCTTCCTTGCACAGTCAACACATTGAATCAGGAGTGTTGATTCAACAAGGAGACCACTGGCTGCCAGCTAAATTCTACAGCCCATTTCAGTCTCCTTCCTTGCTTTTTTCTTTGTGGGGCTGGGGACCAGGGGGGTTTCTTTGTCCTGTGACTTCTGGGTCCCTGTGGCACCTTTAGGAGCACCATTAGGGCTGCCTATATGACCATGCTGTCTCCCCGAGCACCATCCCACAGCTGAGACCTGTCTTTGCCCACCCACCACACGTGTCCTCTTTTCCTTTCCTCTGGGCTCCACTCTGCCACTAATTTCTTTTAAGATTATTGTGTCAGTCACAGCTCTCCAGGTCGTACGAAACAGCAACTCACTTCAAACTAGGGAGAAGGACCTTTTTGGAGATGGTGTAACTGGGTTAGCTCACAAGAATAAAGTAAGAGCACGGTCACAAAAGTAAAACAAGATCCAGGCTTTGCAGGGCCCAAAGCTTAAAAAAGGGTGGAAGGGCAGGAGAGTCTCTAATTCCAAATATAAAATTGGATATGAAAGTAAGTATTTATTAAGAATGAGAAAAGAAATCACAGCAAACTGCAAATTTTTAAATATTGACAAATGTCACAAATACCACCAAATCCAGAAAAATATCCTAATGTTTTTGTTAAAGACAGTTCAGTCTTTCTTCTAATATAGTGGTTTAAAAGTCATGACTGAAGTTAGGAGGCAGAAAATGCAACATTACATACAGGCATCCTCACTATTTAGAGCACTGATACCACCTCTATTAAGACAGAAACTCTGAAAAATTATATTTTGCATGACGCAGAACAAAAGAAAAAACATATGGTGTATTTGAATTGCCTAAATATGTTCTCCACACTTTCATTTTGACTAGACATAAATGAGAACTGTATTCTTTTCTTATAATTTTATATTTCTGATTATTTAAGTGTACACAACTCTTCCGAACCTCTACTCTCCACATACTGTCAGATACTCGCAGTTATAAAATATGTTTGCATATTAAAAAGTCACACTTTCCATCTCTGACTTCCTAGAGAAAAATGATTATGGACTAAGGGGAGAGAAAAGGGAGGAGCAGACTGGAGGCTCTGGAAGCACTCTGTGCAAAGGATGACAGTGATTCTGACTAAAGTAGAAGTGGTAGAGACAGGGAGTGATCAGACTCAGACATATTTTGATGGGTGATCCAGTATGATTTGCTAACTAGATATGGGAGGCAAGAAAAAGAAGTTGAGGGTAATGTTAAGCAGATAACATGACCATCTTCACACAGTTTATTCTGAGGTTGACTGAATAAATGCTTGTAATTGTACCTAGCATGTTGCCTGCAGCATAACTGGAGCTCTATAATTATCAGTTGAATGTGAAATTTGTTTATATTATTCAAAAAAAAAAACCCTGCAAATGACCCATATGGCAAGCCCTGTATTGGTACTGGCTTGGCTGTTGACAAGAAGAATTTCTGAAATTTTCTCTCATAGGCTCCTACAAATTTGCTGAGGGCAGGATAGGATAATTGACCAGGCAAAAATTAAAAGTATTACTAAAAAAGAATGTAGAGCACAATCTTATGTTTGTCTAGGGAAACACAACTTACACAAAAAAAGATATCTAGGGTAGTCAGTTCAGTGAAAAATGAGGAGCTACTGAAGACTAATTCTGACAAAACATACTGGAGATTTTGGATTATCAACCATAGTGACCCAGGCACAGCCCAAAACACCCTTTATAATTCCTATGGCAACTTAGCTTTGAAATTTTATCCTTGTAGGACATAATTTTTAATCTGAGAAATTCTTATTTCAAATTTGTACATTAAATGAAGCATTAATATTTACATTGTGTTATTTCACTGTTCGCTTAATTTGCACAAATAATGTGTTTTCATACAATAAAATATCAATGTAAGTCATTTCTAGTTGTAAGGTTTTGAATGTTTCTTCTTTTTATCTGCATTTTGTAAAATTTTCACAATGACTAGATAATACTTTGAGATAAGAGGAAAGTATTTTTAAAACATTAAGAAAAAAAGGCTAAGAAAAACTCAAGTGGAAATATTACTTGGTAACTCCAAAATAATAACATTCTCTTGGTAAATATAAATAAAGCTGGACCTAAAATTTTAATTAACCAGAATAATTGGGGATAATTATGGATTGGAACATTCTAATGGTACAATATGATATATATTTTAGTTACACGTATATAAACATCATCTTTGTTCCCTGCCTTACTCCTTTCTCCCTAATTCTTTCTACTTCTTGCTCCCAAGACTGTAGCTTAATTTATTAAAAACTGACAATATGCCATGTGTAAGGCTTTGTAATTAGCATTTAGAACCCTGGGACTTAAGAAATCTTGAAGGGCTTATACTCTGGTAGGAGAGATTTAAGTTAGTATTTACCATAAAGTAAGTAAACTTTCTTAAAAAATATAGAAAATATTGTAGGTTGGCTCACACAATACTTACACACATCTCTTCTCCCATTCCTTCCTTTCCTAATAATTAGAGACTAGAGAGATATAAACCCACCTTTCCAGAGAACCCTGCAACTAAGGGTAGTCATATGACACATTTATGATCAATGAGAAATAAGCAGATGACTCCTGGGAATTTCTGGGAAACACGGCCCGTCTGCTAGCTCCTGCCTGGAAGGCAAACAGTGGTCAGAGTAGCAGTAGTCATCTTGGGACATAAGGAAGAAAGCCAAAAAAATCACAGAGACTTTGACTCTCACATCTCTGCGCCACTATCTAATAGCAAATACCACACACCTCAAGGCATTTTTGCATGAGAAAAAAAGAAGCCTTCATATATTTATGCCTATTACCAATTCAGCTTTCTGCTATAGACAACAAATCATCGGCAAGTCCTAACAGATCCACAGGCAACTTGCTAAAGCGGTTTATTGCCTTTAACTAAATCTCTATTACCTTATGTTCCTAAATTAGACACTTGCTCCTGATACCACAACTTAGGAAAACAGTAATTACCTGATGGTTTTGGAAAATTGAAATTGCTTACCAAAAAGAAAATCATACTAAGTCTAAGTTCTAGGCCTAATGCTCCAATTAATATATTACACATTTGTAGAACAGAGAAAAGTTAAAGAAGCAAATGAAATAAATAAAACCACAAACTTGAACATTTTCATAACCAGGAACTGGGGAGAGAGCATCTTCAAATTTTAGAAGCCCTTTGATTCTGAGTTAACCAACCAGCTTAACCATATCACAGGTGAATAAGTGTTCAGTACATGAAAAGCCACTACATCTTAATGTATAAGTTTTTTTCATCTAGTCCATGGCCAGGAGAATATCTGTACCCCCCCAAACAAGAAGAACACAGAAGATATTGAGGCCATGAAAATGTACTGAGCAGAAGACAATCTCACCAAGATTATACTCCACAAAACAGAATTGGCAACATCTGCTCAATCTACTGTAGCTAAACAGTGAACTATTTTCCATCTCATTAACTGAGAGGATGAGATATTAAATAAACCCCAGGGGCCTCATGCTTTGTTATCACATTTAAGGTCTGGCCCAGACTTGCTGCACTAGCTAATCCTTGTAATTGTTTTTAGTCTAAAATCCTACACCATCTCCATCTCCTCTCTTCTTTTCTTTCTCTTTCTTTCTCTCTCTCTCTCTCTTTCTCTTTCTCTCTCTCTCTCTCTCTCTCTCTCTCTCTCTCTCTCTCTCTCTCTGTCTCTCTCTCTCTCTCTCACACACACACACACACACACACACACACGCACACGCACACACACACATTCCCAAGGGCTTAAAACCAAAAGGTCCTGCTTAGTCTGACTGTCTCTCTACTTAGTAGTCACTTAGCTTAAATTATTAACCATGTCTTCAACTGTGATATATGATACCTATAGGTATCCAAACAGGATTCTAATAGAATTATCTAATTCTATTAAACTGCAAACAACTGCCCATTAAATATTTATTAGCCAGCTTGCATTCATTGAAGGCAGACCGGAGTGTCAGCAAACCTCTGGGCTCTCTCTTCCCGGAGCTTTGTCACAGGGAAGGTTCAGCTAAACCAGCTCATCAGAATCATGCTTGTAGATCACCTGCCAATCACCTGTTTAATCAAAATCAATGGGAATTTTAAAAGTGGAGAAGAACTTACAAGGTATGGTGTGGATTTTCTTAATACTTGGTTAAATAAGTAAATTGGTTAAAATCTGGCTAACTTGATTGTAATCACGTAAGGTTTATTTCACCATGGGGAAAACTGCTGGCAGTTAAATAGATTTTCTTTCTCAGACTGGTCAATTCTATTTTTAATAAAGGAGTTAAAAAATTGTCAGTTTTAGCCACCCTGGAGAGATGCTTTTCGCTGATGTGTTTTCAGGCTAAAATGCCTTCTTTGTCAAAGCCATATGAAAGATAACCTGACACCTGTGGCAGACAGTACTCCTTCAGATGGTGAGCATGTGGGCAGTTTTAGACAATTAGATTATGCAAGATGGCAAGTGTTCATTCACTAAAAATGCAAGAACCATCTGGATTCTCCCAGAGGATCTGGGGAAAATGAACAAGGAAAGTCACTCCTCTAGACAGAGCAATTTAACATGAATTGTTCATAACCCAAATTGTAAATCAATTCTTAATAGCAAAAGGCCATAATGAAGAATATAAAAGAAGGGGAGGAATGTCTTGTTCCACTAGTTTCTCAACAGTCAGAGAAAGTCAAGCCAAAGAAAAACAGGAATTGCTATAGCAAATACTCAGTAGTGGTATATATTTTTTTCTTCCTGGTTGCTATATTTAAGGATTCAATCTCAGACAACTGCCTTTTAGGTTGATTTTGAGAAAATACTCCTGTCCAAAGGCAAAATAATTAAAATAGACATGAAAATCAGCACTAGGAATCTTTAGTCATTAAAAACAAAGCAACAAGAAATAAAATAAATTGTGTCAAATCCACACTGGAATAAAGCTTTGCAATGCAAAGGGACAGATCATTGCAACATGGAAAATGGATTAATTTTATAAAGATCCTATTGAATGAAGAAGCCAGACCCTCCAAAGTAGAACATATATTCTGCATAAACAAATTTACATGAAATTTAAAAATAGGCAACATTAAGCTATGTTTTAAGTAGAATTAAGAGTTACCTTTGGGAGTGGAGAACAGAGTAGTGACTGAAGAGGTGCCACAAGGAAGATTCTTTTGGAGTGCTTGAGAATGGTCTATCTTGGTCTATAAGCTGGTTACACAAATCTAGTCTCTTGGGGAAAATTTTTGTACTTTTCTGAATGTATGTTATTCTTCAATAAAAAGTTTACTTTCCAAAAAGTAAAGCAATGGAGCAATTTATTTGTGTGGCCTTAGGCAAGTCACTTATCTCTGGACCTCAAAAGTTACATCATGTGTAAAACGAGTAGTTGTACAAGATGATCTTCAGCTTTCTGTTGCAAAAACACTCTGATTCTACAAAAGATCAGAATCTCACAAGGACAAAATGGAACAATAAATCTGAACTGATATTAACCTCATTTAACCAGTCAAAGATCTTCCTCTATCCCCTTATCCTGTTCTTCAACCTTCCCTTAAATAGTAAAAAGCAAATTTTGAGGCAGTATGCATACATAGAGAATCCCCCTCACTAGATAGATAGATATATAGATACATAGAGAAACATAAATAGATACATAGATAGCTAGGTACATAGATATGGAGATACATAGATACCTTCTTTAAAAAAAAAAACAGACAAAAAGGAGGGATGGAGGACATTTCCTAACCAGCCTAGAACCAAAATATAGAACACCGTTAGCAAATGGGAGCCAGGTGTTCTCCCAGTGCCCATTTCCCACCTGATTCTCTTCATGTTTCTATAAACAAACAAACAAACAAAGCCTTGTGAATTTCACCACACAATAAGGAAATAAAATCCCACCAAAGATCTCTTTCCCATAAATAGGCATAAGTCACCAAAGCAATTTATTTTCTAAGCTATTAGTTATATAGGGAACACTATAAGAAGACTCAAAGTTTCCCTTCACTCATTATAGAAGCCAGAGCATAGACCTCTCTGCTCATAGAGCTTTATTAAGTACATACTGGAGATTCACTAGCGAATGAGCAAATGTCACCATTTTGAGGCCAAAATAATGGACAGAAAAATCTTAAATCCCTCAAGTATGAAATATTACAACCTTTAAATTCCCTAGTACTGTATCTCTTAAAAGGACAAAATAATGTACAAATCAAGAACCGTCCTTTGGAGGAATATTCCTAGATCCTGCTGTCAGGAAACAGATAACATGTCATTTCTCCTTAGCTCTCAGGGAGAGCAGAGGTGTCTAGAGAATACGAAGAGAGCAAGTTACCTATTGCTGTCTTCACAAATCTTAAACAGAGACCAAAAACAGTTTGGTTGGTTTTCCCCACCAAGGCACCCGCATCTCTAGAGAGAGCCCCTCACCAGGCAGAAAAGCTGCCTCTGAATATCTGTTTCACGCATTCCCAGGTGGGACTGGTGCTCTGCTCTCTCCCTGAGAGGTGAAGGGCTCTGCAGCACATCTAGGGAAAGGACAGGGGAAATTTATAATTTGAAGGTACATGTTTAGCTGTCAATCTGCTTTTCCAGTCTATAAAAATAGAAGTAATTGTGTAAATACTACTTAACTCAGAAAAAATGTCACTGCCCTAAGCCCAGTAGAGAAAGATCTTGTGATAAAACAGGCTTTTCCAGAAGGTAGAAGCAAGGTGGGAGAAAGACAAGAACACTGTTAAACAAGAAAGTTTAAGAGGGAAACTACAGGTGTTGGTGCAGCCACCGTCATTCCATGAAGAATTCAGGGCTGCATGGATGCTGAGGCTCACCAAAACACTACTGGTGTTGCCATCCCTGAGGACTACTGTGCTTGAGTCTCCCACCCCACACCTATTTTTCTTTAATATTTGGAGTTTAATCTCTGTATATGGCTGCCAGGTTAAAGACTACATTTCCCAGCCCTCCTTAAGGCTGGATCTGGCACGTGACCAGATACCAGCCAATGGAAAACAGAAACAGAAATCACTTTTGGAACTTTCTGGTTACACTCGTAAAGAGTAAGGTACATGCAATTCTTTCTTCTTTCCCACTTGCTGAATTAAGCCATAGCGTTGGAAACTAAAGCACCCATCGCAGACCTGGTAAGAAGGCACAAGACTAAGAAAGTAAGAGAAGCAACATGGAAGGTGCTAGGTCACCACACCACAGACCAGCTATATAAGCCCCGGACTGCTTATACCCCACAGCCAAACCAGTATCCTAAAATTTACAAGCACCAATTGCTATTGGTCAGTTCACTATCCTCTGTCCCACATGAAATGATGATTTTCTCTCTCCTATGTTGCCCAGTGCCCCTGTCAAGCATGGGTGACCCCCTTTGTGACTGCCTGATGCAATGGCAATCTCACCCCATCACCGCTACCAAAAAGGGGGGGTTACCAGAATCCACAGGGTCATGCTAGTTTAAGTCAGAAGCCCTGTCCTAACCAAGGTGGGCCCATCCTGAACCAGTTTGAGACCACCCCCTGAGCCTGCTTTTAGCAGCGCTTATAGCAATTCTGATGACAGAGCAATAGACTATTACCAAGCCAGGAAATCTGAGCAGCAAGCCACAGCAGGGCCACCTAAAGAGACTGCACCTGCGAAGACCTGGTGACTGAATAAATAAGTGCATGTGGAATAGAAATTAGGTAACTGGACCTAAAATAAATCTAACAGACTGCCTCCTCTCTATGTGCTCCTTTTAATCAGCTGGTTTCATGAGACTTCTTTGCAGAGGAGGAGATGTGACTCACGAGCATGCTTGCCAGGGACAGATGCTTGGGGTTTGGTTGTTTCTTGTTTCCTGGTTTTAATTTCATCTGACAGGAATCTGTAAGAAATCTGGATGAGGAGAAAGGTCAACGGTAAACATGATTGGAATCAAAGCATATTTTCAGGGGAAGTTGTATAGGACTTCTAGACTCATAGTTCCTAAAACTCTCTTCAAAGACATAAAAACAAAAGGTGAATCGGAGTTTTTTTTTTTTACAAATAAAGGAGCTTAAAGAGCATCTAGCTCCACTCTGTTTTCCTAAGTAAATACTTAATATGGTATATAACACACAGTTGGTGATTAAATATATTTTTGTTGTTGAATAAATGATTAGCTGACTAGAAATAAAAGAGATGAGTGGCCTGTCCAGGATTACACAGGAAAGATTAAAGTGAACTAAGATGTCTCATCAACCCCAATTCCAGAACATTTTCTATGCTACCTACTCTCATTTTGTGTCATAGCCTTTCAGTTTTGAAATGAGCTTCAGCATCCATGTACATACCTTCCTTTTCCTGGTGTCTGTATCAGTTAATATGACATTTAGCTGTACGTACAGATATGTAGTGGGAAAAATATAGCTTAAATCAGAATATTGTTTTACTTTACCAAAATTTGGAGGTAACTTGTCCTAGGGTTGATTTTGATTTAACATCATCAGGGACCTAAGAACTTTCCGTCTTTCCACTGGCCCATGCTCATGTGCTGCTTTCATTTTGGAGCCTATTTCTTCATGATTACCAAGTATTTGTGGCATTTCTTTTTACCTTCTATGAAAGCATCCAAATAGAAAAGAAAGGACAAGGATAAAATGGCTTCCTTCTCAAGCTACTCCATTAATAAAAAGAAAAATCATTCCCTAAACCTTCAAATTCCCCTGTGTCTCTTTGGCCAGAAGCAGGTCACATACCCACCCTTGGACCAATCATTGGTGTAAAAACAATGGGACTGTGAAACTGACTTAGGACAATCATGATTCACCTACAGGAGCTGGTCACACTCCATGCCAAACAAATACATTCATGAGGAAGGGTATGTGGCTATCTGAAGATACCTGTGAGATGCTGCCTTATACACAGAGCCCTGGCAGCTCTACTCAAGGTGAAGCCCACAGGTATTATATACCAACAATGCTAGATATAAGAATATGAATTCAACTCAACCAACATTTGTCAATCACTCTTTATTTACCAGTCTCCACACAGATGCCACAACTAAAGCAACAGATAGGACTGACACTTTTCCTACCCTCAGGGAGCTCAATGCACAGTGGCAGGTGAAGACCACAAAATAGGTTATTACCACCTGGTACGATGCCTGTTCTTAGGCACAAAGTGCTGACATCTATGAGATAATAAGGAAGACATAACTAGCCCACTATGGATGGTCAACAAAGGCTTCCAAGAGCAGGTGCCATCAACAAAATAAGTAGAAGCTAGCACAGAGATGCTATGGGACAAACAGAGTGTGTTTCAGATGGAAGGTCAGCACAGGCCAAGTGCAAGAGACAAGTGGGAATATCATGAATTTGAAGGCTGAAAAAACAGTTCAGTATGACTAAATCACTGCACATAAGGCAGGGAGATCAACTGAGACTGACCACGGAATAGCTGGTATGTGAATTAGTCCTATTTCAAGTTTTTGCCAGTGTGATAAAGGATTTGCCCTGATAGCTGTAGGTGGAGTCACAGGTGTAAAAACAGCTAAAAGGCAGCAGGCACAGAGGTAACCTCCTCCAGGAAATGGATCACGATGTCCCTACTTGGTGACTCACAATTCCCTTTCGGTTCCCCGTCTATTGAGGCTGTTATAGACCAAGTAGAAATAATGTACCAGTTCAGAGTGTCAACAGCTCCCCAGCAGAAGGACTAGTGTGGGTAATGAGTGTGCTTGGACAGCCCAAGGTCAGATATTTAACAATATTCCAGAGTTTAAGTATGATACACTGAGCGCTGTTTTAGCTCCTTACTGGAAAGGCTCACAGCTGCTAATATTTACAGAAATAGGAAGCAATTACAGTTCGCTGCCACAGGAGGAACTTAAATAATTTAAGGCTCATAGTGCCTCTGATTCTTTTCAAGCCATGTTTTCTCCAGAACCAGCTGCTTCTAGCTCTGAGAGAGCCCTCAGTTCAGAGGGCAGACTGAACCCGATGCACACACAGCACTGCTCTTGCTCGCCCAAAAACTCAAGCACACAGCTTTTTGGCATCCACAACATTTCTCCCACACTCGTACTTCATCTCTGGAAAGGGCCTCTTTTCTCACCAGTGATGAAACTCCACAGCCATCTGCCTGGACTAATCTTGGCAAACTGGCATGAGCAGAGAAAACCATAATGTGATTTCACAAATTAAACTAATTTATTTCAGTAGCCATTTTCATGACATGGATGTGGTAGGACAAGAATAGAGGAGAAAGGGGAATGGGGGAGAAACTGAATTATGTTGAATGTCAAACAGAAGATAGTCAATTTTAAGTCCCCAGAGTTTCCGTGTGAAGCAGCACAGGAGGGTCCCCTTATGATTCCGTTGCGGATGCAGCTCTCTCCCACAGTGGTCAACAAGGGTCACTGGCATAAGAAAACGCAGACAATTGTCAATTTTTTTAAATGGAGTTTAGAAAGCATCCAATGAAACATGGCTCCTTCCCTTCCCTCCCAATACCTGCTCTTCCATTTTTCTTGTCAAATATGTATACACCTTCCCAGTGCTTATAGCATTTGGGAGACATGCTAATTAACCACTCCTGTGTGTACCTCCAAAAATACAGAAACACGTTTTTACAACAGAAAGGGTCCTGTTATGGGTTAAGCTGTGTCCATCTCCCCTTCCTGACTCATATGTTGAAGTCCTCACCCCAGTAACTCATAGTATGACCTTTTATTGGAAATAGAGTTGTAGATATAAAGAGTTAATATGAGGTCTTAAGGGTGGACCCCTAATGCAATATGTCTGGTATCTTTATAAAAATAACACCATGTGAAGAGAGAGACAGGCCCCCAAGAAGTAGACCATGTGAAGATGAAGGCAGAGGTCTGAACAATGCGGCAAAAGCCATGGAATACCAAAGGTTGTCGGTGAACCACCAGAAGCTCAGAGAGGGGGACGGGACAGATTCTCCCACAGCCCTCAGTAGGAACCAACCCCAACACTTCATTATCAGACTTCTAGCCTCCAGAACTGTGAGACAACAAATTTCTGTTGTTTAAGCCACCCAGCTTGTGGGACTTCATTAGGGCAGCCCAAGCAGACTAATACAGACCGACCACTAATCTCTACTCAGTGTACACATTAATAGCTTTCACCATTACATTTTTCATAGGTTGCCAATGACATTAGGTCTTTTGGGTGAACATTCAATTATACTCTGTATAGATGACATAGTTGATTTGGACAATTCTGGCTGGCTGAGAATACAGAGGTCCTTAGTCATTGCCTTTTTAGTCCCACTTTGAATAAGAGGTCTCATTGGCTCTGTTTATTTAACTGTTTTTCTTTTCCATTAGATGTCAAGCTCCTTGAAAGCAGGAACTATGTCTCACTCATAAGAGGCATAACTTGTTGAACCCTTCCTTTTTGCTGAGCAGTTTAAACTTACCTACACAAACTGATCTGAGTGCCAGCCATGTGCCAGACCACTTCCCCAAACCAAAATGAGGAAGGTATCAATGTCCCCATTTCATAAAAGAACAAATAAAGTTTGAGAAATTAAGATGGATATGATCTAAATGTCTATGTCACCAAACTATTTCTATGCTGAAATCCTAACCCTCAAAGATAATAGTAGTAGGAGGTGGGCCTTTTGGAGATACTTAAGTCATGCAAATAGAACCCTCTTGAATGGATTAGGGCCTTATACTATAGGCTCCAGACCCCTTCCACCATGTCAGAACACAGCAAGAAGATGCTGGCTATGAACCAGGAAGAGGACAATCATGCTGCCACCTTGACCTTGAATGCCCCAGTCTCCAGAACTGTGAGAAATTAAATTTCTATGGTTCTACAAGCCACCCAATCTGTGGTATATTGTTAGAGTAGCCCAAATGGACAAAGACAATGATCAACCCTGACCAACGCCCTGAGTTTGACATTTCCCTTGTTCATTTCACTGCCTATTGGTTTTCTTCCCTTCTAGGATCCTTGTTTAGGATATTATTCCATGAGGAGGGGACATAGAATCCTGCAGAAACTCTTAAAAAATCCTTCCTTATTAGACTTTTGGACCAAATCAAACACTTCAGTTGTTTGTAGGTTTCCAAATCCATTCTAGGAACTCAAGGACAATCTCAACTCCGAACACTTATGGAGAATTGTGACTAAATTTTCATAAGTGATGGATGATTGTGTGATTTGTACATGTCAATACCCCAGGCAAGCTGAGGCAAAGTAAGTAGAGATGGATCTCTGTTCAGAAATAGACCGAAAACTAAAACTCAAGTATTACACCAGAGCTCAAGAGACTGCCAACAGAAAGTTGATATTTCTAATATAGGCCAACCCTGATTGACCCTTTGGTTTACAAGATAAGAAAGAGTCTCTATTTCCATATCAGCTCACCAGCTAGGATGTTGACAATCTGACATCTGGAGTGAGAGTGGAGGAAGACAGAAAGAAAAAACTACATGGACATTGTAGTATATCACCAGCAGACTCCCAGACATACTATGGCATACAAGCCCATCAATTATATAAACTCTCTGCAAGTTCAAATAAAACAACAAAGAAAAGGACATCATACAATAGCAAAGCAAGTCAGGGAAAACAGCCTCCAGTGTCAGGCAATGGCTGAGTCAATCAAAGGTGGAAAATATCTGGAGAGATGAAGACTGCTGTTGGCTTTAAATCTTCAGGAGGTGCATTCCCTCTGAGAGATGCACGGCCCACAAAGGCAGCCATTGAAACCAGTGACCCAGTGGCCCTTTCAACCACATCTCTCCCATCCCAAAATGGGGTGTCAACTCCTATTGTGGGCCCAGAAGTCTGGAGTTTGGGTTATGATCTATGAAACATTAGAATGGGCCCCTTAAACACATAAAACAAAATCTGTGATTTACAAATTCTCCATGAGGCCCTCCTTTGAAAGAAATCAATTTGATCCAAAGCTCAGATCCAAAGTGAATATCTCAGGTCACAGAGAGAGTGATTAAGGTCAAGCTGACCCATCTGACACCCAGATAAATGAGTATCACATTTGCAGACTTCAGCTTCAGGCACTGGTCTAACCTCTTTGTTAGAAGTGCTTTGATGAGAAAGCAAGCAAGGTGATTACAAGGTAAAGTTATCATGTCTTTAAATATTGAGAAAATAATGGATACTATTAAAATGTGCTTAAGTTGAGGTTATCAAAATCCTACTACCAACATATTTTGAGGGTTTTAACTCATATCACTGAAACTTAGACTTTTTCCTAATTACCTGTGTGTAACTTAAGAGTTGAAAACAGATGAGATCATTTCATTCCCCTACTTAAAATCATTCAATGACACCAAGTCCCAACTCCTCATCATGTCCAAACAGGCCTTTCCTGATCTGGGCAGCCTCAGCACTGCCCTCCTCAACAACCATCAGTGTACAAGGCACATTCAGCCATATGATGCTACTTACAAATCCCCAATTTAAGCCGTACTGTTTCTCATCTCTTTGTCTTCAGTCACGCCACTCACTTGGCCAGGTAAACCCTTCTAAAGTTCCCAGTCCCCCTTTTATCCCAATGCTGCCACTTTCCAAGTAAACCCTTACGCACCATTGCTTCAGTAAAACAGAACCACAAAACTGGGCTGATTTTGAAACTAGCCAACTTGAATTTGTATCCTAGTTCTACCATCTAGTGTTACTTAACTTCCTGTGCCTTTGTTTCTTCTTCACCGAGATGTACAAAGGAAATAACACCTAGAGCTGTTGAGAGGTTTAAATGAGGAAGACTTTAATCAGGTAGCCTTTCAGAACATACTAAGTGTTCGGAACTATTACCTATGGTCACTTATCATCATCACTACTCTCAAGTCCCCAGTTAAAGCTCTCTTTTTGTAAAAATTCCTTGTCAAACACCTTTTTCACAAACATATTGATCACTTACTGTTTCGTTCCACCCCTGAAACTTGGACACACAACAGTCCCCCCTTATCCACATGGGATATGTTCCAAGACCCCATGGAGGCCTGAAAACACAGATAGTATTGAGCCCTATATATACTATGTCTTTTCATACACACACATACATAGGATAAGGTTTAATTTATACATTAGGCCCAGTAAGAGATTAATGACAATAACTAATAATAAAATAGAACATTTAACAGTATACATAAAAATAAAGGTTACATGAATGTGGTCTTCCTCTTTCTCAAAATATCTGTAGCTCTGGGGTATTCCTGGGATTCCTCTCCCAGGACAAGCTTCCTGTGAATCCAGTAAAACCAAAGGAGGACAAGGGAAAGGGCAGGTTGTGAGAAAGAGATTTTATTGCTCACAGCTTGCTCGAGGTGGCCAGCCAGGCCCAGCTCCATCTGTCCCCTCCAGTCACAGCTCATGCTCTGCCCTCCTGCCCGCCCCTTTTGGTAGGAACTCCATGGGCAGGTCCTGGGTTCCCAGCAAGCGCCAGACCAATTAGGTACCAGGAATGGAGGGGAGGAAAGAATAGCCATTTTCCATCTACCTCTTGTCGAGGATAGACCAGAAGCTCTGCTGCAGTAAACATCTATTGGTATGTAAATGGACTAAGGCCAGGTGGGAAATTATGGACATTCTGGGGGAAAACTTACTTCTACACCACAATTTCTTATTATACTGTACTCACCCTTCTTCTCATGATAATGTGAGATGATAAATGCCCAAGTGAGGAGAAGAAATGAGGTGAATGACTAGGCATTGTGATGTAATGTTAGGCTACAACTGACCTTCTAACAATCATCTGCTTCCGGAGGATCATCTGCTTCTGGAGGATCATCTGCTTCTGGAGGATCATCTGCTTCCAGGAGGTGGTTGACCAAGAGTAACTGAAATTGCATAAAGTGAAGCTATGGATAAGGGGAACTGCTGTATTTCTAAAGTGGCTCTCATACTGAGTGACGAGTATTTTTTTGTTATGTATCTGTTCCCTCCCTGAAAGTTTCTCAAGAACAGGAACCATGTCTCAATAATCTTGTATTCTCAGTGCTTACCAGTGCCTGACACACTGGAGATACAAAAATAAATATTAGGTGCATGAATCAATAATTGAATGAGTTCCTAAAAAGCCAAGTAAAAACCAACTATTGATCAATCAAATCTTGTTTAATCAAATCATCTTATTCAAAGAAATCATAAGAAAAATCCAAGGACTGGGTGAAAGAATGGAAAGCACATGGATTTAGGAGTCAGACTTACCTGAACTAGAATCCCAGCCTTTCCTCTTACCAGCTGGATGCCACAGGTCAAGCTTTTTAACCTCCAGGAGTCTTGCTTGCTCATCTTTAGATGAGAAGACAACATCTTCCTGTAAGGTAAACAATAAATAAGAAGATATAAGCAAAAAATAAAATAAAAGCAAAGTACCCGAGTCTATAAGAAAGTATTTATTAATTCATTATTTCACTTGGCCTTTTGTGAGGAAATATTTTTATAAGTATAATTATTACTTTATTAATCTTTGAGTTAAATTTGGATCTACTAAAATGCTTCATACAACTGTACCATCAAAAGGATCAAGCTTTTGTTTTCTAGTTCATATCACATTCTTAAACACTGGGACATATACATCCTGTCTCTGCCTTCTACCAAGGGACAAAACTCTAGGATTTGTTTGTGATAGACAAGTGTTCTTTGTTTCAATTCAGCTGCTCTATTTTGCTTCTGCTCAAATCATTTGTTTCAACCTCAGAATTTGGAAGGTATATTGCTTCCTGAGGTTCCAGGAACCCAGGCTTAGACACAGCCCTGATAATCCTAATTAATATATTCTTTAATACTGCATTTCAAATAAACTGATCAGATCCACATACCTAAGGAACATAGAGCTGCAAAAAGAGATGACAGATCTAAAGGAAACACACAAGTACCTCTTCTGTTAAATTGACTGGGTCTGACCAAAATGATATAAACCCTTAATAATCGCTCAGTTTTATAAAGATTTTGATTATCTATGTTTATCACAGCACTATTTACAATAGCCAAGAAATGGAAGCAACCTAAGTGTCCATCAGTAGATGAATGGATAAAGAAGATGTGGTACATATACACAATGAAATATTATTCAGCCATAAGAAGAAAACAAATCCTACCATTTTCAACATGGATGGACCTAGAGGGTATTATGCTCAGTGAAATAAGCCAGGCAGAGAAAGACAAGTACCAAATGACTTCACTCATCTGTGGAGTATAAAAACAAAGCAAAAACTGAAGGAAGAAAACAGCAGCAGACTCACAGAACCCAAGAATGGACCAACAGTTACCAAAGGGTAAGGGACTGGGGAGGGTGGGTGGGAAGAAAGGGATAAGGGGTTTAAGGGACATTATGATTAGCATGCATAATGTAGGGGGGCATGGGGAAGGAAGTATACAAGCCCATGCAAGTAGTGACTCTACAGCATCTTACTATGCTGATGGACAGTGACTGTAATAGGGTATACAGTGGGGACCTGATAATGGGGGAGTCTAGTAACCAAAATGTTGCTTATGTGATTGTGTATGAATGATACCATAATGAAATAAAATAAGAATACAGAAAAAAAATTTTTATTGATCATTTTCCCTACCCATCAACTGAGAGAATTTATACACAAATATCAAGATTGCCAGATAATACTATTTGTTTCTATAGAAAGAGCACAGATTACTCAAGAATTCTAACCAAGTATACAGGTTTAGCAGGAAAATTTTTTAAATTAGAGTGTGGTGGGGAATAACAAAGAGTTTCTGATTTTAAAAACCCAGTCATTCCAAGTTTATCCTTAATCATTCTTACCTTCATTCTTGTCACAAGAATGACAGAAGGTAGAAGATAGTATCAAAGTTACTCTTCATAAACAGAAAAATTGAATTAAAACTACCCCAAATCTCAAGATACACTGGACGGACTTGAATCATATGTAGATGTCAAACTGCTAATTCACCTCTAAAACCTGATTTTAATAGAACAGTAGGGATTGGGGAATGGGAATATGGATAAATTAAGTATGGACACAGAGTGTTATTTACATTGTGATATTATGTGGCATCATCCATTGCATCTATTGCAGATGCAAATGTCATTAAAGTAGAAAACAATGCAATCCTCTTTTGGCTTCCCTGAAACCCAAAACCCTCATGACTGCTACAGAGTGAATGGCTTACCTTTACTACATTCCAAGTCACAAGGGCACCAACAGATACACAGGCCAATACCCGTGTTTAGTTTACATAGGAACAGAAAAGAGGAAAAGCAAGTTTGCAAAAAAGTATCTAACTAAAACTACTAGTGTGTGGCTATGAACAAATGCTCCCCAAACAGAATTTAGGTACAAAGGAATACAACTCTATTTAAAGCATAAGCTACAAAATAAAAAATTTGGCATATCAACACTACATACTGAAATTTAATCAGACTGGAAAAAACAGTTGATCTGTCTTCAAGAGAAGAGGAGGGGGTAGCGTGTAATATCTTTAATATATGGATGGCTGGGTAGAGTAAATGATTGTTTCACAGAAGGTTTATCTGTAAACACTGCAATAAGTCCAGGGTTTTTAACTATAATAAATGGCTGGTTTCAATCAGCTGCTGCTAGCAGGAAATCCATGGCCCATAGGAGCAATTACCCATCTCTCGACTGAAGCACAGGGCAATTACAAGCTACCGAAGTACACTCACGATCCCGGAGCACTTGACTGTATGGCGCTAATGGAACTGGGACAAGAAACAGTGGTTTGTGGCTACATTTCTCAGTTTCAGCCCCTCCCCCAGATCCTTTGATATTTTTGTTCTCTCACACAGCAGTATAGACAGAGAAATTGTGGTCTGCAAAAGAAATATATTCTCTCACAGCACAGACATCAGGGTTTTCTTTCCTATTCACCCACTCTGGGACCTTAAAATTATTACACTGATCCTGATTTTTCAAAATGTATTATGCGTTTATCTGTGGTTTTGCAGGTGACCTCTTACCCAAGTCTCCTATTCAGAATTTGGTGCTCAATATTGAGTAAGTCAGTTGGCCAAACTAGGCCTTCTAATCTTGAGGAAGTAAAGAGAAACCTCTCAGAGAAATAAATGGGAAAATAATTACTCTTATTTCATGGTGAAAAATGTCAACTAGGTATCTTCAGAGAGTTAACCTCTTTAAGATTAGAGAAAGAAAAATGACAGTAAGAGGTCTATCATGTTCAACTTCCATTCTCATTACATTTATTTCTAACAGGCAACATTTACTGAAGACCTAGTGCACCAAGCATGGTATTACCTGGTTTAAATGCATTGTCTTATTTAAGCCCCACAGTAACCCCAAAGTAGAAACTATGATCATCCTCATATAAAGAATGAGCTAATGGAGACTCAGTTTGAGTAATTTCCTCAAGACATCACAGTTAAGTACACTGTGGTTTCAAGAATTGTACCTAGTCTGTAGCATTCCAGAACCTAAGTCTTAAATAGCGTGTCATCTTCAAGGGGTAAACATCCAAAATATATAAAGAACTCACATGCCTCAACACCCAAAAAGCAAATAACCTGATTAAAAAATGGGTAGAAGATATGAAGAGACAGTTCTCCAAAGAAGGAATTCAGATGGCCAACAGACACATGAAAAGAGGCTCTACATCACTAATCATCAGGGAAATGCAAATTAAAACCACAATGAGATATCACCTCACACCAGTAAGGATGGCCAGCATCGAAAAGATTAAGAACAACAAATGCTGGTGAGGATGCAGAGAAAGGGGCACCCTCCTACACTGCTAGTGGGAATGTGAGCTAGTTCAACCATTGTGGAAAGCAATATGGAGGTTCCTCAAAAAACTAAAAATGGAAATACCATTTGACCCAGGAATCCCCTTCCTTGGAATTTACCCAAAGAATACTTCTCAGACTCAAAAAGACATGTGCACCCCTATGTTTATCATAGCACTATTTACAATAGGCAAGATATGGAAGTACCCTAAGTGTCCATCAGCAGATGAATGGATAAAGAAGATGTGGTACATATACACAATGGAGTTTAGAATTCCTCAGCATAGTAGCCTTGGCAGAATGCTTGACCAATCAGTAGGCATTCAATGTTAGATTTTAAGAAATCACAGTGCAGAAGGAAGATGGACCCAAACAAATCAGTGTTTAAGTTCTGGCTCTGCGATTTACCAATTACATGATTCAAACAACTTACCTAACTCTGGATCTTAGTTTCCTCACTGGTAAAACAAGGATGGTATAATGTACCTCGCAAAGCTATTGTAAGAATAAAATGAGATAATCTCTGGGGTTAAGAGGTAACTGACCCTCCAGGAGTTAACAGCCTCTTAATAATAATAAAAGATCATTAGTTTTGCATAAAACTGCTGGCATCCCCAAAGACTGTAATAGATAAGAGCTATGTTCTGAGAAGAAAGAGTGGAATTAAAAATAACCAAGTATTGTGAGAATCCTGGAAATTGATTGTGAGGACTAAACAGACCTTATATCCCAGAGAGGACAGATAACACTGAATAACAAGTTAAGAGAAGTGAAAAGGATATATAAAGTCCTGAATTGAAAAAGAGAAACAAAAAAGACCATCCCTAGGATATGGGATGCCTGTATGATATCAGGGCATGTGACTCAGGGGAAGAAAACCTAAGGAAAAGTAACCAGTTCCTTACTTCAAGGTCTTGGATCCAGCCAGCAAGACTCAATCTCTGTTCTCGTCCATTGGAAAACTCCTAAAACACAATAATATATAGCATAAACTGTGGGTTTAATTTTAAGATAACTGAGGTTCCCCAGAATACTGGTGACCTTCTCTTACTGGAGAATGGGACAGAGGTCCAACCACATATGGGGAACACCAAGCACACTGCCCAGCTCATAGGTAAGTGCTCACTGCATATTATTTCTCATCTTGTTTTCCCTAAGAAAGAAGAAAACTGGGCTTGGACTTGCCTTGTCAAATGCCTTAGGTTCTCACCTACATAAAAATAGAGTTTCCAGCCTAGTCGTCAAAAAAAAAAAATAGCCTTAAGATAGGTGAAGGCATCCACTTCTAGGAATTTACCCAACGAATGCAGCAGCCAAGTTTGAAAAGACATATGCACCCCTATGTTTATGGCAGCACTATTTACAATAGCCAAGAAATGGAAGCAACCTAAGTGTCCATCAGTAGATGAATGGATAAAGATGTGGTATATATACACAATGAAATATTATTCAGCCATAAGAAGAAAACAAATCCTACCATTTGCAACAACATGGATGGCGCTAGAGGGTATTATGCTCAGCGAAATAAGCCAGGTGGATAAAGACACGTACCAAATGATTTCACTCAGGTGTGGAGTATAAAAACAAAGAAAAACTGAAGGAACAAAATGGCAGCAGAATCACAGAACCCAAGAATGGCCTAACAGTTACCAAAGGGAAAGGGATTGGGAAGGATGGGTGGGAAGGGAGGGATAAGGGGGGGTGGAAAGAAAGGGGACACTACGATTAGCATGTATAATGTGGGTGTGGGGGCACAGGGAGGGCTGTGCAACACAGAGAAGACAAGTAGTGATTCTACAGCATCTTACTCCGCTGATGGACAGAGACTGTAATGGGGTGTGTCAGAGGGACTTGGTGAAGGGGGGAGCCTAGTAAACATAATCTTCTTCATGTAATTGTAGATTAATGATAATAAAATATATAAATTTTAAAAAAAGATAGGTGGAAGCAATACTGAGCCTGATACAGTTTCCAATGAGTATGCAAAGAGGCTTGGGCTTCCCTCTTTTTCCCGCAGTTAGAAAAGCAGAGAAGATCCTCCACTCAACAAATCTCCTTTCACCAGCAGATCAAATCTGGACATAGGTGGGTAGCACAGAGTTGCTTAAGTCCCAGGAGCCCCACAATGTGCAGGCAATGGTCCTCATCTAGGCTCTAATGACAAATAGAAAGGACTAGATGCAAAGCTGAAAGCATTCAAAAAGTGGATCATAAAAGACCTGATGGACTAGTTTAACTTCACAAAACTGGTCTGGAAAAGTAACAGACATGTATGGAAAAAAAATGTACACTACCTGCAAGGATTCCAAAACTGTCAGGTTTACTCCAATGGGCAACATCTCTGACTTTCTTTGACACCCTTTTTTCCCCCTTTATTATCCTTCCTTTTCTATAGTTCATGATTCAAGACTTGCCTTTAGGGATTAGAAGGACATCCGACACCTCTTTGCATTACAGATTCTCAGATTTTCACTGATGCCTACACTCCCCATCCCACCATTGAAGCCCCCCCTCTTGCTGATGTCACCTATTTCTGATTCCCGTTAGGTTTACTTTATAGATCAGAAATGTTTTGGCTAAGAGTCTATAGATGTAGATTTTATGGAATCTGATGACATTCTCATTCCAATGTTTAAAAAAGTGATTGTTTGGAGAAAATACAAGATTTAAGATCAAGACACTAACTATTAAAAAGGTTTTCAACTATTATATTACTGCACTTGAGTTATTGAAAACAAACAAATAAAAATATGCTGACAGGTTTAAAAAAGGTCAAATACCTTTGGTGACACTGGATATTTAATACTGTGACAGTTAATCTCTTCTTTTATGGCAAAGTATGTTAGTTTTTTATTCCTTGGTTCACAGATACTCTCTTTATACCACATTATACCTTCACAAGGTTCTGTGTTATGACTCTCACTCTGGCTTCTGGCCTCCTTAGCATCCTGGTCACATACCCTTTCCCATTACCTTCCAAAAAATGTAGCCACAAAATTAAGGGAAAATATCCAGCTTAAAGGGCAAGAATTTCCAGTAAAGGGAAAAGAGTAGGAAATGAATTATTTCACACCAAAAGCAATTATATTTTGAAGGCAGAAGCAGACATCTTCTGGCACAACTGTCAAGATCTTACAAAAAGATTAAAGAATTTTTTTTTTGTCATTTAAAATCTGTTTCTGGTTCTCAAAAAAAAAGGCTCTGCTGTTCAGTTCGTGATTTTTAATAAGATTTCTCAATAGACTGCTTTAAAAAATGTGTAAGGGAGGAAGAAGCAAAAATTCTAAGGCTATGCAACAAATACTGCCATAATTTTGATGCAATATCATTTATTTTCACCATTCTAGTGGATTCAGACAAGATTTTTGTGGGAGGTTATACCCTATACAATAACCTGTCTACAATATAGACGTTTTGCATAATCTTTTCAGAATATTGGCTTCTATTGGGGTTAAAGTAGAAACACCAATTTAATTCCTTTCAAAACTCTGGGAACTTTTGCTTAAGGAGGCAAAGGATGGTATTTTTCACTGCTAACAGTATGCAAACCTCTCACTCAGCTTCAAATGTCCAGATACTATTTCAGCCCCATTCTTCAGAATATTGGCTCCCTCAATTCTCATTGTGTTTTTTATCAAGCCCCTGCTTTAGAAACACAAGAGGTTATCTTGAAGATCTAACTAAACTTGTTCGTACAGAGTCATGATTTCTAGTATATTCTCTACAGTTCCCGACCTTTATGACATTAAATGGTTGTGGAACTTATTCACAGTCCAAATTCTCTCCATGGAAACTGAGTGACAAACAGTTCTCTTCCATCTTCCACATTCTCTCCATTTTAACCCCATTCTTAACCTCTTTGTTGTAGTTCAACATATTCATTTTGTTAACCTTAAAAGAGAAACTGACAGGTATTTTACCAGCAAAAACAGATTTATTTGCTAACAGCTGAGAATTGCAATTTGGGATAAGAAAGCCGTGGCAAAACCACAGGCATTTTCAGAGAACAAAGGAGAGGAGTCCTCTTTTATGGAAGAAAGTGGGTGGGGTTGAAGGGACTGTTCTAAGCAAAAAGTCCATGGGAGTAAACTGGGACTCTAACATGCTGTGACTTCTCATTGGTTGAGTTGTGACAGTCTCTCACTGGCTGGGATGTTGCTGGGGGAGGCAGAAACTCTTCCCTCCTCCTACTGGGTGGTAAAATAGCCAAAACAGGATGAGTTGTAAGGTGTCTATCTCTTCCTTCCAGTGGGGTCTGCAACTGACAAGGAGTGGTGAGCATGACAGTTCACCCTGCAGGCCTCCAACACCATGTCAGTGAGGTTCCTTTATTAATTTTCACAGTTTCAATGGCTTCTGTTCTGGCCTTCATCACTACATCCATTTCTACTGGTGAGCATGGTGGGTCATAGCCTTGGCCTTAATGCATTTTTAAGTGAGAGATACTGCAGATGGAAAATAGGTTCGTGTCTTAATTTTCTTTCACTCTGTAGCCAATTTGCTATGATTTCTTTCTTGCTTAATGCATGCATGAATTGGGGTGAGATGCTGTGGGAGGCCACATTAAATCAGTATGTGAGATGACCTGTCTCCTCAAGTGCTTTACAATATTTTGAAAGAAAACAAGATGTGTACTTGGAAAACAACTAGATAACAGAGTATGATGTAATTAATGAATATTAAATCACCTGCCAAAATGGTATGATACATATAATAAGAACTAAAGGCTTTAGGAAGAGGGGGAGGGAAAGAAATGCTTCTGCTTAACATGATAATGACATCTTATCATCCAGATGTCAACCTGCTATGGAAAATTTAACTTTGAAAAGGAACAAGTTATCAACTATCTCTCTGATTTATAAAACTGGTAACCTTTCTCCGTTTATTTCCCCTTGAAACTCCCTAACTGAGGGGCCCCCACCCATAAGATGGCGAACTTCCTGCTTCTCTTCCAGCTCCTTGGTTCCCGCAAGCGCCACCTGAAGCCCAATCACCTCTCGCCCCCCCAATCCCAGCACCAAGCCAATAGCCACCAGCCCCGTAGAAGTGACACCTCAATCACCGCATGCCCCTTCCTATATAACCCAGCACCTTTCCCTAATAAAACAGATTTCTCCAGTGAATTGCTGCTGTGTATCACTCCTTTCCTTTCATTGGTTTCAAAACCCAGGAGACGGGACACCCCACCTGGGCCCCGTCTTGCCCTGACACCAGCAGCAGCTTGCCCTCGTCCTCTTTTTCCGGCGCAGGCTCATCACACTCACCACTCCTCTCTGTCCTTTAGGTAAGTTTTCCCCCCGGAGTGGGCCACTCTTCCCCAAGCTATTGCAGTGCCATTGACTGTGATCGTCTGGCAAGGCCCTGACGCTTGGGGACGAGGAGGGAACTCTCCCTGCCTCAGGCCTTCACGGCTGCGGCGGACCCTCAGGCCCCTCCTCCGATAGTCATAAACGCACTCACCGTCCCTTCCATCAGTGCCAAAACTTTTTAAGCAAAATTTCCCCAGGGTGGGCCACTTTCCCCCGAGCTATCGCAGTGCCATTGACCGTGATTTTCCAGCAAGGCCCTGACGCTCGGGGACGAGGAGGGAACTCTCCCTGCCTCAGGCCTTCACAGCTGTGGCGGACCCTCAGGCCCCTCCTCCAACAGCCATAAATCCCCACCTCATGCCTTCACAGCTGTGGCAGACCCTCAGGCCCCTCCTCCAACAGCCATAAACGAGGTGACTCCTTTGTAGATGAGAATGCTCCCTTCCCCCCCCTCCTCCTTCTGTTCCATCCACCGAAATCCGTTCTGTCTGCCAAAAATTCCTAATACTAGGTACCTCGTGACTCCAGCACTCTGCCTTCTTAGAGAAGTCTGGGTGACGACCCACACTTCCTAAGAAATTTTGACTCATATACGAGTTTTCGCAGACCACCAAGGATCATCGGGGACGCCCTTTGTCTCCTTGCGGTCTGCTTCCAGTCCGAGGATCTCCGTTCCTCTTCCCCTGTTTGTCTCCTTCTCTGTCCTTTAGCCATGGGAGCCTCTTCATCCCTCCCTGAAAGTTCACCTCTTGAATGCCTGCTTAAGCATCTGGCTACCCTCTCCCTGACACCTCATATAAAACCAAAACTTCTCCGTAAATACTACTCTCAAGATTGGCCAACATACCCCCTAGACAATAACAACCAATGGCCCACAGGCGGAACTCTTGATCCTAACATCACTCGCAGTCTCTTTAACTACTGCCAGCACCTGAAAAAATGGAAGGAGATTCCCTATATCAAAGCTTTCCACCTCCTCCTCCTCCTCCCCCCGCCCCCCCAAGTTCTCCTAGTCTGCAAGCCGCCACCCCTGCAGAAGCCTCCAATTCACTCCCTCCCCCTTCTTCTCCTACAACAGCCCTTCTGCCTTCCTCCCCCGCCATCTCCTCCCCAATCTCACCTCCTCCGCCTTCGTCCCCCGCAGATTAAGCCTGAGCCTTTCAGCCTCCCTTTAACTAGGTCCCGGGGGCCTCCTCCGTCTTTGCCCTCATCACCTGTTTCTCCCCTGTTGGGGACCACCTTTGTCTTCTCACATGTTTGTAGGCAGAATGGGAAAGCACCTTCCCCCATGTCTGAATGCAGCATAGGAAAGCACAAGCTTAAGAACAACTGGTGCAGTCCTTGGAAGTTATCTGTCCACAAAAACATATCTTGTCCTCGAAGACGAGCCAAGACTCCTCACTCTGAAAATAGGGAGACTTTGAAGATGTGTAGAAACACCGCCCCTGCTTCTAGCTATGTCCTTCCCCCACTTGCCATGTGGCAGGAATGGAGAACAAAGAACATTCTGTTTACACATTCCATAAGCAACTAACTGGAGCCCTGCTGTAGCTCAGTTGGTAGAGCATGGAACTCTTAATCTCAGAGTCATGAGTTCAAGCCCAACTGGAGCGGCAGAGGCAAGCAGCTGGGCTGCTGGCTGGCAATGCGTGGGAGCGTCAGTCCTCCCAGTTCTTTCTTTCTTTCTTTTCTTTGCACCCCTTCCACACTTCAAGACCTGCCTGACTAGGCACGGCTGGACTGCGTCACTCCCCTACAGACTGAGCCAGAACCCTTCAGTCCCCCTCACACTCGGTCCCAAGGGCCACTCAAAATTATCACCCCCCTCCGGGACATAGCTTAGATAGACTCACTCAAGCCCTATTACAGTATACTAGCCTTGACCCAGAAACGCCTGATGGAAGACATATCCTTATGACATACTTCCTAGCTCAAAGCTACCCCAACATTAAAGCTAAACTCAAAAAGTTAGAAGAGGGCCCCGCTACCCCACAGACTGAGACTCTAACAGTGGCCTTTAAAGTCTTCCATAACCAGGAGCAGGAGAAAGAACGCCGTAGCCTTTTGTTTACAAGCGCCCCTCTACAAACAAGCCCCCCCCCAGGAGCTTGTTTCAAGTGCAGAAAAGAGGGACATTGGTCAAGGGCATGCCCCTTCCCCAGATATCCTACCACTCCATGCCCCAGATGCCACAAAATGGGCCACTGGGGGTCTGATTGCCGAACCACCTGAAGGGGAGGCTGGACGAACAACCGCCATCCTAAGCCCACCTTAGTGGGGCTGGTAAAAGAAGATTGACAGGGCCTGGGGGCTTCTCGCCTGACCATTTCCATCACCAAACAGGAGCCCAGGGTTACTTTAACAGTAATCAGTCGCCCCATCTCCTTCCTCCTAGATACAGGAGCCACCTTCTCAGTCTTGCGAGAATACCGGGGTCCTACCATGCCTGCCATTACTCCTATAGTCGGGGTAGGAGGTAAACAGATTTTCCCATTAAACCCCCCCCCCTTTTATGCACAATCCAAAACAACCCCATACCTTTCTCCCACTCATTCCTGGTTATGCCCCAGTGTCCCATCCCTTTACTAGGATGGGACATCCTTTCTCTCCTCCATGTTTCCATAACTATATCCACTCCCACAGCCCCCAGTACTCCCTTTCTGATGGCCCTCATAGCTGATGACCCCCCTCTACCGAATGAAAGCTCCAGTTCTGCCCTCATACACCCTGTAAATCCCAAAGTTTGGGACATTACAAGCCCCTCCGTGGCTCTATGTCCTCCTGCCTCTATCAAATTACGTGACCCTTCTCAGTATATCTGTCAGGTCCAATACCCCCTAACCACTTCAGCCCTCATAGGCCTCCAACCCATCATTTAAGATCTCTTAAACAAAAATTACCTCAGACCCACTCACTCCCTATTTAATACCCCCATATTAGCTATTAAAAAAACCAACAGATCTTTCCACCTCGTCCAAGACTTTCGCTTCATCAACATGGCCATTGTCCCTATCCATCCCTTAGTTCCAAATCCATACACCCTTTTATCGTAGATCCCTGCCTCGGCATCCCACTTCTCAGTCCTAGATCTCAAGGACGCATTTTTTTCTATCCCTCTGGACCCCTCCTCCCAAGATTTTTTCTCCTTCATCTGGACAGACCCATGCACGAGACATTGTAAACAACTCACTTGGACAATTTTGCGACAAGACTTCCGAGATAGTCCCCATATTTTTGGACAAGTCCTAGCTCAGGACCTCAAACAATTTCATCATGATCATTCCGAGTCCACTTTATTACAATACGTAGACAATCTTCTACTCTGCAGCCCTTGTGGGAACAGTCTCAACTTGACACTGCCTCCCTACTTAACCTTCTAGCTTCCAGAGGTTACCGAGTATCCCCCATCAAAGCTCAAATCTCTTCCCCTTCTGTCACTTACTTTGGATTCCTTCTGTCTCAACAAAAAAAGTCCATTACCTTAGAAAGAAAATGACTCCTCTCTGACCTGCCCATTCCCAAAACCAAGACAGAAATCCTTTCCTTTCTAGGCCTGGCTGGGTATTTTAGAGCGTGGATCCCTAACTTCTCCCTGTTGGTAAGACCCCTATACGACCTCAGCAAGGGCCCTGAAGAACCATTATCATCCTCACCCTGACACTCCTTCATTAAGCTCCGTCAAGCCCTTGTGGAAGCACCAGCTCTCCATCTCCCTGATTTGTCAAAACCCTTCTCATTACACATTCATGAGAGGGCCAGTCAAGCTCTAGGAGTCCTAGGCCAATATTATGGCCCATCCTTTGCCCCAGTAGCTTATCTCTCCAAGCAATTAGACCCGACAGTTGGGGGATGGGCCCCCTGCCTACGGGCATTAGCCGCTGGACAGCTCTTGCAGAAGGAAGCTCATAAACTAACTTTCAGGGCTCCCCTTACCATTCTGTCCCCATATCACCTAAAAGATCTCTTAACCTACAAAAGTTTACAGACTCTCCCTCCCTCCAGACTCCTGACCTTACTGTCCTCTTTCCTCCAAAATCCCATTCACCTCCTTTGCCATCCATACCCGAATCATGACTTTTTCCTCCTTTACTGTTCTCTCGCTTTTTCTCCTCATTCCTATTGTCTTCCCCGCCACCCCAGCCTCCTTTGTATGGTGATTCAAAGTCAGACAGACTTACACACAGAATCAAACAAAAGTTACTGCCCTCATTGCCACATCAGACTACCCTCTGAAAAGCTGCTTTGAGCCTTTATACCTCCACTTTCCTCCCTCCACCGAAGTGTTCACTAGCAGCTACCCCTATTCTCCCAACCTCTGCTTTCTCTATGACCAAAAACAAGCCTATTGCAGGCAATGGCCAGACACCTACGGGAGATGTCCCTACTGGTCTTGTGCCATTCACTACATGGGTAACTCCCAGTACCCACAGTATTACTCCTCCAACCATTTCATGAAATATCCCAACAGCTCATTCTCCTTATCAATCCCAGATCCCTGGGACTTTCTATGAGCTGCCGGAGTCACAGCCTCAGTTTACTATGGGGGGGTCCTCGACCCCCTACGGTACCCTTCATATCTCTCAAAAGTATGTTCCCTCTCATTCCCTGATCTCTCAAGTTGCATCAGATATCAGACATTCTGAAAAAGTCATTATCCAAACTCTTGACGGCGCCTCTTCATTTTCTTATCCCCGCCCTCTTCCAATTTCTCCTATTCTTCGTTACAGCTCATTCAGGACACCACCATCTTTCTCAACCACACCCTTAACACTGCCAATTGTTTCTTGTGCGCATCACTACAGCGCCCACTGCTGGTCGCCATGCCCCTTAATATTTCCAACTACTCCTTCCATGCAGAAGGACAACCCCTCTGCCCCCTGGCAGACTTAACCCTATGGGAACCAGAATATGCAGATAATCTCACCATCCACCACTGTGTAGGCCTGACTCCACCCCCCTCCAGTGCACTTCACTGCCTCCCAACTCCAGCACACCCTGCATTCTTGTCACGCTAATCCCACAGCTTACACTTTACAGCATGGCAGAATTCCTTGAGCTCCAACCTCCCTGGCCCTCATGCACTAAAAGGGCTGCTTTCCTTCCCATCATGGTCGGTATCTCTTTGACCACCTTAGCCATTGAGGCAAGATTTTCTGGGGGAGCCTTGGGTCACTCTCTATGGGTAATTAAAGATCTCAACACCAAACTTGAGGGAGCCCTGACGTCCACTGCCGATTCCCTGGCCTCTCTCCAAAGACAGGTCACTTCGCTAGCTAAAGTCACCCTTCAAAACCGGCGGGCCTTAAATCTGCTTACAGCTGAGAAGGGCGGCACCTGTGTCTTCTTTCGAGAAGAGTGCTGCTATTACATCAAAGAATCCGGCATTGTAGAAACTGACATCACCAAACTCACCGACCTTGCCTCCAGTCTCCACTCTGCTGCCAATTCCAACACATTCTCGTCAATACTAACAAACCCCTTCCTCACCTGGCTCTGGCCCATTGCAGGCCCCAGAATAATCATTCTTCTCGCCTGTTTTTTCTTACCCTGTATAATAAAGTTCATCAAATCCCAAGTTAAAATCTCTAATCAAACTTTCAACCAACTTTTACTCAGGAACTACCAGCTTCTGGCCACAGAAGATCCCTCACCCTCACGTAACCTCCTCACCACATGCTGAGATGGACCCCTCTCTCCGCTGGAAACTGTTCCTGGAAACAATGGCTGCAGACGCCTGGCTTCTGGCACCCGTATCCTCCTGGCAACACCATTAGAATCAACAAGTCCTCGACCTATGGTTACAGGGAACCTTCATTGATTTCCAACCTGAAGAAGTCCACACCTACTCGTCCTTACTGTAAGGAGTCCTATCAACCCTTTCCTCCCAGTCCTCAACCCTCACTCCCTTCTCTGCCCCCATTCAGCAGGAAGCAGCCAGAGAGAAGGCAATGTCCACAACCACATAGAGGAGAAAGGGGGGAATGAAGGGCCCCCATCCGTAAGATGGCAAACTTCCTGCTTCTCTTCCAGGTCCTTGGTTCCCATTGGTGCCACCTGAAGCCCAATCACCTCTCGCCCCCACCACCCCGCCCTGAATCCCAGCACCTAGCCAATAGCCACCAGCCCCACAGAAGTGACACCTCAATCACCCATGCCTCTTCCTATATAACCCAGCACCTTTCCCTAATAAAGCGGATTTCTCTGGTGAATTGCTGCTGTGTGTCGCTCCTTTCCTTTCACTAACAATATTAGCATATTTGGTACAAGAATTCATTTACAGTCTATCTCAGCCTCCTCTAAATTTTTTAGAAAGTTGAATATACCTTAAATTCCTACTTTCTACATTTAAATAATGTGAATATCAAAACTTTAGCATCCAGGTTAGATCAGCAAATTGAAAATTTTAATAAGAATTTATATAAACATATTTTTCTTATTCTAATGCTCCCCAAATGAAAAATCTAAAATCTGAAAGAGGTTATTGTGAAGTGAGGAAATACAGTTACTAGGTAGAAAGATAGACATGAGTAGCCAGGGAAGAGGAAGACAGGGTTCAAGGAGAAAACCACCCTGTTAGGGGGTCCCATTTAAAGACAACAAAGGCTTTGCAGGGAGATAACTTCCTTACCTATTGGGACCACACCATACCAGTCCCAACCACATCACAACACAGGCACAGCCGAACAAAACTAAGAACTGCCCAACCACACCTCATCATAAACTCATTAAAATAAAATTGCAGTTTCCCAACACCATCCTTGGCTTTTCTATGTGCCTTTTGAGTAAAGACATATGCACCAAGAAGAATGGCTGTGTAATTAAAATTCTCAATCAAATGATCTCCCCTGCCAATTAAAGAGGCACCTTCCTGCTAGAACAGGATAAATAAACCCTCCCTTAAAGTTTGGGACCTTTGTCTACCTTGACTCTGGCAGACTCCTCCCTGGGAGTGTATTCAAGTAAAATTTTCACTCTGCTTCGCTATAGTGTCTCTGCCTTTCAATTCTTTGTTTTTGGAGGGACAAGAACTGAGGAGAACAAACTTTACCTGCAACACAGTGATGCTTCCAGGAATGTAGGATTAGAGAAATTTTTAATTGCTCATTTAACTCAACTTCTGCCTTTGGCCAGTCACCTTTACCAGATATTAATGAGCGAGGGGAAAGAAGATTAAACTTAGAAGAGCATTTACTTATTGCTCGAATGTGTTTTTTAAAAAGAAGGTTTGTAGGGAAAGAGACTGAAAGAACTGAGTAATTTCCCTGAAATTTTAGCATATTTTATACTTCCTGATATTATAATGCAAAATACAGTAAAACAGGAAGAAAGGAAAGAGGACGAGGAGTAACTTAAAAAGGAAGGACACAAGCATTGGGCACCAATAATCTTCCAGACACATGGCTAGGTCTCCCTACACAGTATTTAGTAATACTCAAAATAATAGCCACACACAGGGCTGTTAGTGATCATTGTTTTACAAATAAAGTGCTTAAAGATTAGGGAGGTAAAATAACTTCGTGGAGACCACACAGCTAACATGTATAGAACTATGATTTGCCTCTAGGTCTAGCCCAGAGTCCTGCCTGCACTGCACTGTTCTGCTCTTGGAACAGCCAATCATGCCTCAGGGCATCCTTCCAGATTAGTTACACCAACATATCCTGGGTGCCATGTGACAGCCATCCAATCGGGGACTTCTAGGCTCAGGTAACTGGGGGACACAATGAACAGATGGGAATGTGTTTGATTTTTGCCCCTCCCCTCTCATTAACTCAGAGAGAACACCACTGGCAAAACCCAACCACTTGTACATCTCAGAAACTGAAAGCCTCACCTATCAAGGTGGATGGAGATCATGAGGGAAGGTGTGGGGGCATTAATCAATCTGCAGTTCAGCACAAACCTATCATGACCAAGTAACCATGTAACAGAAAGGATTCCTGACAGAAGCCTGACTACTGAAAACCAAATGGTCATAATTCCCTAGGGTAAACATACCTGCTCAGTTTATCTAACTGAGAGGAGAGGCTGACAAAGTTACAAGCAAGAGAAAAAATGTGCTGAGAGTGTTTTGTGTGGGTCAATATGCAGCTGGCATCGGGGTGACCTGCTGTACTGAAGTGGGGCGGCTGGAGTGTGTTGGGGGTGGGGGGGCAGCCGAGAAGAGAGGAGATACGGGGGATGAGAGTGAGACAGACGACTCAGAATTTTTTCCCTTTGAATTTCAACCTGTTGGATAAAAACAATAGCAAATGAGGTACTGAATATGCATGAGGCCAGGAAGGTATTTTAAGTTTTTCAGGAGACAGCTCACTGAACGGAATTGTTAATTATGTCTCACATTGCTCTGTCCAATTCAGTTAGCTTGATTATGGCTGAGTTGTCAACTCCCCTGCACTTGAGGTTCCGCAGTTGCAGCCCATTCTGAGGTTTAATACAAAATTAGAATTATCTTTTTCTAATTTTCTAATTTCAAAAAAAAAAAGTTTTCCTGTACTGAAGAGCTAGCTTTACCCATTGTGACAACATAACCTTTCTCAACAAAAATAAAACTAAAACTGCCAAGGCTTTAGAGTCAAGGTTTTGTGGAGTTGGTGGAACATTGGGAATGCAATTGCTGCTGTGACAATTGCAAATTAAGATTGAACAATGAGCCAAATTAAAAGGGTGAGAAAGAGCAGAATGCCATATGGAGTATCTCGTTGCTACCCCCACAAGATATCTTTGATTTCTTAGGAATAAGGAGGATTTTTCAACTGATGAAGGACTAAATAGAGCTCTAGAATCTCACTTTTTTTGCCCTAAATTCCAGTGACTGACTAACTCAAGGCAGTTGAATTTCCCATTTCCCTTACTTTTCTGTTACTTAGTTTCTTCATCTCTAAAATGGGGCAAAACTTGTTTGATAATGGTGCTAGTTCAAGAGGGGGGTGAATGGGTGAAGTGGGGGCCCTAACTGTATTGTTGGATGAAAATTAGAGGGTGTCTAGAAAATCAGGACCTTGGGAGAATTCTCCCTAAAGATAGAAAGAATGGGGCATGATAGGCTTGATCAAATAAAAAATGTCGTTAGATTCATTTAGTATGATGCCCTTGATCAAATCCATTCATTCCCAGCCAAGCCCATGCTAGACTCAAGTCCGAAAGAGATGAAGAACGACAGAAGGTGGAGAAATTGAACAAAGTGCGGACACATCAGTCCTGCTTAGGGCTCCTCTAAAATAGTCCAAAGGGGAAAGGCGCAGCATTCCCACCTTGCCCCAGAGAGCCACACTGCATTGGGGATGAAGTCTGATGCATGGAGGAAGACATGCACTAAGAGATGACTGCAATGGTGACTCTGCCACACTGGAATACAGGAGGGGTGGCCAAAACAGCAGCAGCTGGTGAGTAGGACAGTGTCATTGGGTGGGTCTTTTCTGAGAACATTAGTGATACATTCCCAGGAAGTACAGAAAATCACCCAGAAAACGGAATGAGATATTTCTTAAGGGGGTTGAATTTTATGGTACGTATTTGGGAAGCTGCCAATGTAACGTAAGAAGCCCAGCCTGTCCTGCTGAGGAGCCATACAAAGGAGAACCAAATGGCTCAGCCAATTGCCAGGGGTGTTAAAGAGGCCATGGGAACCAGCCAACTGACCAAAAACACATGAGCGAGTCCCACCGACACCACATGGAGCAGAGATGAGCCAGCCCGGCTAGGCCCTGCCCCCAACTGTAAGGATATGAATAAATAAATGCATGTTGTGTTAAGCCATTATGTTTTGGTGGCATATCACGTAATGTTAGATTACTGATACAATGCCTACATAATACATTCCCTTCTAGTATCCCCCATTTTCATGACAGAAAAAAAATTCTGTCTTCTTCCCGTGTCATTTGCAAATGAAAGCAATGTCAGTTTTGTCTGCTGCTGACCTTTATCAGAGACATTAGAGAAGAAACAATCATCCTGCTTGCTAAAATTAAAGTTTTAGCTACAGTATATCATTCTGCCTGAGCAGAAAAATCCTCCAGTAGCAACAGCTTTGATGCCCACATCTGCCTGCCCTGAACAGTATCAGAACAGTGTGAAGTACTTTCAGCCTCAGTAATACACCAACCCCCAAAGAGGGTGCGAGTTCAGGATATCACTGCAGTGCTACAGGCTTGGTTATTCGCCCTACAGAGTTGCTTTCATAACTGTTCCCTTGGTCCTCCAAACATCACTATTAGGAAAATAGAAAATAAAAATGACGTCTATAAATACAGCAGCCAAGCTAAAGAGAAAGGGACGGCAAGTCACCTGCAAAAATGCACGGAAAACAGAAAGTACATTATTGATCGTGTTATCCAGTGTGGCAGCTATCTCTGTTAGTCCACCTGCTTCAAGAATGTCACTGAGAGATTTCCTGAGGAACATGCAGGATTACTTTCTATTCAACCTGAGTAAAGAAGTTACCAGGGGTATAAAGTGCTATTTTTTAGAAATGTTTGAAACATCCCTTGTTTCTCTTTCTCATATCCTGTCTTCCTTCCCCCTGAACTCAAGAGTCTTTTGGTGGGGCAAAGCTATTTCTAAAGCAGAATTTTCTTTCTGATTAAATCTTCTCTGTTCTCATGCAGTTCTACTGCTTCAGCTCTGATAAGCCTCAGGTCAGTTCTGAATTTACAATCCAATCTGAACTTTTAGTGATCATGGAAATACAGATATTTCTTATTTTCAGTGATATCAGATTAAGCTGTCATCCCTGAGCAGCCAAGGTGGGGGAATTAAAATCACATCAAGAAATGCAGAAACTATTTATTCACTTGAACTCCTCCTCATAGATGTTTTAGAGACAAGCACATCAAAATATTGTTGATAATCAAGGAAAATCACCCTCAAAAATACATCCTGGTGCACATGATTTTTTATGTGCTCCTGATGTCTGTCTTTAGGAAAGAATTGGGTTTATTTCAATAGCGTTGTCTGCTTGCTGTGATGATCTATGCCAGTTGGAAGCCTCAACTTTAAGTTGACGGTGCTTAAATAAGAAAAGTGTTTCCATGGTTCCAAGTCAAAAGGTTCAGCCTTTTTTGTTTTTAATCTCAACAATGAAACACACACAAAGAAGTTAAACTAAATCCCATTTTTCTCATTATGTATTCATATTGCACTCCATCTCCAGGTGACCAGAGTCAGACTAAAAGAAACAGTGAAGGCTAAGATAACAAGCCTAAGGAGAAAAAAAGACAAAATCTAGGAGAAGCAGACTAACCAAAAGGGAAGAAAGAAAACAGAGAGAAGTCAGAGTCTTATGTCACTTGAATCGTGCTTTATGATTGACCATTTGACTCTGAAGAGAGGCTGGGAATGACAGCAGAGACTCGAGGTTAGTATCCTCCCACAAATGACACTGAAAATGTGTACTTATTTGATGAATTTCCAGTCAGAAAAGAGGCTTCTCTGCCCTACTCTAAGCCCCACTGCCCCCCTCTAGACTGATTCCTGTGAAGAGTAACAATGGCCCCCTTAATTTCCACCTACCAAGACCTCCTAGAACTACTTCCTAGAAGTTTACAATCAACTTATGCAAAGGCTATTTAACTGACACAATTCAGAAGGTGACTGACAGCTGCACATTGCCTAGAAACAAATATCCTTCCAATGAATAACTATACTAGAAAGAGCAACTTTTTTTCTTTTCTTGAATACCCACTATAAACCAATGGTACAAAAAAGTTCTATCATGGAATTCTCACAACGGTCCTAAGAGGAAATTAGTAGACATTGGTATTTTTATCTGTTAACACACCCTACACTGACCATTTCTTTGGGGAACTGCTCCTCCCCTTTTCCAATGACATGACAGTGATGGGACTGCCCTTCCTAGCACCTCCTGAACGTATAGGGCAAGTTCAAGCTTAGACCAGTCTGAACCATCAGAGCAACCCTGGCAACAGGCCATGTGGTTGGTCCAGAGTGGGGACACAAAGCCAAACCAATTAAGACTATTTCACTGCATTATTTTTTTAATCAGTAAATTGTTTAAATTTAAGTTAAGAGAACTTGATACATGTAAATTAGGGGCTGTGACACCACCTTCTCTGCTGTGTGGACAAATCCTGTTTGCAAAAAAAAAAAAGATGGAGGCTAAAAATTGAAGCAAATCAAAAGATGGGGATAGATCATATCTTAACTAACAACTCCTAGCAAGCAGGTGATAGAGATAGAGACAGAGACAGATATAAAAGCCACCACACACCCTTTGGTGCACCCATCATAATTTGGATTGCTGACATAACCAAAGAGCCTTGACTATCAAGACAAGTACTATTATTATCTTTTTTTCAAAGATGAGAAAATGGAAACTTACAGAGATTAAATAACTTGGCCAAGGTCACACCACAGCAAATGACAGAACATGGATCCAAACCAAACTTAGTAGGATCCAGAGTCAGAGCTCTTATCATTACAAAATGTAATCTATCTTATAGCAGCAAAGCCATCATGCTAAGTATTTTCAGAGTGCAGAGTGGGGGGAACGAATTTGCTCTTAAAGAAATTGTTCTGTAGGAGAGATAGATAGGAATATAAATAGCAATTATGTAAAGCATACTGTGCTATTATTATGTAATATAGCGCTCTGCAGTAATTACTGTTCATTTACAGTATCTTCACAACTCTGAAATAGACAGCACCAGGATTTTTGTTACCCCATTTTACAGGTAAATAGAATGTCTAAGAGAACTCTCTTCCAAGACAACTTAGCTATGTGATGAGTAACAAAATAAAGCCAGGACTAGACACTGTGTCTTCTAAGTCCAGAGTCCTTTCTCCACCATACTATTTACTCACCATGTTTTTGAGGGTTCAGAAAAATATATTTGCATTGAGGAGACCAAAATTTATAATCTCCCTCTCAACACTGAGTTACTTGGGAAACTTCTGATCAGAATTTCTAACCAAAATTTTAACAGTAAAAGATTTTTTTCATCCTAGGCTCTCACATATTTGATTACTCAGTCAAATGAGACAGATAAGTGGAAACATCTCTCTCCAGTTCTTCCAGTTCTGTTACGCTTTTTAAAATATGATCTGAATCTGTCTGTAGCGTATTTTGATGTAAAATGTTAGGTAACTTTTCCCGTTCATCAGGTTTATAGATTAATCCAGCCTTTTCCTTTTGTCTACTAATATGTACACCTTTAGATTATTTTTTGAGCTTTTTTTTCTAAATCTTAGTGTGCTAAAAGCTTTGTAAGTATAAAAGACATAAACAAAGGTAAAAAATGGGAAGTTTTCCTTCTGTGCAAATAGACATGCATACATTAAAGAACAGATTTTTTTAAGAAGACTTAAGACAAAAAACTATGCAATACATAGTCAAGAACCTTAATTTGCAGAATTGTTATAAATACAGAAAGATAGATGTCCAAGTAGACAAAGATTAGGAATAGTAAATCTTCAGAAAAAAATACAAATTAGCAAAAATTTACAAGTATGGCAATGTTGGCAAGGGTATGGGGAAACAGGCAATCTCTTCTACTACTACAAACTGTATCATAATTGGTATCTCTCTGGAAGAAATTGAACCATATGCACCCAGAGCACTAAAGTGTCCCAATTGCTCTAGTCCAGTAATTCTATTCCTAGGAATTTTTCTAAAGAAATAACTAAGGATGTGAGCAAAACTGTTTCATACAAAGATGCCCATTATCCCATTTATAATAGCCAATAGGCAAACTCAAAGTGAAACTACATCTGGACAAGTGGCTTATCCATGCCTGGAGTATCTTGTAGGCCTAAAAACTTACCATTCATTCATCCAAAACAAAGTTCTTGAAGCACCTGCTTGGTGTCAGGCACTGTTCTGGGCCTTGAAAATACACAACCCCTACCTTTAAGAGGCTCACAGTCTGGTGGGAGAGACAGAACAATCAAAAATCACACAAGGATAAAAAATTACAACTGTGATCAGTGCCCAGAGGAAGACCACTAAGGAATGAGAACATTCAATGGAAAACAGGTCAGAAAGATCAAAAATGGCTCCCAAGAGTAAGGTAAGTCAGAGTGGGAATCTGAAGCAAGAAGAGGCAAAGTTATTTGAATACAAGAACAGCAGACCAGGCAAAGGAAACAGCGCACACACACAAGCTGTTATCCTTCACATGAAGAAAGTACATGGATGTACAAAAAAGAGTGGCCACAAAAACATATGCACATTATCCTTGCTTTTACACACATACATACGCACACTTAAGAACTAGATGGACTATCAAAGTATTAACAGTGGTTAGCTCTGGCTAGGATAGTATTTGTCCCTAACACCCCCTCTATTTTTTTCCTGTTTCCTTTTGCATTAAGTTTTAAACAGAAAAATAAAGTACAAAATAGGATAGAAAACCACAGTTACTTATTGAGACTGCCCCATTTCCATGTGTAGGATGTTGTTTTCCAAGCCAATTGCATGCCAGGTTCAGTTCTAAGTTGCCTTAACCAGAGAAAAATTTAAGAGAAGCTACAAATTCCAGAGTAAGCCAAGTTTTCTCACTTGCATATCTTTAGTTACAAATGACTATTTACCTGTCAGTTGGGTTGAGAACACCCATAGGTTTTCCTTTGACGTGAACCTCTTGGATTTAAAGAGAATTTTTTTTAAGTTGTTGAAGGTTTGCTTGATCTAAAGTCTCAGAGACGTTTGAAGTTGTGACTTAATGGAAGATTATTTTTATTCATAGTGATCAAGCAGTTAATGAGATAAAGTAGTGAGGAGACAAGCTTAATAGAATATGTGGTTGCACTGCATGTTAATCTTTATAAAAGGCAGAATAAAAATAACAGGAAACCAGGAGGAAATTGGGACAGATGGCTGAACAGCTCAAAGGAAAAACAACTCTTCCCTGCATAGGGCTTTCAAAATCAAACCCCTCTCATGTTGAGTTCAATAGATAAAAAGGCGACAAAGAATGAGAAGATAGAAAGCCAGGATTAATATTTTCCTGGTGGCTATTTTCTTCACACCTTCCACTAACCCTTCCTCAATCCCTTCCCCAACCCTCCTCTGAAGGGCAAACTGCATCTGGAGCAGCTACAAGTTTTCAGTATGGAAAGAACATAAACAGTAAAGAAAGTCACCATCTGCCTCAGTGGCCCATTATGCACCATTTTAACCTCCATAAGTCACAGCAAGATGACTGGGCATCTCCAGCCTGGACAGACTTGGCAGCAATATACTAGGAAGGTCCTCAAAGCAGATGGCAGAAGAGGGGAAAACAATGTCACTTCCATTGATTCTCCATGTTGGCGCAGTATCATTATCTTACTGTTGTTGTTTTATTTTTAGGCCAAGGGAGAACAAATTCTGATCACCTAATTAGTCATTAAAGTCAGAAAACTGATAGCCAAAGATAAATAGAAAAACTGTCATTAAAGGGTATCCTTTTAGCCCACGAACACAGAGGTGGAAACAAGTGTGGATACATTTTGTATTTAAAGTGGCCTTTGGAATAAGTTTCGGGAAATGGGCAACGCTATATTTCCCCATGAGTCTACTAGGAGTCATCTGCATCTTACTCCTTTGGGGTAATTACTTAAAATGCAATTCCTGGGCCCACCCATTGATTCACTGGGACCCAGGAATCTGTACTTCTCAAACATTTTAAACACACCTATGTTCTACAACTTACAGCCAATCGCTGAAATCCTTCAGAGGCTGTATTTCTGCTGGGTGTTGCCACACATGGATTTGGGAACCAGAGTTCATGTTAGACTAGACTCTAGAAACACTTGCAGAGGGGAATCCCTGCAAGAAAAGTACTTGGGCCTCTACCCTTTGTTGCTCAGTTCCACAAACCCAGGAATTTAGTTCGTTTCCAGGCTTGGGTCTTCAGGATCACCCTGGGTGGTGTGAGGTCACAACAGGAAAAGCCACTGATATAATCTGGAAAGGAAAGCCCATCCTCAGCCCCTCCTGGAACTCAAACCAGGAGAGCTAGACTCCTTATCACTTCCCTTTGCCAATGGTATTTGTCTTTTAATCGCCCTTTTCAATGAGGAAAAATGTCCTGGGAGAGAGATGCCTGTATGGGAGGTCTCAATTCTTTATTTTTTTCATTTGAAGCATTGTTGATACTTATAAGGGTTTCAAACAAACAACACAGTGGTTCAAATGTTACCCATACTATTAAATTCTCACCCCCACTAGTGCGGTTACTACCTGTCAACATAGAAAGATGTTACAGTCACTGGGGAGGTCTCAGTTCTCACTCTGTACCTTGGGTGAGCCTCAGACCTTGTCTTCTGCCCACCTCTGGCCTAAAATACATTACTCTAGATTACTGCCCCTCGAGGCAGCTGTGGTTTTACCACCCAGGTACCTGAGTCACTGCTCCCCTTTGAGTATCTGAACCTGGAATTTTCCTTTCTTGATCACAAGCTCAGTTATGCCTTTATAATGATGTTGGCTGTACTTCATCTAACACAAGGAGTTGTGTAGTGGGAGGGATTTTCAGGCTCTGTAGCCTCACGTATTGCTGAAAATAGAAGCTCCCAAAACTCTGTTCTTAGCAAGCACTGCAAGTGATTCTTATCCACACACTGAAGTTTGGGACACTGTTATCTCAGAAAGTCATTAGACTTTATGGTTGTATAACAGTAGTTTATAAAATGTCTTCATATTCATTTATTTCATGTCATTCCCTGCAACGATCTTGCAAAATAAGTAGGACTGCTATTTTTATTCCCAACTATATGCTGATAAAGCCTACTCAGGCTAAGTTTCTTGCCCAAACATATAAAAGTAGTGAAGGAGCAAAAATAACGACTTGACGCCAAATCTTCTGTTATTTGATCTACTGAATCATACTGCCTTGTTTCCAAGGTGACAAGTGGTGCTTCCAAGAGATCATTACCATATGACTCCAGTCACAGCTTCCCACATCAGTTTGAAAGCTGTAGAGTCAAATTTTCTTTAGAGTCTATGGGCCCAAATTTTCCTTCTCTGTGTATGTCAAACACTGAAGCTCCACTCTAAGGCCACAGACTTCTTTAAAAACAACTTCTCTGATTAAAAACATGTGACAATCACAATGAGCTCTATAGTGGATTGACATGGTTTCCAATACTATTCGTTATTTTTAATAATCATCATTCAACTTTGTAAGAATCTTACAGTCATTGTCTCTAGGAGGGCTTTTCTGCAGTGGGAGCCTCTCCTAACTTCTGCCTAGTTGCTCAGGGGTTAGAGCCTGCTTAAAGCACCTGCCCTATTCCCCCCACTCCAGATCATGAAGTTTACTTGAATTTGGGGGTCACTCTTCAGCCCTTGAGGAACAGTCAGTGGGCTGCCAACCATTCTTCAGGGCTCTGGGCCCAAGCAGGGGTGGACTCACCCTGAGAGCTCAGCAGCGTCTCTACTTCTGCGTCAGTATTTAGTCATTCATCTGATAGTAACATTCATTCCACAAACATCTGAGTACCTACAATGTTCCTGGACATAAACTAGAGACTATTTCATACCCAGGCTATATTTTAATATTCTGTGGGGAAATTTTACTGTGGAATTAACACTGTGCTTTAACTTTGCTTCAAAGGGCTTTCACAAACAATCATGCAACTGAAATATTTTTCTGCTCTGTCCAGGGTCTGCTTGGAGTTATCCCATTTTTCTCCTATCTTTAGGGTTTAAAGAGAGTGAGTGTCTTCCCTGTATAAGACATACCAAGGATTTTTTCACAAGCAAATTGCCATGAAAACTTAAAAGAATTTGTTTAAAGGGAAGCTAGTTAGTTTTATTTTAACGTTGTTGTTCAAATACCTTTGAAATTGCTGCCTTTTTCCCTTTAGGGCCAAGATGACTTCCTTTAGTCCCTTTAGCACATGGTAATTTGCATGAATGTGAAAACATTTTATCTTCATTAATACTTAAAATTTGACTAGTCTGTATAGTCATGAAGACAATAAGGTCAGCCAATAAACCTTAGTGTACCTCAGTAGGAAGGCAGGAGAATTCATAACTATATGTCCATTCAGCAGAAAACTCAACTGCCATCCAAAAAAATGAGATGGACTTCAGTTAACCATACCAACATGAAAAGCTCAAATTGTATCATTAAGTGAAAAAAGTTAAGTTAGAAAACAAGGCATAAGCTTGGATCCCATTCATACAGATGATTAGAGAAAGGTCAATTTTGAGAAAGAAAAGGCAAAATTAAGAAGAGGCTCTAATTTTTTTTTTTAATTTCAAAAATGTACCAGTGCATAAAGAAAAATGTGAAAGCATTCAGGTATATTTTTAATAATTATATCTAAGCCACCAAACAGTTCCTAAGTGATTATCATCTATGGTTGGTCTCTAAAATTACCAGATAAGGAGACATTTCCACAATTTTCCTTGTAGAAATGCTTGAGTTGTCTTTCTCCACATGTAAAAATCAGAGAATAATTTTAGTAATTGTTAACAGATATTGAGCTCTTAGGAGGAACTGATCACAGTGGTCTCTCTGAAAATGTTAGGCAGAAAGAGAAAGAAAAAGAAGGGGCACTAAGATAAAAAAAAAAATCTGTAGGCATAGCCACTCCAGAATTTCTATATAGGCTAAGACCTGGAGGCAGCAGTCTGAAAGGAGATTGGGCTTAAGTTCTGTTTGCACAGAATTTAAAAATCAAGAAAATGCCAATAGACCATATTAAATTAAACAATGGTAAAAGGATGAATAAATCACTGAATGGAAGTAGACAAACACCCTTGATGCTTTTTTTTTTTTGAGAGGGCATCTCTCATATTTATTGATCAAATGGTTATTAACAACAACAAAATTCTGTAAAGGGGGGTCAATGCTCAATGCACAATCATTAATCCATCTCAAGCCTAGTTCTCGTCAGTCTCCAATCTTCTGAAGCATAACGAACAAGTTCTTACATAGTGAACGAATTCTTACATGGTGAACAGTACAAGGGCAGTCATCACAGAAACTTTCGGTTCTGATCACGCATTATGAACTATAAACAATCAGGTCAAATATGAATATTCGTTTGATTTTTATACTTGATTTATATGTGGATCCCACATTTCTCCCTTTATTATTATTATTATTTTTATTTTTAATAAACTGCTGAAGTGGTAGGTAGAAGCAAGATAAAGATAGAAAACATAGTTTAGTGTTGTAAGAAAGCAATTGTAGATAATCATGTGTGTGCCTGTAGACTATGTGCTAATCCGAGCTAGACAAGGGCAATAAAACATCCATGGATGCAGAAGCTTTCTCTCAACACAGGGGGGAGGTGAGGTTCTAAGCTTCACCACTGTTGTTCCCCAATTTCTCACCTGATGGCCCCCTGCGACTGTGCCTGTCTTAGGTTCTTCCTCCCTTGAGGAATCTTACCCGTCTCTGGCTAACCAGTCATCTTCCGGGGCCATACAGGGAAATGTAAAGTTGGTAAGTGAGAAAGAAGCCATATTGTTTGAAAAGGTTAGCTTTTTACTTCTTTGCAGATTTATGCCCTGTGCCTTCTATGCCCAGCACTTGTCTCGAGGTATCATTACCACCTGGAGGAATTATGATGCTTGGTAAATTCGATATGAGGCATGAATTCTATTTAAGGGTTGTAATTAGGAAGGAAGAAGAAAAGCTATAGAGGTAGCATATGGAAGAAAACATGGGAGGATTGATTATTTCTTTCCCCTATCTTCTTGTAGAGTACCTTAAGTATGTATAGGTTTTAAACTACTAACTAACTTGTGCACACATATTAACATAATAGGAATACAGTGACATAAACTAAGCAAATCTATAATTACCAGCGATCTCCAGTGAAGCCAAGAAAACCATTTAGGCACCCTAGGCATTTGTGAAAATTAGTCTATGATATGACGTATATTGTCCAACTGTACTTGAACAGTCTGAGATAAATCAGACAAATTAAAGCAACCCATTTCTGGGATCTGTTCACATCCCATATGTTCTTTTAACCATAGATAGTCTATAGTCGTAAGATTTTGGAGCGCTACAACTTGCACCCCTCCCAACTCCTGATTGAGTTCCAACAGTACAGATCCGGTCAAATTCGTTGTCTCACTGTATGTACATGCCAGCCTAGACATCTCCCTCCTCATTCCAATGGCAAGTCCAGGAATTGGTGGGGTGGACGCAGCCATAACCGCAGCATCGCCCGGATCCCTGTGGAGGCTTTTTGATGATCATCCCCCGGCACGAGTCCTCCAGAGAGTGCTGATGCCAGAAGCTCCTCCTCATATGGTATCTTAGTTCATTTTCTGGGCAGCCAAGCTAGGCCTTGATCTTCTGCATAGAAACAAACAGACCCTTTGCCCACACTTTGACATGCCCTCTATACCACTGTGTAGAACTCATTGGAGGTCAGCACACAGGAACTGCTTTTTTATTTTTTATTTTTTACTGTTTATTTATTTTTATTAAGAGAAAGGAATATTATCAGAAAAGAGTACCTCCATAGCTGATCATCTGACACCCTTTAAGTGATCAACATTAAGGATATTTAAAGCATGTGTTAATCTTTGATTTATCAATTGTTTCATCCTATCAAGGAGTAATCCCCTTTTTCTTTCTTTCTTTTTTCTTTTTTTTTTAATCTTTAATCCACACTTACGTGAAGAATACTATGTTTACTATGCTATCCCCTATATCAGGTCCCCCCTAAAAACCACCTTACGGTCACTGTCCATCAGCATAGCAAAATGTAGAATCACTACTTTTCTTCTCTGTGGTGTAGAGCCCTCCCCCCCCTTTTTCTCTCCCCCCCCATGCATGCTAATCTTAATACCACCCTACTTCTTCCCCCCCCCCACTTATCCCACCCTGCGCACCCATCCTCCCCAGTTCCTTTCCCTTTGGTACCTGTTTGTCCATTTTTGGGTTCTGTAATTCCGCTGCTGTTTTGCTCCTTCAGTTTTTCCTTTGTTCTTATACTCCTCAGATGAGTGAAATCATTTGGTATTTCTCTTTTTCTGCTTGGCTTATTTCACTGAGCATAATACTCTCCAGCTCCATCCATGTTGCTGCAAATGGTAGGATTTTTCCTCTTCTTATAGCTGAGTAGTATTCCATTGTGTATATGTACCACATCTTCTTTATCCATTCATCTACCGATGGACAGATAAGTTGCATCCAATTCTTGGCTATTGTAAATAGTGCTGCGATAAACATAGGGTGCATCTGTCTTTCCCAAACTTGATTGCTGCGTGCTTAGGATAAATTGCTAGGAGTGGAATTCCTGGGTCAAATGGTAAGTCTGTTTTGAGCATTTTGATGAACCTCCACACTGCTTTCCACAATGGTTGAACTAATTTACATTCCCACCAGCAGTGTAGGAGGGTTCCCCTTTCTCCACAGCCTTGCCAACATTTGTTGTTTTTTGTCTTTCGGAAGGCAGCCATCCTTACTGGTGTGAGGTGATACCTCATTGTGGTTTTAATTTGCATTTCTCTGATAATTAGCGATGTGGAGGATCTTTTTATGTGTCTGTTGGCCATCTGTATTTCTTTTTTAGAGAACTGTCTGTTCAGTTCTTCTGCCCATTTTTTAATTGGGTTATTTGTTTTTTGTTTGTTGAGGCATGTGAGCTCTTTATATATTCTGGACAAGCCTTTATCGGATCTGTCATTTTCAAATATATTCTCCCATACTGTAGGGTTCCTTTTTGTTCTATTGATGGTATCTTTCGCTGTACAGAAGCTTTTCAGCTTAATGTAGTCCCACTTGCTCATTTTTGCTGTTGTTTTCCTTGCCCGGGAGATATGTTCAAGAAGAGGTCATTCATGTTTATGTCTAAGAGGTTTTTGCCTATGTTTTTTTCCAAGAGTTTAATGGTTTCATGACTTACATTCAGGCCTTTGATCCATTTTGAATTTACCTTTGTATATGGGGTTAGAGAATGGTCCAGTTTCATTCTCCTACATGTAGGTGTCCAGTTTTGCAGCACCATCTGTTGAAGAGACTGTCATTTCGCCATTGTATGTCCATGGCTCCTTTATCAAATATTAATTGACCATATATGTTTGGGTTAATGTCTGGAGTCTCTAATCTGTTCCACTGGTCTGTGGCTCTGTTCTTGTGCCAGTACCAAATTGTCTTGATTACTATGGCTTTGTAGTAGAGCTTGAAGTTGGGGAGTGAGATCCCCCCTACTTTATTCTTCTTTCTCAGGATTGCTTTGGCTATTCAGGGTCTTTGGTGTTTCCATATGAATTTTTGAATTATTTGTTCCAATTCATTGAAGAATGTTGCTGGTAATTTGAGAGGGATTGCATCAAATCTGTATATTGCTTTAGGCAGGATGACCATTTCGACAATATTAATTCTTCCTAGCCATGAGCAGGGGATGAGTTTCCTTTTGTTAGTGTCCTCTTTAATTTCTCTTAAGAGTGACTTGTAGTTTTCAGAGTATAAGTCTTTCACTTCTTTGGTTAGGTTTATTCCTAGGTATTTTATTCTTTTTGATGCAATTGTGAATGGAATTGTTTTCCTGATTTCTCTTCTATTGGTTCATTGTTAGTGTATAGGAAAGCTACAGATTTCTGTGTGTTAATTTTGTATCCTGCAACTTTGCTGTATTCCGATATCAGTACTAGTAGTTTTGGAGTGGAGTCTTTAGGGTTTTTTATGTACAGTATCATATTGTCTGCAAATAGTGACAGTTTAACTTCTTTACCTATCTGGATTCCTTGTATTTCTTTGTTTTGTCCGATTGCCATGGCTAGGACCTCCAGTACTATGTTAAATAACAGTGGGGAGAGTGGGCATCCCTGTCTGGTTCCCGATCTCAGAGGAAATGCTTTCAGCTTCTCGCTGTTCAGTATAATGCTGGCTGTGGGTTTATCATATATGGCTTTTATTATGTTGAGGTACTTGCCCTCTATTCCCATTTTGCTGAGAGTTTTTATCATGAATGAATGTTGAATTTTGTCAAATGCTTTTTCAGCATCTATGGAGATGATCATGTGGTTTTTGTCTTTCTTTTTGTTGATGTTGTGGACGATGTTGATGGATTTTCGAATGTTGTACCATCCTTGCATCCCTGGGATGAATCCCACTTGGTCATGGTGTATGATCCTTTTGATATACTGTTGAATTCTGTTTGCTAATATTTTATTGAGTATTTTTGTATCTACATTCATCAGGGATATTGGTCTGTAATTTTCTTTCTTGGTGGGGTCTTTGCCTGGTTTTGGTATTAGGTTGACGTTGGCTTCATAGAATGAGTTTGGGAGTATTCCCTCTTCTTCTATTTTTTGGAACACTTTAAGGAGAATGGGTATTATGTCTTCTCTGTGTGTCTGATAAAATTCCGAGGTAAATCCGTCCATCCCTGGGGTTTTGTTCTTGGGTAGTTTTTTGATTACCGTTTCAATTTCTTTGCTCGTAATTGTTTTGTTTAACTTTTGTGTTTCTTCCTTGGTCAGTCTTGGGAGGTTGTATTTTTCTAGGAAGTTGTCCATTTCTTCTAGGTTTTCCAGCTTGTTGGCATATATGTTTTCATAGTAGTCTTTAATAATTTTTTGTATTTCTGTGGGGTCTGTCGTGATTTTTCCATTCTCATTTCTGATTATGTTGATTTGTGTTGATTCTCTTTTTCTCTTAATAAGTTTGGCCAGAGGCTTATCTATTTTGTTTATTTTCTCAAAGAACCAGTTCTTTGTTTTGTGGATTTTTGCTCTTGTTTTATTCTTCTCAATTTTGTTTATTTCTCCTCTGATCTTTATTATGTCCCTCCTTCTGCTGACTTTAGGCCTCCTTTGTTCTTCTTTTTCCAGTTTTGATAGTTGTGATGTTAGACTATTCATTTGGGATTGTTCTTCTTTCTTTAGGTGTGCCTGGATTGCTATATACTTTCCTCTTAAGACTGCTTTCGCTGCATCCCACAGAAGTTGGGGCTTTGTGTTGTTGTTGTCATTTGTTTCTATATATTCCTTGATCTCTATTTTGATTTGTTCATTGATCCATTGATTATTTTGAATCATGTTGTTAAGCCACCATGTGTTTGTGAGCCTTTTTGCTTTCTTTTTAGAATTTATTTCTAGTTTTATACCTTTGTGGTCTGAAAAATTGGTTGGTAGAATTTCAATATTTTAGAATTTACTGAGGCTCTTTTTGTGAGCTAGTATGTGGTCTATTCTTGAGAATGTTCCATGTGCACTTGAGAAGAATGTATATCCTGTTGCTTTTGGATGTAGAGTTCTATAGATGTCTGTTAGGTCCATCTGTTCTAGTGTTTTGTTCAATGCCTGTGTGACCTTACTTATTTTCTGCCCAGTGGATCTATCCTTTGGGGTGAGTGTTGTGTTGAAGTCTCCTAAGATGAATGCATTGTAGTCTATTTCCCTCTTTAGTTCTGTTAGTATTTGTTTCACAAATGCCTGTGCTCCTGTGTTGGGTGCATATATATTTAGAATGGTTATATCCTCTTGTTGGACTGAGCCCTTTATCATTATGTAGTGTCCTTCTTTATCTCTTGTTGTTTTCTTTGTTTTGAAGTCTGTTTTGTCTGATATTAGTACTGCAACCCCTGATTTCTTCTCACTGTTGTTTGCCTGAAATATGTTTTTCCATCCTTTGACTTTTAGTCTGTGCTTGTCTTTGGGTTTGAGGTGAGTTTCTTGTAAGCAGCATATAGATGCATCTTGCTTTTTAATCCATTCTATTACTCTGTATCTTTTGATTGGTGCATTAAGTCCATTTACATTTAAGGTGACTGTTGAGAGATATGTACTTATTGCCATTGCAGCCTTTAGATTTGTGGTTACCAAAGGTTCAAGGTTAGCTTCTTTAGTATCTTACTGCCTAATTTAGCTCGCTTATAGAGCTGTTATATACACTGTCTGGAGATTCTTTTCTTCTCTCCCTTCTAATTCCTCCTCCTCCATTCTTCATATGTTGTGTGTTTTGTTCTGTGCTCTTTTTAGGAGTGCTCCCATCTAGAGCAGTCCCTGTAAGATGCCCTGTAGAGGTGGTTTGTGGGAAGCAAATTCCCTCAGCTTTTGCATGTCTGGGAATTGTTTAATCCCTCCATCATATTTAAATGATAGTCGTGCTGGATACAGTATCCTTGGTTCAAGGTCCTTCTGTTTCATTGTATTAAATATATCATGCCATTCTCTTCTGGCCTGAAGGGTTTCTGTCGGGAATTCTGATGTTAGCCTGATTGGTTTTCCTTTATAGGTGACCTTTTTCTCTCTAGCTGCCTTTAAAACTCTTTCTTTGTCCTTGATCCTTGCCATTTTAATTATTATGTGTCTTGGTGTTGTCCTCCTTGGATCCTTTCTGTTGGGGGTTCTGTGTATTTCCGTGGTCTGTTCGATTATTTCCTCCCCCATTTGGGGAAGTTTTCAACAATTATTTCTTGAAAGAGACTTTCTATCCCTTTTCCTTTTTCTTCTTCTTCTGGTACCCCTATTATATGAATATTATTCCTTTTGGATTGGTCATATAGTTCTCTTAGTGTTATTTCGTTCCTGGAGTATGTCAGCTTCTACACGTTCCTGTTCTCTGGTTTCTATTCCTTCAATGGCCTCTTGCATGTTATCCATTCTGCTTATGAATCCTTCCAGGGATTGTTTCACTTCTGTGATCTCCTTCCTGACATCTGTGATCTCCCTCCGGTCTTCATCCCATTGCTCTTGCATTTTTCTCTGCATCTCTGTCGGCATGTTGATGATTTTTATTTTTAATTCTTTTTCAGAAGGACTGGTTAGGTCTGTCTCCTTCTCAGATGTTGTCTCTGTGATCTTTGTCTGTCTGTAGTTTTGCCTTTTCATGGTGATAGAGATAGTTTGCAGAGCTGGTATGAGTGACAACTGGAAGAGCTTTCCTTCTTTTTGGTTTGTGGCCTTCCTCTCCTGGGAGAATAGTGACCTCTAGTGGCTTATGCTTGGCAGCTGTGCACAGACAGGGCTTCTGCTACCTGCCCGGTTGCTATGGAGTTTATATCCACTGTTGCCGTGGGCATGGCCTGGCTGGGGCTTCTCCTCCAAAATGGTGGAGCCCCGTTGGAGGGGGAGTGGCTGGGAGGCTATTTATCTCCGTAATGGGCCTCTGTGCTCCCTGTTGCCCAAGGGTTTAGTGTGCCCAGAGATCCCCACATTCCCTGCCTCTGGATTAAGTGTCCTGTCCTGCCTCTTTAAGACTTTCAAAAAGCACTCTCCAAACCAAAACAACAACAGCAACAGTGAAAGAGGAAAAAAAAAAAGGAAAAAAATGTGCGATTTTGTTTGTCCTCAGGTGCCGGTCTCAGGCGTCCGCTCACTGGTCTTACTGCCCTGTTTCCCTGGTATTGGGGTCCCTGTCCCTTTAAGGCTTCCAAAATGCACTCGCCAAAAAAGAAAAAAATACTGCTGTGGTTTCTTTCCAGCTGCTGGGAGCCGGGGGGAGGGGCGCTGAAGTCCTGCCAGGCCAGGGCTTGTATCTTACCCCCTTCGCTAGGTGCTGGGTTCTTGCAGGTGTGGATGTGGTCTGGATGTTGTCCTGTGTCCTCTGGTCTCTATTTTAGGAAGAGTTGTCTTTGTTATATTTTCATAATTCTATGTGGTTTTGGGAGGAGAGTTCCGTTGCTTTACTCATGCCGCCATCCTGGCTCCGCCTCCCCTTGATGCTTTTGATGTCCTGGGATAGGAAAACTTAGAACAAACTGCTACTGGCTCTGGCAAAGAACTAGACTTTCTCTGGTAGATGATTCTAGAAATTAAACAAGCTTTCAAAAAATTGTATAGAAGCATTTTCATCAGTGTACTAGGTATAATGCCATGGATATAGCAACAGCTGGCTTCCTTCCCTTTTTTTTTTTTTGGTATCATTAATACACAATCATATGATCAACACTGTGGTTACTAGATTCCAATTATCAAGTCCCTACCACATACCCCAATACAGTCACTGTCGATTAGCCTAGTAAGATGTTACAGAGTCACTACATGTCTTCTCTGTACTATACTGCTTTCCCTGTGCACCCCCCACCATATTATGTGTGCTAATCTTAATGTCCCTTGTTTCCCATCATGCTCCCTTCCCACCCACCCTCCCCAGTCCCTTTCCCTTTGGCAACTCTTAGCCCATTCTTGGGTTCTGTGAGTCTGCTGCTGTTTTGCTCCTTCAGTTTTTGCTTTGTTCTTATATTCCACAGATGAGTGAAATCATTTGATTCTTGTCTTTCTCTGCCTGGCTTATTTCACTGAGCATAATACCCTCTAGCTCCATCCATGTTGTTGCAAATGGTAGTATTTGTTTTCTTCTGATGGCTGAATAATATTTCATTATGTATATGTACCACATCTTTATCCATTCATCTACTGATGGACATTTAGGTTGCTTCCATGTCTTGGCTATTGTAAATAGTGCTGCAATAAACATAGGAGTGCATATGTCTTTTGCAAACTGGGCTGCTGCATTCTTAGGGTAAATTCCTAGGTAGGTGGGGGACACAGAAAAGGCAGTATATACATAGAAGACAAGTAATGATTCTATAGCATCTTATTATGCTGATGGACAGTGACTGTAATGGAGTATGTGGGGGGGACTTGATAATGGGGGGAGTCTAATAATCATAATGTTCAAGTAATTGTACATTAATGATATCAAAATTAAAAAACTATTATTGTTGATGAAAGATGAAATCCATGCTGGTATATTTTTTCCTATATATATATATGTTTCTGATGTATGTCGTGTATTTTCACCTATATTTTATTCTAAAATTTTCTAGCTCACTTCTTACTCTGCTAGGTGCTTTATAGGCACTATACATTATCCTCACTTGATGTGAGATATGTATTATTCCATTTAACAGATGAAACAAGCTCAGTGGAGACTTAAGTCACTCACCTAAGATCATACAGCAAGTGGCAGAGTTAGAACTGCTGTCTCCTTGTCTCCAAAGCCCTATTATTTTGTCTGCCACATTACCTCTACATCTCTGAAAACTGTGGATCTGAATGTTATACACATGCGTGTACACATACCTGTGTACCTGCCCACAATGTTAACTCAAATGGCAGTACTCAGTCATTTCAGGTAGCCTTTTGTTGCAGATAGGGGATTTAGACACTCCACATTATAACATTATACTCCTCTTTTTATTTTAAAAACCTTTGACTCATACTGCAACAAGTAACAAATTTGATTGATAGGATTTTATCTCATGCCAGATTTTTCTGCTTTGGGATAGAAGTAATGAAATGGGGCAGAAGAATTTGTTTAAAAGTCACTATGTGCTAGGTTATGCCGAGAGCTTTGTAGGTGTAGTACATCTACATGTTCTGCAGGCGGAAGCCATCTGTATCACAGCAAAACCCACTTTTCTTGAGGAAACCCATTCCAATGTGGTTTTCATAGAACTGAACTCCTTCCTGTCTGTTAAGGGGTGGTTATATGATATGTACATGGGCAGAGAACCCCATTTCCCTGGCCTTAAGGGATTGGATCAAAATGGGCATATGTGTAGACTAGGTTAATTTGCCTCTCATGGGAGTTTTGTTATGACTACTTGGATTTTTCTTTTTTTTTCCAGCAAAAATAATTGTAAGGCTAAACATCAGTGGTCATTTTAGACACCAGGTGTGGGTTAGAATGTAGCCTAGGAATGGAGCTGAGGAAAGCAGAGCAAAAAGTTTGAGAGAAATATTTGAATCCCTAATAACATTGGTCGAACCCTAACATTTAGCTGCTGGAAGCCAGCTTCATGAACTTTCCAATGACAAGTCTGTTTGGAGAAAGGTCATATTCCACAGCTGGAATTTCTGGATGCTGCACAGGTGCCAAAAATTGAGGAAGTACTCAAAAAATACCAGGGGCATGTCAAAAGGACACAGAATCAACTTGAAGAATATCTCAATGGCCATATTTTGGGGAATTTTAACAAAAATGATGATGATGATAGTGATGGACTGTATCCCATAGAAGAAATAGTTGTAAGTTCATACTGATAGAATAAATAATTGAATAAACAAACAAATCAGGCAGATGGGACAGTTCTTCCTTAACAGTAAAATTCCAGTTAAAAAATACATGGATGATAGAATGAGTAGATGAAAGTAGGATGGGAAGCACATTTGCACAATCTCAAGGATCACCTCACCAATAAATAAATCAATAATGTAAAGAAAAGTAACTCTAGAGTAGAGAAACCCTGTCGACACTACCTTGACTAAGTGATGAAAGTTAACATCATAGCAATGAGGATCCTGACATCTGGCTTCTGATAATGATGCCCTGAGAAGGACACGACATCACTTCTAGATCTTCTTACCAGAAATGCATAACCTCAGTCTACATCATGAGAGAATATCAGACAAACTTAAAACTGGGGGACTTCTATAAAATAACCTGCTAGTACCCTTCAAACCTGTCAAGGGCAAGAAGGATAAAGAAGACTGACTCTCAGATTGGTGGAGACCAAGGAGATACAAAGCGTCAATGCAGTGTGGGGTCCTGGTACAGAAAAAAGACAATTGCCAAAATTTGAATCAGGTATTTTATCAATACCAATTTCCTGATTTTAATAATTTTAGGGCAGTTAAATTGTTTATATTTGGGGAAGCTTGGGTGAAAGGTATATAGAAACTGAGTAGTAAGTTATAATTCTTTTGTAAATATTATAAATAAAAGTTATTTCTCTCTTGTCATTTTGTTATTTTATGTCATCTTTGGTCTCATCTGAAACCAAAAATGTCCTAATTTGATAAAATAAACTTATTTTGTCAAATTTTCACAACAACCTTATAAAGCCTTAGGTAGTTTAAATAATTACCCCAAGATCACACAGTAAATGACAGAGAGGATTTGAATGTACATCTTCTTAACTTCAAAATTGTGTGCATATTATAAAATTTGACCAACTGGATAAGTAATTCATCCTAAGATTTACTGTACTTTTAAAAACTCTACCTTGTTCTAGAGAAGACTTGAAGCAGAATGCTTTAGAGTTGAGTGCAGACTAGAAGAAATGTTGACAAATACTAGAAAATGTTTTGGTATTTGTATTTTATAAGCTTACAGTAGAACTCTGCAATTATATTGTGTAGGAAAACATGCCATTAGCCTCAGTATGGACTTTATCTGAAAATAATTAACATTTGACAGACACAAGCCACATAACTGAGGCATTTTCCCCATGGGATATATACTTGGTTTAAACCTTTGCTGAGCTGTTTTTTTTTTAAATGAGAGTAGTTTAAATTTAAGGAAAAGCAAACAGATAGGGCATGTTAAAATATCCATTAACTAAAACACCCTGAAAGAGTATAAAATTCCTCTACTGCCAAGAAACAAATTAGGCTGCAAATATGCCTTTGGTTACCTAACCACACATTCCCTGAACATTTAGTTCTAATTAATTTTCTTCATTACACAACAATGCCTCTCCTAATTACACTAGAGAAATTCTATAAACCTACTAGCTATTCAAAGTCTTTATTGCACAAATTATTTTGGTAGGTCTGTATTGGAAGGAAGTCCTCACTCTAATTTCTACATACCCCATCTCAGTGGACATGGGCTACTTAGTAAACCCTTGACAGGCAGGCAAACTAATCCTGTATGTGACCGTATTCCAAATCAGAAATTTTAGTGTGATGGAACATTAGGCCTGAATAATTTAAAACATACCAAGGTAAAGGTGAAAAGTGCAAGCAGAAGAACTATGTAGCATCTGGATTCATACATGTGTTGCTAAAGCTTTTCATCCCTCGGTGAGCAACAGAGGCTCACTCAGAGGAATGAAATGTCTGTGCTTTCACCGAACTCCTAAGTGCAAAGAGTAGGCAGTGGCAGTCTCCAGGCACCAGAAGCAATGCAGCAATTATAATAAATACAAACGACTGAATTGGATATAGGACCACTGACTTGTAAGGGTAGTCAAAGATCCCAAAAGCATCACTCAATAAATGAGGAAATCAAGGCCCAGTGAAGTGATGTGAGCTGCTTTTAGTAGTAGGACTCCCCAAGACCCTGACCAAGACAACGTTCATGCAGCACAATATTACTCAATAAAGAGTACAATTTATCGAAGCCTATTAGCTGACTGGAGACAATGTGTATAAGCAAGAACAGTTTGATCCTTGTGAAGCCATTTTTGTGACCTTAGTTATCAGAGTTTTAGAGGAGGCTCTTGGGCCAATCAGTATAAATGCATCCTTAGTATTCAAAACTCAAATAATACCAACAGTATTTTAGCAGCTTCACTTTCTATGCCTAGTGTGTGCTGATTAACCAACCATTTCAACCCAGGCCTGAAGACCTTCTTCCGACTCCTTTTTTTTCTACATACAAATTTTCTCTCATGACATTGGACAAAAAATAACATGGTTTTCCTACTCAAAGTAGGGTCTGTGAACTACCAGCATCAACATTACCTGGGAGATTATTAGCTCCCAAAGCTACTGAAATAGAATGTGCATGTTAACAAAATCTCCAGGTAATTCATATATGCACTTAAGTTTGAGTAGTGTGGGTCCAGAGCAGTCGTCCTCAAATTTTAGCATGCCTCGGACTTATCTGGAAGGTAGCCCACCCCCAGAGTTTCATATTCACTAGGTCTGGGCTGAGGCCAAGAACTGGCATATCTGAGTATCTCAGGTGGCTTCTGAGATAAACACTTAAATTCCAGCATAGACTTTGTTTTGTCAAGGACTTGTAGGGTTTTGGTAGCCAAGGGTTCTACCAGAGTTACTTGTTCACTGAGTGTGAATTTGTGCAGTCTTTTTTTTACATGATTCTGGAAATTTACACATTTGGGGATAGCAATAAGTTCCCAGTTTTAGAGGGAGATTGACACTGCAGATTCCTGTCTCCAGCTCTTAACACCACCACCCTCTGGTGGGGTCCTGGATGAGGTCCAGAGCTCTCCATTTTTAATAAACATTCAGATGATTCTGAGACAGGTGGTCAGTAGACACACTCTGGGAAACATTGATTTAAATGCTGAACATCTTAGTGAAAGATCAGAACTTGTGCTCTCTCAGCAGCAGGATTTCTGCTTTCTCCCAAAGCATCAGTGAGTGCTTCTCATAATTTAGCAATTGAAGCAGTTCCAGGAAATCAGTCCACTGAGCTTTTGCCTCATGACAGCCCCAGAAGAACTTGCTTACTACTCCTTTCTTAATTATGTCTGGCCAGCAGTGAGCACTCCAGACACTGTGCTCTTTAATCTACTTATCCATCTTACAACTCCAATTAATCAGGTGCAGCCATCCATCTGGTTAATATGAGGACAAGCTGTTAATTTGTGAATGAAGAAAAAGGCCTGGAGACAACAAACTAGCAAGGAGCTCTGGAAGGTAACATTTACCCCAATCTGCAAGCAAAGTGAAGGAACAGAGGAATTCATTTATTATAATAAAAGAAGGAAATAGTTTTTGGTGAAGGGACAAGAATACAGAATTTAAGCATCTCAGGGTACCCCATGTGACTTGCCCAGGTCATCTCAGAATGTAGTATGTTGAGTCGTAAATTAGGAAAATAATAGTACTTGATCTTCATCTCAGGGAAGTTAGGAGATTCCATTGAGATCAAGTGCAAGAGAAATATTTTCATTTGTTTCTGTGCATTTGTGGGGAAGTTGGGGTTCCTATGGCCAGGATCCTCACTGAACTTAAACCACCTGATGATGTAACTGGCATGTTGCTAGGCTACCGCTTCCACACCTTTAGGCAATAAGCTATCATTGCGCTATATAGAGGTCAGACCAGTGCTCTGGGCAGAGGTAGAGTTGCCAGTGCTTGACCTGCTGCCCGGAGAACAAGCCAGGTAATAAACCCTTTCACTCCAAAGAACGTTTTGCTGTCAATTTCTTTGGTCACATTGAATCCATAGTGAACTTGCCTGGGGCTGAAACTCATTGGCAAAACAGTTGTCATCAGTGGCAGGATTCATTGTTGACCAAGGAAAAAGACAGGCTGTCCTTATGGGAGGGGTGCTTCAGCGGGCTGCCCCTGTGAGTGGGGAGACAGTAGATCGTCCCCTAGTGGGTATGTGGTCTGAGGTGGCTTGCCTCCTAGAGGGCTGGGCTCCACCCCAGGACTGGAGGTAAGTGCAGGTGACACCTGAGGCTGTAAGGGGTGGCCCTTAGTAGAGTAAGTAGGACTTTTGAGAAGCAGAGTGCCCGTGAGGCAGCGGGGACTGTGGGTTGGCTGCTTCTCACAGTATTAAAAAGGTCTACAGAAGAGACCCAAGAAATGGTGGCATGAGAACGTGAACTGCAAACTTCTGTGGATTCCCTGAAGAAAGTGGCATTGATGTGAGAGGAGGTAGCATGAGAATGCGAGCAGCAAGGTGCCATTAGTGAGGTAAACAATTATTTACAGAACAAGACGGCAGCACTGCCAGGTGTTCTGAAGAAGGAAGAGGCCATCAAGGAAAAAGACAAACTCCTGAGGGAAGCACTGGTGAAGGTGGCACGAGAACGTCAGCTGTGAAGCATTGAGGTGAAGGTAAGAGAGCTTCGAAGACTGAGCTCGCATTGCTGTGAGGCACAGTAGAAAAGGTGAAGGTTGTAGCAGAGAAGGCACTCGGGGGAGGGGAGAGAGGTGCCATCAGCCCCAGAAATAGAGGAGCTGGGGAAGGATGAAGGGGTGGTGCCAGAGGCACTGGCCCCTCCTATATTGAAAGCACACCCAGTGGTTTTAAAGAAAATAAAGACCCAGCAGCTGGAAGTTCCTCAAGGAGAGGAGCAGCCCCCTCCCCAGGTCGTGGAGCACTCTATGCTCCTATACTCAGGAGCCCCTATACTCAGGGTGAACTGGTGGATTTCGGCTCCCAGTTTAGGCAGAAACCCTTGGAGTCAATATCAGCTTGGCTCCTGCATCTACGGGATTTAGGGGTGGATGGAATTGTTCTCTCGGGATCAGAGATGGGAAAGCTGTCTTCCCTGACAGTGCAGCCGGCCTTGAGGCAGCAGTGACAGAATGCACGTCAGACCTCAGGGAGTCACTCCCTCCTTGATTGGCTTATGGCTGCACTTTGTGCTGTGTGGTCCAATCTGGGTGATCTACCATCCTCTCTTGTTAGATGGCAGACATATGCTGAGCTCCAACCAGTTTTACGAGAGCTAGGCATAAGAAATGCCATCTATAATCCAGAGAATTATGACCTAGATGGAGATCTTCACTACTGGGATAAGAAATACTGTACTTCAAATGGCTCCCACATCCTCTTTGGGTCTCTAGTGTCCATTCTTTCCCCTCACATAGGGAAGCCCATAAGCGAGATGACATGTACAGTAGCAGACTTAGTAGAGGCTGAAGCAATGAAAACCTGGAAAGAAATAAGACCTGTTACTCATAAGAAGAATTTATAAGACCTCATGAAGTTACGAGGACCCAGATGTGGGTTGATTTAACGTGGGCAGGAGCAGATGGAAGGAAATTAGAGGGGAAGTCAAATAGGATCTTACTAGAGCTATGGCAACAACTGAAACCAGAGCAGCAGTTTCAGCCATTAAGACCAAGAGGCAGAGGTCAGAGACAGAGCCACGAGTCTGGCCTGTGTGTTTGCAAGATTTCCTGATGGAGAATGAGCCAACCTCACTTGAACCCACACAGGAAGGTGATTGGGGAACACAGTTTGACTGAGGGGAAGGTCAAGGTATCTGCACTGAGGGACCAGGGGGGGACTGGAGGCCACATGTTGAACTAGTTATCCATTGGCCCCCAGTTAACATACAATGTGTCCTGGCTCTGGTGCACAGAGGGACTGAATGTTCACTGATTCACCCTGAGTGGTTCCCTGGGATCCCCACTATCATAGATGGATATGGGGGGTAAGGCTATCAGAGTGAAAAAGCCCAAATCCCTTTGTGAATAGGGTGTCTATCCCCCAAAGAGTATACTGTGTATATATCTCCTATCCCTGAGTATATTTTGGGGATTGATATCCTGCAGGGTCTATGGTTGCAGACCACTGCAGGTGAGTTCAGACTGAGAGTATGTGTGGTGAAGGCTGTTCTGAGGGGACATGCTAGGCACTCGCCCATAGCTTTGCCAGTGCCTCGGCAGGTGACTAATACCAAACAGTACAAACTGCTTGGAGGGCATAAAGAGATTGGAGAAACTTTCCAGGAGCTGGAAAAGGTGGGTATTATAAAGCCCACCCATAGTCCTTTAAATTCCCCAGTGTGGCCAGTAAAAAAGCCAGATGGCTCCTGGTGTATGACTGTGGATTACAGAGAACTGAATGAAGTCATACCCCCTATGCAAGCTGCTGTTCCCTCTATTGCAGGCTTGATGGATACTCTCAGCCATGAACTAGGAATGTATCATTATATGGTAGAAATAATGCCTTCTTTTCCATTGACATTGAGCAGGAAAGTCAGGAACAGTTTGCCTTCACATGGGAAGAACTGCAATGGACTTTCACCATCCTCCCACAGGGATACCTCCACAGCCCTACCATCTGCCATGGACTTGTAGCCCAGGACTTGGCTACATGGGAGAAACTGCCAACAGTGAGGCTGTACCATTATATTGATGATGTCATGCTCATGTCCGATTCTCTTTCAGATCTAGAAGGTGTAGCACCTAGACTGCTGCAACATCTACAGGAGAAAGGATGGGCTGTGAACAGTACCAAGGTTCAGGACCTGGTTTGTATGTCAAATTCTTGGAGGTCATTTGGTCGGGTAAGACCAAAGTTATACCAGAAGCAATTATAAAGTCCAGGTCTTTCCTACCCCTACAACTGTAGCATTGTTACAGGAGTTTCTGGGTCTTCTAGGCTACTGGAGAGTGTTTATCCCACACTTGGCACAAATTCTGAAACCCTTATACAGGTTGGTACGAAAGGGCATCAGGTGGGACTGGGATGAGACATTTGTATCTGCCTTTACTACAGCAAAATGGGCAGTCAAGGCCATGCAGGCCTTGAATGTGATAAACCCATCAAGGCCCTGTGAGCTGGATGTTCATGTGACCAAAGACGGTTATAGCTGGAGTCTCTGACAATGGCTTGAATGAACTCGCCAACCTGTTGGATTCTGGCCACAACTCTGGAAAGGGGCAGAGATATGATACACTTTGATAGAAAAACAACTGGCTGCTGTGTATCATGCCTTGCTGGCTAAAGAACCCATTACTGGAATAGCCCCAGTAAAGTTAATAACCACCTATCCCATCTTGGGGTGGGTATGAGACTGGACCCAAAAGCAAGGAGTGGTGTGGCACTAACACCCACACTAGCCAAGTGGGGTGCTTACCTACAGCAGTGTAGTGCCTTCTCTAGTAGCCCCTTGAGTAAAGAACTCCAATGCTTATTGGGGCTGGTGACGTATACTAGTAAAAAGCAGGAAGTAGCAGAGAGTCCCTATCGGGAGGGAAGAGCCCCTATACCCCAAGATGCATGGTACACAGACAGCTCCAGCTGTGGGCAGCTCCCAAAATGGAGGGCCATAGCTTGCTATCCTAAGATTGGGACAATATGGATGGTAGATGGTGAGGGGAAGAGCAGCCGATGGGCAGAGTTGCCGGCTGTGTGGCTTGTGATCACCCAGGAGCCCTCCCCTGTAGTTGTCTGCACTGACAACTGGGCTGTCTATTGGGGCTTGACCCTGTGGCTACCAACCTGGTACCATGCCAACTGGCTGGTTGGTCACCAACCCCTTTCGGGACAAGAATTGGGGCAAGACTTATGGGCCTGTGATCAGACTAAAATAATTACAGTATTCCATGTGCCACTGGCATCCCCAGGAAATGATGAAGCAGGTAAATTGGCCCAGATACGTTGGTTAGAAGGAAAGCTGCTTCTGATGTAGCCCAATGGTTGCACCAGCGTTTGTTGCATGCGGGGCAAAAGACAATGTGGGCTGTAGCTTGTTGGTGGGGCTTGCCTTTGACCTTTGAAAAGTTAGCAGAGCCCCGCAGGAGTGTGTTGTGTGCTCCAAAAGGGACTTAAACCGAGTTCCACAGCAACATGGGACAATAGCTAAGCGGCCTATACCCATCGTCGGTTGGCAGATAGACTATATTGGGCCTCTACCTGTGTCAGAAGGATATCGGTATATGATGACTTGTGTGGACACAGCTACTGGACCTCTGGTTGCTTTTTCTACCCGTTGTGCAGACCAGCACATGACCAAAAGAGGCCTGGGGCATCTCTTTGCTGTCTATGGCCAACCACAGGTAATTGAGAGGGATCAGGGCACCCATTTTACTGGACATACACTGCAAGAATGGGTGCAAAAGCTGGGAATCAAATGGAAATTTCATGCACCATGCAATCCTACATGGCAGGCATGATAGAGAGGCACAGTGGCTTGTTAAAATCTGTACTAAAATCAGATACCAATAGTCTGCGGGGATAGTCAGTTCTCTTATGGACCGTGCTAGGGCATTTGAACGAGAGACCTCAAAAGGGAGCCCTTAGCCCCATAGACATGTTAACACATATGGCTGCCTCCCCTATTCAAATGCAAGTACAAACCAAGGAAGAATCACTGAAGCCAAGGTTCAGCCAACAGAATAACATCTTGCTGCCAGAACCAACTGCACTGAATGAACCCAGGAGCCTCCTTTGAGTGGACGTGGCCTTGGACCTTTCAACACATGGACCAAAGATGGTTGGCTCTCCTGGCACCTTGGGGACAAGGCCTGGAATCTGGCCTCCTGTGTATTCCTGGAATAACAGCAGGTGCCCCCCAAAGGTCACAGTAGTGTATCCTGCACTTCCAGAAGGTAGAAGCATCTTACAGGGGAGTTTTATCATTATGGCCAGTGCATGCTCCTCCAGTAGCACTATATATAGACCCTTCAGTAACCCCCATGGGGAAAGGAGTAAAAGTATGGTATACTAGACCTGGAAGGGACCCCCTTCCTGCTACAGTCCTATCCCAGGACCACTCTCTGGCATGCATCCTACCTGATGGGCAGGATTTACATATGTTGCTGTTATTAAAACATGTGTCTTATTGCCCCTAAAGTCTTTGAGGATTGGGAACTTCACCTGGCTTGAGGATTATTATAAATTTTGTTATTAGGAACCTCCTCTGGCTTGAAGATTATTATAATTTTTGTTACTTGATCAAATTCTTGCTGTATCTTAATTTTAATTATCTCTAAGTTGTTATCCTCTGTTGCTATTGTGGAATCTGGTTACAGTGCTCCAGTTTTCTCGCAAAGGGACCATTGTGAAAGATTGAAAGCATGTAGATTGTAAAGTGAGAATACTGGAGGGGTCGAGTGTGGGGAATTTGGGGTTCCTATGGCCAGGATCCTCACTGAACTTAAACCACCTGATGATGTAACTGGCCTGTTGCTGGGCTACTGCTTCCACACCTGTAGGCAATAAGCTATTATTGCGCTATATACAGAGCTCGGCCCAGTGCTCTGGGCAGAGGCAGAGATGCTAGTGCTCCACCTACTGCTGAGAGAACAAACCAGATAATATAGCCTTTCACCCCAAAGAACGTTTTGCTGTCAATTTCTTTGGTCAAATTAAATCCATAGCAAACTTTCCCGGGGCTGAAACCCATTAGCAAGACAGCATTTTTTTTACTTATTTTATATATATGGGAATCTCTTCATGCACATCTGATATCTTATAATTAGTGTTTCCTAGTAAGCAGATTGTGCTTGATCACATGGTAGCTCTCACTATTAATAGTCTTCAAGTATTTTTTTCCCTAAAATCCATGGTGGGGTGAGGGGTGAAATAGGTGAAGTGGATAAAGAGGTACAAATTGCAAATTGTAAGATTAGTTAGACATAGGAATGGAAGTACAACATAGAGAATATAACCAATGACATTATAATATCTTGCTATGATAATGGGGTAACTACACTTAATATGGCAAGCATCTAGTAATTATAATTACCAAGTCACTATGTTGTACATCTGAAACCAATATAGTATTTTATCTCAACTATATTTTGATTTCAAAAAAGGGAAAGAAATCCACAATAGAACAGATTCCCCCATCCCTTCCAACCCAAGTGTTAAACTTAATTGTGCATTTGAATTATGGACTCAGTGTTTGTGCCCTCTTCAAATTCACATGTCGAAACCCTAACCCCCAGTGTGATAATATTAGTAGGTGGTGCCTTTGGGAAGTGATTAGATTTAGATCATGTCTTGCAGGTGGGACCCTCATGATGGGATTAGTGCCCTTATAACCAGAAGAAGAGAGGTAGCCTCTAGGAGAGGCCCTGTGAGCCTACAGGAAGAGAGCCCTCACCAAGAATTAGATTTGCAAGCACCTCGATCTTGGCCTTCTTGGCCTCCAGAATCATGAGAAGTAAGTGTTTGTTGTTGAAGGCCCCTCCACCCCTCCATGCACAGGCTACGGTATTGCGTCACAGCAGCAGCCGGAACTCAGATGGCTGGGTGCCCTGCCAGAGTTTCTGATTCAGTAGGTTTGTGAGGGGCCTGAGAATTTCCATTTTTGACTTCTCTTTCTTAATTCTGGTTGTGGACTACATTTTGAGAAGCACTGCATTAAAACAAAACTTTCCCTGATTATGAAGTATAAGCTTTCTTTACTTTAAGAAGTTAATGTTCTCCACCTAATATTCCTACTCCTGGTCTCCAATTTAAAAGGAATCACACTCCAGATTTAGAGCTGAATGAGGTAGTAGAAAGATACACCTAATGAGTTTGGATGTACTTTTGCTAACAATACTGTGATAAGCACAAAATATTTCTGTGTCATTAAAAAATATTTTTAAGCTCTCCAACTACTCCAGGAGTTTATATCTGTGTCATTAAAAAATATTTTTAAGCTCTCCAACTACTCCAGGATTTTATGATCCAGCTGGGGAGACCAAATATACCCCATGAAACACTTTGTGAGTAATTACTGAGCAAAATAAGCTATAAATGCAAAATAGCATTGCCTAAAGTTCCCAGGTGAGAATGTTGTCACATTCCTAAAAGAAGAAGTTGAGATTTAAATCCCCAGTGCTCAGAAAATCTATTTTATCACTTCAGCTTTTTTACAGTTAGCTAGAGGCAAACCTCTTGACTTCACTTGAACCAGAGATGGGGTTTAAACTTTGAGGCACTTCCATTGGCCTCATTCTGCCCTGTGCCGCTAGATAAAGTTTAAAAGTGCTGTTTCTCAGAGCGTGGTCTATGGGCCATGTGCAGCAAAATTTTCTTAGAAATCTGTTGATGAACGGATCAAAAATTAATGAAAAAAAAAAATCTCGGGAATAAAGTCATGGAAACTTCCCATTTAACTAGCTCCTCAGATAAATCTTGTTTAGTTTGAAAGGATGTCCTCCAGGAACTTCTCCCCAGCCGTACCCTGTGCATCTAACTTAAGAGATTACCACACTGTGCTAGAGACTGCACTAAGCAGCAGGCATTAGGAAGCCTATAACTGTAAGGAGATGTCCGTTTTTCAGTCTGAGACTCAGTTTCTGGGAGATCTAAGGTCCCAGTGAGGACTTCATCCTGGCTGTGATAACAGCCTTCCCTTTGTCCCTTGCGAGAAGCACAGAGATCTGTGATGGACAAATGGGAGGCAAGACTCACACATACATAAGACAAGGAATCCAAAGGGAGAGAAAAGGATTAGGAACTAAGGGTAGTTGGAAAAGCCACATTGCTGTTGGTTGGGTCCTAGGGAGGTTTGACAGACTGTTGAAACCCTAACTGATTGTAGTGTAAACCTAAGAGGTTGTAGTGTAAATCCTGAGAGTTCTTTTTTTGCATTGCAAGTGTGTGAATTGAGCTTAATTGATGAGGCATCCATTTCAAAAAGGCATCCACTTCAAAAACAGCTATTTCAAATAACTACATTTTATCTTGCCTGAGGGTTTCAGCCCCCAGCAAGTTCACTATAGATTCAGTAAGACCAAGAAATGACAATGGAATGTTCTTGGGGTAAAAGGGTTTTTTCCCAGCTTTATTCTCCCTGTGATAGGTTGAGCACTGGAATCACGTTTGCATCCATCTGCATCCAGCAGTCTGCAGGTCCATAATTCACCATCTCTGCCTTTGCCCAAGGCGGAGCTCTTTATAGAGTGACTCAGTCAGTAATAGCTCATTGTTCACGGGTGTGGAAGCAGTAGCCTATTACATCATAGGCCAGTTACATCATCAAGTGGTTTAGGGTCAGGTGTGGATCCTGGCCATAGGAAATTCCATTTTTCCCACTCATGGCCAGCCACAGGTCTAGATAAAGAGCCAGGAGACCTCCCCCAGCTGAGGTTCCTTTATTTTAAAGATCTTGATTGATTTCAGTAACTGACCACTTGGATCCATAGTCCTTTCTCTTCCACAAGTGTTAAATTCCTGCCTTTATGTTTTAAATCCATCAATAAAGAGTGAGCCCTTGAAAACCTAGACCCCACCCTCAACTCAAATAAAAGCAGAACCAGGGCCCATACACTGTCCCCTGTCTACCCAAGACCTCGCTATATGGCCCCAGGTGTACTGTGTAATTTCTAGGTCTTGTAAGTAATAAACCTTTATTTTTTCAAAGTTTCCTGATGGTTGTTGCTGAAGGGTGTCTTACAATCATAATAAGAACCACAAGGGTCAGACCAGTTGTAATATTGGTTTGGGAAGGGAAGATGTTTGTGGAAAGCTTACTGGGCCCAGCTGAAGGCCCCAGGCATCCAGGCATTTCTAGTTGATAGCATTACTATCCATGGGCTGAGAACTAGCACAAAGCAGAAGTAGACTTATTTTTGTTTGTTTTCTGAAAAGGTGATATTTCTAAAAAGAAACTGTTTTCACTGACCCATGCTGTCTCCAAAGGGTAGATACAAGAATATGAGGACAGTAAATCTAGTCCTGTGGTCCGGTTGTGAGATTCAGGCTAAGGCGAAGTCTTCTTCTTGAACTCCAGTAAACATTTTCTAATTATGAATTAATGTATGCCCAATGCAGATACCTCTAAAAGCAGTGAAGAGCATAAAGAAATCTGATCACACTGAATTAATCTAATGATGATTACTGAATATATAGTGGTGTGGGATTTCAGATAATTAAAAAAACAAAATAAAGCATTTGCTACCTGCCATTTTTACCTCATATGCATGAGTCATCATTTTTCTGTATTAAAATATATTCTATGATCTGATTTTTTTAAATAGCTGCATAGCTTCCCATTGTATTGATATTATGGTTTATATACAGAGTCACTGATTATAGAATGTAGAATCCTTTGTCAGTTCCCAACAAGATTTCTCTGTTTTATGCCAGGTGGCTTTCCCTAGCTCTTGCCTCACAATCAAGGAATACTGTTCTGATTATTGTAGTTGTTCCATTTCCCTCCCTCCAGATTGCTTAAGTTCCCATTTTATCTTTAGGGACTGTCTTGCCAATGGGTTTCAGCCCTGGACAAGTTCCCTATGATTCAATGAGACCAGAGAAATGACAATGGAATGTTCTTGGGGTGAAAGGGTTTATACCTAACTTTGTTCCCAAGGTGGCAGGTTAATCACTAGAATCCCATCCACTCAGAGCGAGTCTGCATGCAGCAAGCCGGTCTCTGCCTCTGGGCCTCTCTGCTCCCACAGCTGTCTCAGTCTGTGTCCTTGGCGCTGCCACCACTCCAGTCTTGTCTCTGCTCTCCTGCAGCCTTGTAGCCATGTCACCATGTCACTCAGAGCATTGGGCAGAGCTCTTTATATAGAGTCAGCAACAATGTATTGCCCACACGTATGTAGTGAGCTAGCCAACCAGGGCCAAATGAGAATCCTGGCCACAGGAACCTTCACTTAATCCACAGGGACTTAATAAACCCTTGTATCTTGACTCCTTGTATTTCATTAATTAATTAATTTGTCAAATATTGAGGAAATGGAGGTGACTGAGTTACAAACCCTGCCTTTTATGAGTTTGATTCTGGTGGACCTCAAGGGCAATATACAAGTAAAAATAAAAATATAATATACCAGGTAATGAGAAGAATCACTTTAATAGGTCTGCATTTATTAGTCGTAACTGGAAGGTTATCTGTTATATTACAAACACTATCATCAGCGAAGTCAGTAGCAGCCCAAGGTCAAGGGGAGGGCATTAAAAGGACCCCTCCCCCTCAACATACACTTCTTGCTCCCTCACTGAGGAAGTCCCCTTTTATCTACCATATAAAGGGACTATTAGCTTAATGCATGATGGCTTTCAGAGGAGGTGGAGAACCCAGGCCCCCTTCCTACAGCAGGTCGTTTTCTTTATACTGGTTTTGCCTTTGGCTCACTGCCTGTTGTTTCTGTGGTTCTTCTTTTGTTGTTACCTTTTCTTTTCTTTTTTTTAAATCAATGAAGGATTTAGATTGGTAAGGACAGTTTGGGGGGTCTAGTTTCTCTTTTCAAGTTGAACAGAATGCTATTTATTGTGCATTTCTGGGGTCAAGCAAATCAGTGAAAGAGGCCAAAAAAAGCCTGCCCTTCAGACAAACTCACACAAGTCAAATGTGTGTTGGGGAAAAAGCTGGACTTTTATATCTTAAGAAAAAGGGATGGATCCCAACCCTAACTATCTGACTGCTCTGAAGCAAAACTTGTCCAAAAAGTTGCTACCATTTCTCATTAAACTTTCAGATGTGTCGTTGTAGATGATCTAAATTACCAAAATCTGGCTCCCGTGAGGTCAATGAAAATCTGACACTTTCTCAGAAGTAAATTTTAGAGTGACTTTCTGGTCATTTTAAAGAGCACTGAAGCATAAAAGCATTTTCCTTTCCAATGGAACGTCTTTTCTGTTAACATCAAAGATAAAAATCTCCATGATCCATTCTGTGTCTCTAAGCCTCATAGCTAAACAACGCAAAGAATTTTCCCATCATTTTTCTAATTCAAACCTAAACAGGCTTAAAGGGAACAATAATGATATCTAGGATTGGCTTGTGTAGACCCAGATGGCTTTTGCATATTTTCATTACAGATTTATTTGGTAATCAGAGGAAGTTATTTTGATTCTTGTATACCCAGCTCCTCGGAAAAAGTCAGAATAAAGAAAACCATCAAGTGCTATGAATATATCTATATTAGAGGAAAATGTCCTTTTAGTCCTATCTTTATGGAGAGAGAAGTAGGAGGTACAAATTCAAAACTTAGTGAGGCTGATCACTGAAGAATCTATTTCCTTACTGTGGCATCGTTGAATTTTTGTGGGATACAAAGAAAAGGTGTATTAGTGGACTTGGGTTGCCATAACAGATACTGACTTTCTCACAGTTCTGGAGTCCGGAAACCCAGATCAAGGTGCTGTCAGGGTGGGTTCCTGGTAAACAGAGAGCACCTTGTCAGCCTTGTCAGTGTGCAGTCAAGTAGCCTTGTGTTTTGTTTCACTCTTTTTATAAGGACACCAGTCTTATGGGATTAGGGCCCCTCCCTTGTGACCTCATTTCACTTTAACTATTTTCTTAAAGGCTCTATCTTCGAAAACTCTCATTATGGCTTAGGATTTCACCATATGGATTTTGGGGAATACAATTCAGTCCATAATAGATGGATCAATTCTGAGGAACTTTGTATGGGGTCTTTCTGGAAGAGGTCTTCCCAGCTATAGGCTCTATCGTTGAAACAGGTAGGGAGGGGAATGGCAATCTGAAATGAGATCTTTCGGAAGTGCTGACAGAGCCTCAGACCTAACCTTCTGTGTAGACAGAACCCGTGGTCCCTGGTGTGGAGCTTGTTAATACTCCTCGGTCTAGACCTGTGAGAGAGCCCAGACTCAAGCCTGGAGAATTTCCTCAGGGATGTGGGATGCTTTAGTCTCCCAAAAGCTTTCCTCAGCAACTAAGTAAAAAATAGGTTTATTAATCACTGAGCTACCTTTTCCTTTACCTTAGTGCTAATCCCCAACCAAGCTAAACACAGTTTTCTGAACTCTGGATTTAATGCATATCTAAAAACCATTTTTGTTAAGGATTTATATCATCTTCCTTATGCTCTTGGGAAACTTTGACAAGTCCATGTAATTCTTTTAATGTGCCTCACTCTATAAATGTGAAGCCTCTCAGCTTTTGTAAGGGAACAATTGTTCTCTTTTTTGGCATAAATGTTCTTGCTCAGTGAAATCAGGTGTGTTTGTACAATTATAGGACTCTCTCTGGACGCCTACAAGTGAACATTATATCTAGTCAGTTGGTCCTTTAATTTCCAGGTGAAGCAAACAGCATGGTCAGGAGAAGAAAATTTATTTTTTCTGATAAAAAGAAGAGATCATGGATTTTGTTATAGAAAACAGGAGGAAAAGAATGAAAAGAAAAAACAAATCACACATAGAAAAAAGAAAGCTCACCATGCAGAAATAATCAGTTAACATTTTTGCTTATTTTCATCTGGACTTTGTTTTAATAATATTAACAGCGTATTTGCCAGGTGCTAAACACTTTACATTCATTGAGAGACAGAACTTAACCTCCTAGTATATAAACCACCATGGCACATGTAGACTGAGGGCCATACATTTAGGGTAGCCCCACATCTGCACACCAATTTCTGTGTGGGTTTCTCTGTAACTTATTTTACTCAACATGCTATCATAGACCTTTAACCATGAAAATAAAAAATCTTTTAAAATGTTGATTTCATACTGTTTCAGGCTGCAGATGTTAACACAATGTTTTTAATCACTTCCCAGCTGTTGGCTTTTAGGTTGTTGTTCTCCCTTTTTCACTGTTGCTTTCAACACACTTGTCTGTTCTACCAAATGAGAACCAAAATGTCTATTTTCTAAGACTTGGATATTTACAATAGGTATTGGGCCAAAAAAAATTTTTTTTTTACTACCTGGAAATTGTTTCTTAAGGGGTTATAAACGAGCAGATTTCGAAAATAAGCCTTTCAAGAAAGGAGTTGGGGCTGTGGGTGGGGGTGACATCAGAACAATTCTGAAGGGTTGAAAGCACATCTCAGAATCCACAGTTCTCTTACACCACAAGGCCTTGTCTTCTGACCCCTTACATTGATTCCATACACATCTTTTTTGGAGGGTGTCTTGCCAATGGGTTTCAGCCCCAGACAAGTTCTATCAATATGGATTCAATTTGACCAAAGAAAATGACAGTAAAATGTTCTTGGGGTGAAAGAGTTATACCCAACTCTATTATTTCCATGGTGGCAGGTCAGTCACAAAAATCCCATTCACTCAAAGTGAGTCTACATGCAGCAAGCCGGTCTCTGCCTCTGGGCCTCTCTGCCTGCACAGTCGTCCCGCACAGCCATCCTCTGGGCCTCTGTCCTTGGCTCTGCCACCACTCCAGCCTCTGCTCTGCTCTCCTGCAGCCTTGCAGCTGTGCCATCGTGTCACCCAAACTACTGGGTGGAGCTCTTTATATAGAGACAATAGCAATATATTGCCCACACGTGTGCAGTGAGCTAGTCAACCAGGGCCAGGTGAGAATCCTGGCCACAGGAACTTTCATTTTATCCATAGAGGGCAATGGGGTGGGTAACTTATATTCTAATAAAATTATAGACTTTAAAATATTTGGAAGATGAATGCAAAGAGCTCCTTTTTAAAAAAAGACTTTTTAAGAGAAGTTTTAGTTCCATAGCAAAATTGACAGGAAGGTACCGAGATTTCCCATATACACTTTCCCCCTCTCACCCCCTAACACACACAGCTTCCCCCATTGTCAATAGCCCCCTACCAGAATGGGACATTGGTTAAAATTGAACCTACATTGACACACCATAATCACCCAAAGTCTATAGTTTACACTAGGGTTCACTCTTGGTGCACCTTCTATGGGTTTGGACACATGTATGATGATATGTGTCTATCATCATGGTATCAAACAGAGTAGTTTCATTGCCTAAAATATGCTCTGTGCTCCACCTTTCATCCTTCCGTCCCTGTGAACCATTATCCATTGATCTTTTTTGCTGTTTCTATGCTTTCTGCCTTTTTCTGGAATGTCATAGAATTGGAATCACAGAAGTCTGATCAATTTTAAGAATAGGGCACAAAAATGGAGTGAGAATGGCAGTTGTATCAACTGTGTGTTTTCACCTGTAAGGAGACTTAACTTGCTATTTCATTAGGGAAATCCAAATGTCAGTATTGTTAGGTATTTCCTTATTGGCTGGTCAGATGTCGTATATATATTGTTATATCCTGTACTGGGTATATAATTTGGGGTGCCAACACTCTGGGCTCAGGTGGGGGAGGGAGGCTGGAGGTCTCACAGTCTGGTTTGTAAGCCTTCTCTTGCCTGTTTCTGGTGGTGGAGATTCCTGCCTTGGCCTCCGCTTTGCCCTCACTGGCCTTCTATGCAGAGTGAGGGAGGAAATCTGCATCTCTCTAACCACTTGTTGCAGACTGCCAATTTGCAGGATTTTAGCCCCATTCTTACTTCACAGTAAGAGATACCTAATGTGGCAAAATCCTGTGCATTTTGTGTTCTGATGACAAGTGGGCCATTTCTTGGATCTTGCTGCTAGCTTAGGATTCTGTTTTCCCCGAGCTGCTAAATCAATGACCACTTAGTATGTTTTCCATATCCCCAAGTTTTATTTTGGTTTTCTCTTCTTTGTCCCTAAGAATTTATGCCTTTTCCTTTTAAAACCCCTTTAGTATTGATATAGTGATGTTTGGGGAGGAGATTGTGTCTGTGTTCTCTTTGCTGAATTTTATTGGAAGTCTCCCAATACTTTCTTTGTGTTATGTTTTTATTCCCATGTGGGTGAAACATATTGATTAAGAAGGCCTCCCAGTTTATCTTACTGTACCATTATTAGGATCACAAGCACTAGAGGAAGATAGGCTTCTGTTCAAACAATGGCTCTGCCGGTTCCTTCGTAACCCTGGGAAAGTCACTTCATCTTTCCAAGCCTCAATTTACTCAGGTGTAAAATGAAGATTAAAATGGTACTTGCCTCATGTGAATGTTTCAGGGATTAACAGATGATTTAATGTGTCGCCGTGGTGCCTGCCATGTAGTAGGTGCTCAAGAAATGGCTGCCTTTGGACTCCTGCTCATCCTTAATTAGTGTAAGATTGGGCAGATAATGGTTGACAGAGCTACGATATGTGGAGGAATTGAGCCTGTGTCTGAAATGCTGATTTCTGTGAGAGGTAATCTTTAGGTCTCCCCTGCATGGGCAATGCCTGATACCTGAAGCAGCAGGGTGACCCAGTCTGTAGGTGAGGCCACAGCAATCCACACTCAGTCATTCAACGAGGACACACTGTGTGGAGCATTTTAAAGTAAGTATTGTATATCCTGTCAGTGATTCACTGAATACTTCAGAGTGACTCTCAGAAAGGGACATTGTTTCATAAGACTTAATGGAATTAAGAAAATATCCTTAATGTTATCTACTATCCAGTACATAACAAAATTACTTTGAATAAATTTCTGTTGTTTTTAGACCTCCTGTTGGTGGTACTTTGTTAGAGCAGCCCTAGAAAATTAACAGAAACACCATGGCCTCGACTTGGTTATTTCATTAAAGATTGCAAAATGGTGATTTTTGTGTTCTTCCATTTCTTACACAATTATTAGCTGGAATTCTTTCAGATAGAAGAACTTTCTTTTCTTCACTAGGGCCATTTTTATTGCCTTGAAAGATATTTATTCTAAAAAGGTGTATATGTGGACCTTTTTTCTTTTCATTATCAAATTTCAAAGTAATAAGTTGGTTCTCTAGCAACCCTGACTTATGTCTAATGATTGTAGTTTTGAATATATTTTGAATTTTCCTTTTGAGTATATAATGGGTTTATGAAGAGAGCTTATTTAAAGAAAATTTCATTAACAAATTATTCTGGGCCTCTGGGCTTCTCCCAGTTGTAAATGAAATGTAGGATTGATATCTTGCCCTTGGGTAAAATGTACACCAAGAAAATGACCTTGTTAGGATGTCTAAGAAAATACCTTTTGGTGACCCAATGGGAGTCTATTTAAGTTCCAATAGGTCAAAGTTGAGTTTAGATAATTCTCAGGACCCATATATTATTAGGTATAATTATATTACTGTTTTTTTCCAGTTTGATAAAGCTTACATTTCCTTGAAACTGCCACCATTTTATCTGGAAAAGAATAAAACTTAGGTGCACTTTAGGAATTTCTTCCTATCTCAAAACCATTACAAACAATGAATGGGATCCCTCTTTTTTGGGGCAGATGAGCACGAGGATAAAGAGTTGCACAGTAGCCCCTGAATGGAGATTTGTTGGTTTCTGAAAATAAAAATTTGGTGATGAGAATTAGTGTATTTGAGGGAAAAGGGTAGATTACTTTAAATGGGAAATATCTTGAAAAGCCAATTTTTTAGTCTTAGCTATATCTCATATCTAATTGAATTCTGTGTCTAAATTATTAAATCCACAAACACTCAGTATAAAGTTTTCAGGTGCTTCATAAATAAATAATACAATTAGAATTCAGTGCAATTAAAGTTCTGAAAAGATCAATATACTTTAGAGAAATTCAGAGCAATGAACATCATGTGAGAAGATGAATGGATGCAATTATAAAAATGGTAGAATAACTGTATATAAAATGATGTGCATTGATAAAGGTGCCCACATATGAACAAGGTTGTTCTATAACATAGTATCCCATTATATAAAGAAAAATGATAGGTTATATTTTAATATGAATTAAAAGTAACTTAGAGGAATATGTATGTATGTAAGGAGCTTTGTTGATAAGAATGCAATTAAGCCAACAGAAACCATACAACATGTTTCAACATAAGGATTATATATAGATAAATGCGAGATTGGAGCGCTGAAAGAGCAAGCATATGGAGGTGTCACAGAGATAGTGACTGTGGGAAGCTGCTCCCACACCTGGGAATGAGGTTGCGTGTTGTCAGAACCTCACCAGAGGAGGGCTCAGACCTCTGAGAAGGGAGCACTGCCTGGCTTTTCCTGGCAGCTTTCAAAGTGATGCTGTGGGGTTGGTGCTAGGAGGGCTGAAAGAGGCTGGAGACAGGAACTAAAGTAACAGCACATCTGAGGTCAAGTGGCATTGCTGCAGTGGCACTGATGGAAACAAGCAAAGAGGAAGTAGAGCTCTCCTCTCTCTTCCTGCCTCCCTATCTCAAGAGGGATACGAAGGGCAGAGCCCAATCAAAGCACCACAAAGCAGATTACGGAAATGGAGGCTTAGAGCTGAAAGACAAGAGTTTAGTAATGGAATGTGCACACTGACTTTAACCTTTTATGTATTTCTGCATTGTTTGAATTGGGGCACAGTTATCAAGACTTACTTATTTTTTATTGAGATATATTTCCCATACCCTTTTAAAGTGTATAATTCAGTCATTTTTAGTACATTCACAAATTTGTACAGTTACCACCATTAATTCCAGAATATTTTCATCAGCCTAAAAAGAAACCTTGTACCATTCAGCTATCACCTCCCATCCTCCTACATCCTCCCCTCCCCCCAACCTTTCTGTCTCATTACCCTACTTTCTGTCTCTATGAATTTGCCTATTCTGGGTATTTCATATAAATGGAATCACACAATAAATACGTGGCATTTATTTATTGTTTTGCTTCTTTCACTCAGCAAAATAATTTTGTGATTCATCCATGTCATAGCATGTGTTGGAACTCTATTTCTTCTTATAGTTGAATAATATCTCATTATATGGATATACAACATTTTGTTTATTCATTCATCAGTTGGTGAGTCATGGATACTTTTTGGCTATTATGAATGGTACCACTGTGAACATTTATGTACAAGCTTTTATGTGGACATGTTTTCCAGTTCTATTGGGTATATACCAAAGTAGTGGAAGTGCTGGGTCATATGGTAATTCTCTGTTTAATATTTGAGGAACTGTCTCCAACAGCAGCTGCATCATTTTATGTTCCTAGCAGCGACGTATGAAGGTTCCTATTTTGCACATCCTCCCTAAGACTTGTTACTTCTTGTCTTTTTGATCACAGCCATCCGAATGGGTGTGAAGTGATATCTCACAGTTTCTTTTTTTCTATAAAATGAAATATACTTTATTAATAACCATAGCACCTTTTCATGTGCTTATTGACCATTTGAATATGTATTCATTGGAGAAATGTCTATTCAAGTCATTTACCCATTTTTAATCGGGTTGTTTGTTACTTTGTTGTTGAATTGTAAGAGTTCTTTATGTATATCCTGGACATTAGACCCTTATCAGCTATATGATTTGCAAATACTTTCTCCCATTCTGCAGGTTGTCTTTTAACTTTCTTGATAATGTCCTTTAATGAAGGAAACTTTGTAAATTTGATGAAGTCTTATTTATCTATTTTTTCTTTTGTTCACATCTTTGTTGTTATATCAGAATATATTGCCTAATCCAAGGTCACAAAGACTTGCATGTTTTCTTCTATGACTTAAAGTTTTAACTCTTATATTTAGGTTTTTGATCTATTTTGAGTTAATTTTTACATGTGTATATCCAGTTGTGTCAGCATCATTTGTTGAACAGACGATTCTTCCCCCCATTGAAATATCTTAATACTCATGTGGAAAAATCAATTGATCATAAATATACATTTTTTTTCCTGGCCTCTCAATTCTCTTTTGTTAATCTCTATAACTGTCCTTATGCCAGCACCATATAGTGTTAAGTACTGTAGCTTGTAGTAAGTTTTGAAATTGAGGACAACATTGGTCTCCTTTTTTAAGATTGTTTTGGCTATTTGGATTACTTTGCCCCTCCTTATGAATTCTAGGATCAGCTTGTCCATATCTACAAAAAAGGCAGCTGGGATTTGATAGGGATTGCATTGAGTAGCATGCCGTACTTTTAGAAAAAAACTTTTCCACTTTGGCTAGGAAGTCTGTTTTTCAAGATACTAACAGCTCTCTTGGAAGGCAAGTATTATAAACTGCATTGTTTGTTCAGACTAAAATCAAGATTTTGTCTCTTTTGTAGCACATACAACATTGATAACTTTAAATTAATTTGAGAGAAATAAATATTTCTGTAACTCTATGACAATAAGGACCACATCCACTTATCCACTTATGCTGATCACTGTATTCCTATGCTAAGCCCAGAGCCTTGTACATAGAGCATGCTTAGAGTTGTTGAGAAATGCAGGCTTCTTCTCTAACAGGCTAGGGAGCTGAAATAGAAAGTTATATGATCTTGGGCCGTCCAAGTTGATACCCAAAGCACTAGTATATGTAAGAAGAATCCAGCTTGATTAGACACTAAAGTGCATACATTGTATTACTTCATTTATATGAAATGTTCAAAGTCTTGGGGTGGGAATATGGAATTACTATTAATGGGCATGAGGTCTCTTTTTAGGTTGATGGGAATATTCCAAAATTAGATTATGGGAATGATTGTACCACTTGTAATTTTACATAATTCATTTGATTTTACAGTTGAAAGTGGTAAATGTTATGGTGTATAAATTATATTATAGTAAAACTAAAATAAATAAAACTAAAAAATCCAGCTTGAGATTGGGGTCTCAACTTCAGTTTTTACTGGGGAAAATGATGCAGACCAGGCAGGTCAAAGGAGACTATATTTCACTGGCAAAAAAAAAAAAAATAGTAAAGTGGAGGTGCAGTAATTGAAAGCAATAGTGGATATGCACAAAGCAGTTGCAACTGAAGCTCACAGAAAAGGTAATGAGATCAAGGGCCAAAATTCCTGCTGGGAATTGGTCTATAAAAGGTCCTGGAACACAAAATAGAGAATGAACAGGAGGTTGAAGGGAGACTAGGGACTGGAAGCTGAATGCTTCTGCCCAGTTCTTGACAGCAAAGAAACAAGGTCGTGGGCTTGCTTTTCAGCGGCACTAGGGGGACCACATTTGAAACACTCCAGGGCAGGGCTGGTCACCCTGGTGTGAAAATACGAAGCAGCAGCCAGAGAAATGTGGCCGTGGGAAAACTTTCTAGTTGGGAACCATCACTTCTCCATTCACCCTTGTCAGCCCAGCTGCTGGGATGGCTCAGCAGGGAAGGAAAATGATCGATAGTGGCCCCTGGCAGGTTACAAGGGAAGAACTAAATGTTGGACAAATGGCTGTGGCCAGGCCGACTGACTCCCAATCCTGCCCTGCCCTTGGTCTTGATCCTGGGGAATTTGCATCCCTCAAAGTCACTAAGTCGAAATCTAATCCAGAGGCGTTCTAGCTTTGATTCTTTTGCTCACCCCAAGCTAAAATTCATCCAGCTTTCAGACACTTCCACCTAAAATTCAAACTAGCATGTTATGATAAAAGCATATAGGTTTTGACTGATCTGGGGAGACTTTGATGCCCAAAGGAGGAGAGCCTTACTGCATCATCTCCCTCCACAGGGTGCTGGTAAGGATTATGTAGAAGGCATTGTTCTCATCGTATGGGTCAGAAAGCTGGCTTAGAGGGGTTTCTGTCCTGAGAGGGCCTGGCTCCTTGTTCTATGTTTGCAGATATTCCATTTTAAATATTTGTTCATTGACTGACCCAGTGTCCCTGTAGTCAGTGGGAAGAGTAGAAACAGAGATATACCTATTCAGTTTTAGGTCTAACGTCCCCATCCAGTCTTGTTCACCATGCTGGGAAAGTTTTCCTTTCTCCTCTCTGGGCACTGAATTGCTGCCATCTTCTTGGTGTATGCCTACCCAAGAATAGCGGCTGGGATTATCTTGCCACCATGGATTTGCATGGTGCAGCCAGAGGTGGCAGTACAAATTAATGGTGTGGAGCCAATAGACTATGGGCAGTAAAGGTCTTCCACTCTGCTGGCCCCTTGCAGGAACCGTGCAGGAAGGCGGTGTGGTGGGAAGCCAGGTATGGGCACTGTGGCAGGGATATGACTGATGTTGTCATTAGGTCTGAGAGTTGTGTGTCCTTGCTATCCAGCTGCTTCCTAATGACATTTTTCCCCCTCATGATTTCTTATCCCTTTCCTAAGAAAATTCAGGGTGGAATGCAAACTCAGGTTCCAGGGTTTGATTTAAATGGAGGTTTTAATATAAGTGATATTTGTGTTCCTTAAAATGAAACTTTTTCATATATTGTTTCATGGTATAAATGATTTATTTTTATGAGAATTACATTTTTTAGTCACAATCTTTCAAGCCTCCTTGGAAAGCAGCTGCATTATGTTCTTAAAACACACGAGGGCAGTAGTGTCACATGTAAAAGATGCCTGCCTTTGCTTTCTGAACAGATGGCACATTTGTTAGACTTCATTGAATGTATTTTTCCTTTATTGAAGCACAGGGGAATTTCACATTTGCAGGTAGAATTGGGGGGAGATAGTTAAAATTTTATACTGTACTTTTATCTCTTTGTTTATGCTGATAAAGGTTGCAAAAGCAGTTGATTTATCCTCCTTTTTGCTGTTTTTGAAGGATTGGTGTGCTAATGCTGGGTGAGTGTTCATTACCACCATGACCCTGGCAGAAGATGTTCTGTTGATTTTGCATTTAATTGGAAATGTCACAAAAATAATACACAAGTCCATTCTTCCTCCAAACCCCCAATATCCTTAGATAAGACTTAAAGCCTGCTGTTGCTGGCAGGAAATTTTTGCATTTAATCTTTTTCCATGCTTATTAAGTAGGCAGAATCCAGCCAGCTTTCTCTAAGATGGAGCTGTGTGACGGTTCTTAACCCCATGGTCATAGAAACCCTCAAGTGTCTTTGACAGATAGGTCTAGTCCTGCCAGGTTCCTAATATCCCCTGGACCCTATGGATGCAGGAAGTTTTAACTCAGAACTGCTCAGCTGACTTCCTAAGATAGAATAATGTAGAGGGTGCCGCATAATAGCAGATAGTTCTAGCATCTGTCCTATGAGCATATTTGATTTGTCATGCTATATTGACTCATATGGTTTAATATTTTAAAAATTAGTTGCCAACATTTAAATGCAGAGTTCTTATTAAAGATCCAGGTTTTTTGCTTTTCCGGAAACATTGGACAATTAGGCGTGACTAGTCTGCACAGTCCCCTGGTGACAATAGGCAGCAGCCACCTTCTTTGTCACTGCACACCCAGATCTCCCCTTTTGTTTCCCTGACACCAGGGGAGGCGCCAGTCGCAATCGTTTGCACTGTTTTTGTTACAATAAAAAGGACAATGAGAATTTAATACCCATGTGTGTCCCAGAGTAGAAGAATGAGACAGAGAGTGCAGGAGCCACAGGTCTCAAGGAACGAGAACGTCCCCGCTGCAGCCCTTAGAATTGCTGTCTGGTCTCGAGCACCTTGAATTCTGCACCTGGGAGACCTCCCCCTTTGGAGGTGGGCAGGCCTGCTGTTGATCTTGGGTAAAGAGCACTCCGGTGCACTTTTTATGCCGGGGGTTAAATGGGGATAATGTCATTTACAGCCTGAGAGGTGGTCGTTGCCCCGTGTGGGTACTCTTAGCACGGTGCCTGGCTCTCCCTTCCCCTCCTCCTGCGAGCAGCGGGTTTCCCGGCTCTGCTCCACGGGGTCTCCTAACCAGCACTCCGGCAAGTCACAGATTCACTGCCTGGCTGGGCTGGGGCAAGAAGAGGTTCAGGGAGAAGGGACGGGGAGAGGAAAGCCCGTTGGATGGGGCTCCTGCCCGGAGTCGGCTCCATGCCTGCTCCAGAGCCGCGCCGTGGCTGCTGAGCTCTGCGCGGGTCCAGGAGGCTAGAGGACAGACAGGAAATCCATCCTTGCTCTGCAGATACGTCGGCAAGACGCCCAGAACAAACAGCAGAGGAAGTTTGCTTTAGTGGAGACAAACTCACAACTTTGCTCTTTCAAAGCCTCTGTTTACAAGTCAAAGCCGAGGCTCAGGCGGGCTTTCTCTCCCGCTCGCCCCGGCCGCCGCCAGCGGGCCCCTCGCGGCCGGCCCCGGCGGCCCCGCCAACCGCGAGGCGGCGCCTGGATGGGGCGCCGCCTCTCTGCCCCCGGGAGCCGGGGCTGCTCAGCCAGCCGCCCGGGTCGCATTTGGGAAAAAAAGCCCTCAGCACTGGGGAGTTCTAGAGCTGGGCGGTGCCTGTAGGTTATGGGGTGCGGTGACCCAAAAGGAAACCGGCGGGGGCTGGTCGTGGGCCGCCGCAGGCCGAACAACGGCGCTGGAACCGCCCTGCTCCAGGAGCGAACCCCCCGAGGTGTCCGAGGGGCGGTGGGGGCTGTCACCCGGGTGGTATCCAGTGTTACAACTGGATTGGGCATATCCATTAGCTTGGAGTTTTTAAAAGCCCGGAATAATAGTGTCTGAAATAAAAGTCTGTTGGCTAACGGTGGAGTTTGGTGAATTTTTAAAATAAGAGTAACACAGATCTAATGTAATTTTCTATTCCACGTAAAGGTTTCCTGTGAGTGAAGCGAGGCAAAGGTGATGCTCTCAGCTGACTAACAGGGAATGGAGACCCAGAGGTACCAGGGGGAACCGCGGAGATGGGGCTGGTGACAGGCTTTCTTGCTCCTGAGGGGCTGAAGCTGTAACCTTCCAGAGGGTGTAATACTGTGGTCAAGCCCAGAGGATCTGGGGGGAGCCACATCTGGTTTGGAACCCTGGGTGCTGTTTAGCTGTGCAGTGTTGGGCAAGCCACATTTCTGCTTTCAGCCTTCGTTTCCCGCTTCTAGGAAAGGGATGGGGATTGGGAGAGATTAAGCCCCTGACTCAAGGTTACATAGCGTCAACAAGTGCTGACATTCACGTGGAAAAGTCGATTTCAAAGCCCTGACACTTTGCACTGCATACACTGCCATTGAGCTAAAAACACCTCCACCACCTCTTTCTACCCTCCCCCTAGCATTTCCTTTTGCTTCAGATGTGAGCTCTTAGGTCCAGCACTTTCGATCTTTGCTACTCATGCTATGATTCCTCAATTTAGGAATCACCTCACTTTCTGTCCGTTCCTGCTTTCTAGTTTCTTTGTAATCTGCCCTAATTTTTCCAGCTGAATCTCTGACTCTTCCCTACTATAATTTCTGGTTAATCTTTGTTCCTCTTCATGCTTTCTTCTCAGGCCATCCCCACTTTCTGTAATCCCATTCCTTCTCCAGAGAAAGCCTGTGTGGGTGTGGTTCTCTAAACCCTTCTTTCCAAAGTGTCCCCTGTGAGGGGTCAGTGGCCAGATGAGTCAGGGAAACAGTTGCTTTTAGAGATTTTATACGAATGTGTGTTATAAAACCCTCAAAGGATTTTATTGCACGTGGGGTTTTTACAACTCTTTGAATCTAGAGATTTAAAACTCTGCCTCCCTCCCTGCAATCCTTCTCTCTTCTTTTTCTCGTAATATTTAATGGGGCCAGAATGTCATGGTACATGTTTGGGAGGCTACATACAACTCTGACCATTTTAGTTGAGTTTATTGAATTCCTAAGGCCAGACTCTGGGAAGAGTTCTATTCCTAGGTGGTGTGTAATGAGGACATCAATCAGTCCTGCTGTTGGTCTGCTGGGAACTCATATTTTGCATCTAGACTGTACTTACCTGGTAACAAATCTCTGTCTTAAAGGGCATTCCAGGGAGTGCATTCCAGTTTTGGTGTCCTGTGTGTCATTCTCATTCCTATGGCCTTTCCGAGGTCTGGCACCCTGCTCTGCCTCCAGACTGGACTCTATATTGTGCCTGCTTATATCTCTACCTGTTTCCTTTTAGTTTGCCTTTCCCTGTGGGTCTGTTTGGGCACCCCCCCCCCCAACCCCGTCTTCACTCGTGGCCCTATCTGTGCCTCTCTGATCTGTCCTAGCTCCCAGCCCAGGGTTTGGTATGATTTAGTTTTTGAAGAGTTTGGGCTCTGGGGCCTGACAAACTGAGTTCAAATTTCAGTTTCACCATCTAATAATTATAAACTCTTGGGTGGGTCACTTAACCATGGGCCTCAGTTTTTGTCAGCTGTGAAGCAGGGGGAAAACACCCTCATACAGTCCTGATGAGGATTAAATGAGATGGTGCATGTACAGCACTTCTCATGTACCACTTGGTGTAGAAGATCAATAACTATCAGCTATTATATTATCCAAGTCCCAAGGGCTTCTTTGATCAGTTTTGCCCACACTGCGCTCTCTCCTCTCTAAATACTTTATAGTTAGTGTCACAGACTTAGCACTTGATTTTGCTTGTGATTCGGTCGTTGCTTCCCACACTAGATTTGGAGTTAATTAAAAAAATGGATGATTTCAAACATATCGTAAGTAGACTATATAATAGCATGGGCCCTCTTGTGCATGCCACTGGATTGGGTCTTTCATGATAGTTCTTTTCATTCTGTTCTGACATGAAATTTAATGTTGCTTCACACATGGGAGACAAGACCCAGGCCACAGGCCAGGACTGAGCATGAGCCACATGCTGTGTGTGAGGATGTCCCTGCTCAGTCTCCCTTGGAGGGTGAGGCCACCCAAAGGGCTCTCTTTTTCTAAGGGATGTGGAGATGGAAAAATAGCAACCTACTGTATTGCTTCCTGGAGAGTATTCTTCATTTTCCAAAGCTGAACTCTCACACTACCCACTGTCAGTTCTTCCAGGGCTTTGCACTGTGCTTGATTCATCTTCTATCCCCAGCTTCTTCCTGAGCCTGGGGCAGAATAATGTTTGAATGAATGACTTCCCATTATTTTCTAAAGTTTTATTTGAACTGCTCTCTAGTATCAGATTTGAATCCTAGTTCTCAACCCTTGAGGCTTAAAGCTGCAGACTGGAGAAGATGGATGTCAGAGCTAAATCTCTCTCCATCTTCCTCCCCACCTCCCCCACCACCACTGGGTGATTGACATCAGGGAACACAGCATATTGACTTCTCTGAAGATGTTGAACAAAATAAAAACTATGTGCAGGAGGAATCATGATCCTGTATTTATTAATGTGGCATCAGACCATGTCTCTGGAAACAGCTGCTTTATGCCACAATTCCCCTTGGTAGCACTGGAGCATTATGTATTGTCACAAGTCCGGTCTTTCACATTCTAAATCCTATTATCTAGGTTAGCTCATCTGTATTCAAAAGATCAATGTTGCATTATTACAAAGATCCTTTCAAGTGTAAAAAGGATGGCACTTCATTACAGAAAGTAAAAGAAACTAATCAAACTTTCGTGGTGAAATCATTGACTTTTTTAAGCAAAGGGCAAATTTAAGAATTTGAGAGTCCAAGATGCGAGAGAACACTCATGGTTTGGGCACACTGGCTTGCGTATGGTGGCAGCATGTGGATCTTGGTAACCTACAGAAGAAAGGGGCTTTCTTGAAAGGGTCTCAGTGCTTGCAGCTGCTCTTATTTCTTCTGTCATTGTTTGGTTGCGTGTCTTAGAAAAAATGAGCTGCTAGTGGGAAGACTCAGGTGATCTGTGATGTGCACTATGTGGGCAACATGTGTATTGACCTGGTTAATAGGAATTGTCAGGAAAGCATTGGTAAATATTTTTTGTTCATTGTCTTAACTCTTCTTTCAACAGAGAGCTCTTACTTCTTATGATCACCAGTAGGGTGCCCCTAGGTTGTGTAGGCACAGCTAGCCTGTTTATTAGGGAGTACTTTCCAGAGGGACACCTGTGGAAGGACAGGAAGGACACCAGATAGGTTGATCCCGGATGTATGCCCCAGGATAAGGAGCTGGGATGATCTTTCAGAGCTGCCTTCCCTATGGAGGAGGGGGATCCTGCCTGAGAATCATTGTGTTGGAAGCAAACAACCCTGGAAAAGCTGCTTGACATTAGCAAGCCAGTGGTCTTTAGTTAGGGCAATCCCCAAAGGGACTTGATAGCTACGGGCTGTGTGCTGGCAGCACTCCTGACAGCCTAGGGAAAATTCCCTTTATTTTTTAAAGTAGGATCTGGGCAGTATACCAGTGGCTACCACTCTTAATGTCTAAAAAGAAAATGTCCACTGACCACCTTTTATGTACCAGGACTGTGCTGGGTACTAGCATTTACAGGGAAGAAAAAGGAACAGTTCTTGCTTTCAAGGTATTTCTGATTAGCTTCTGCTCACCAAGATTTGATTATTATGACATGCCACATAATAGTGCCAAGCACTCTACTTGTATTCACTAATTTAACCCACTAATCCATATGAAATATCAATCAGAAAGATTTTCCAGATGGGGAAACTAAGGCATCTGGTGGTGAAGCCTGGTGAGCTTTTCCCAGAGTCCTAATAGCCTGCTACTGTACTGCCTCCCAATTGCTGCCATTCTGTGAGATCAAAGCCAGTCTTCATATTCCCGTAGCTTGTGTCTGAGCTAACTAACATTTGCTTACTGAAAGATATTTGTTGTGGCTATTACCTTAGAGCTACACCATCCATTAATGGTAGCCACCAGTCACATAATTCCACCGAGTATTGGAAATGCGGAAATTCCAGACTGAGGCACTGTTAAGTGCAAAATACAGAACTGGATGTCAAAGACTTAGATGGAAAAAGAATGTAAAAAAACCTCATCAATCTTTTGATATTGATTGCATATTGAAGTGATAATATTTTAGATGTGTTAAATAAAAACATTAAAAAAATAATTTAACATGTTCTTATGTTTTAATGTGGCTACTAGAAAAGTTTGAAATTACCCAGTGGCTCATATCTGTGTCTTATAGTTTATTTCTACTGGGCTGAGTGACCTTAGGATATTTAAGATTCTTCTTATGAGATCGTATTTTGCTCTTATGTTCAGAGAAAATCCTATTTAGTTTGGTATTGGGATCAGGTTCTTTTGATTTTCTTCATTTAATTTGTATTTATTAACAGGGGTTCTAGCCTCCAAATAGCCACTACTCGCTGGTTGTTTAGTGATTGTTGAAAACTAGTTAGAGGCAGCCTCAGTGAGATGAATTAAAGTTCTTTTGTCGTAGGGGAACAAGGTCATCAACTTGAAATTAATCAACGGATTTCAAATCACCAGAAAGGGATATTTTACCCTCAGCTTTACAGTTTCCGCATGTAAATTGCTGTTTAGAGGAGAGCCTCTAGAATCAATGCAGTCTTTCTCCCTTCAGAAATAAAAAGCAATTTGTTTTTATTTTTGGCAAATCCTGGGATGCACGTGTATGAATAACTCCTTCACCATGATAACACCTGTGTTGCATATTTTTTGGACTTTGGAGTGGAGAGGTAGGAAACTTGGTTGTCTTGGTGTCCCACAAGATTTGGAGGAGTCCCCTCTTATCTCTGTTGGGGAGCCCATCTGTCCCTACCTAATACATTTTATTTCAAATGAGTCAGAAACCCCAAAGCTAAACTTGGCTAAGGTAGCATGTATCATGCGGACTCCAACCAAAGCTGTATAAATCATCCTCAGATCCCACCAAACTTGGCCCCCAACCTGGGCACAGATTTTCCAATCTGGTCCTAGAGTTTGCCAGAAGGCAGGAGGACCACAGGGATGTGTGGGACGCATCTGGCTTTTATTCCATACTTCTGTGGTTAGTGAAGCTTGTCTGATCTGAGATTGGAAAGAAACACTGCTTGTGGACTTGAAAGATACCGAACCACCTTGAAGGGTCATTTGGTCCAAGTCCCTGCAGAAGATACCCCCACAGATAGATGTGCATCCAACCACCCAACCTCCCCCATACCCTCTGTGCCACCGAGACTGAAGGGAGATCCAGAGACATGAAGCACTGCAACTGATTAATCTCTCAGTACTTTTATTATCAATACTTTGATGATAGCCTAACTTGGGCCCCAAGTGAACAAACTTTTATACCTTTCTGCATAGATATGCAGAGTCTGCCATATTTGATAGACTGATTCTTGAAAACAGCAATCAGTTTCTGTTTAATTTCTAGGGAAGTTTCTTAAAGCTTTCTTTTTTGTTACTATTGTTTTAATGGAGAGGAACGATTATGATTGACTTTCTTTGTTCTCCTTGGATCAACACAATTTATTTTCTAGTTTTCACTGAGGTGATAATGTGCTATGTGACATTTGTCTGATTTGTGAAGTAACCTGTATTTTACTGGAAAAAAGACCTGGAATGGTTGTTCCTGTACAGTTTTAAAAAAAAAACTGTATTTTTGTCTTAAACTCTACCTAGGAGCCCCCAAATAAGTACACCTCTACAGAAAGACAGGTACTTCATTCTCAATCTATTTTCCTTTTTGGTTTTTCTAGCTTGACAAATTAATAATCCATTTGATAATCAAATAAGGGGATTCCTGAAAACAGAGGAATAGGTATAGCTGGAACTTCCACAGAACTTTTCAGGGAAAAAAAAGTCACTGATCTCTGTAAGGATTCTTCAGTCTGTCCCAGCAACTGACCAGCTGGATAAGAGTTTGGGTTCGGATTCAGAGGATCTGTTAGGATTTAATGGCTGTGCATTTGGGCAATTTACTTAACCTCTCTGTGCCTCAGTTTCTTCATCTGTGAAACAGAGATAAGACCTTATTTTACAGAGTTTTATGTGGCATAAAAGAATACTGTAAAATAATTCTCATAGTCTCTGGATTACAGTGAGTTATCAGATGTAGGGAATAGTAATCACATGTAGGTGGCAGAGGTGACAGTGAAGAATCATGTCTTCTAATCTTAAAGCATTTCCACAAAGCTGTTTGTTTAAATACCAGGCGAGGTTCCTAATAGCATTTGTGCAGTTTGCTTCCATGAACTTCTTAAAATAGGATACATGTATAACTCTTAAGAAATTTGTCTTGTTTAACCATAGTGTAAATTAGAGTCAAGGCCATGAATTTGATTGCCTTGTCAATCCATATTTCTAAAGAGTACAAAGTGAGAATAGAAAGGCTAATTTTAGTTCAGACAGATGCCTACACTTTAGTTGCTCAGCTCTCTGAAACACATAGTGGGGCCACAGCAACTTGCTCATACTTCTAGTCTTTTATCCCCTCTTAGGCTCATTTTTCACACCCAGCCTGACTAGAATCCCATGTGCCCACTTGAACAAGTCTAAAGAAAGATTTTCTGACATTATGTTGCTGCTGCTTCTCTTTTTTGCACCGCATTGACTACTGGGGCAAGCATCTGGGGACATCCTGAGGTTTGCTACTTCCCTGTGACATCTGGTCTTGGTTCCAGATCTGTCCTTAGCAGAGTGACGCTGTTCGCTTGCTCACATCCAGGGTTTCCAGTATTTGAGGATGATTATTTTCCTTTTCTGAAGTGTTCCTTTCTCCAGGATAAACATCCGTTGTTCCTTTAATCATTCCTTATGTGGCAGAAGACCACCTGTAAGACAGGAACCTCATGTTTCAGTTCACTGTTGTGTGATAAGCTTAATGGCTACAAGCACTTTTTATTTTACATATAATAAGCACTTACTTATTATATGTACTGTAATAATGCATAGAATGATGATTGCATTATTACTATATCTCATGAATTTGTTGGTTGACTGAACTCAGTTGGCTGCCTCTTGCTTGGCTCTCTCATGTGGCTGCAGTCGCACTGGGAATGGGGACAGCTTCTGTCCGAAATGGCTTCATCACTCTCACGTCTGGCTCTAGTCTGGCATGATTCGAATGTCTAGGGCCTGGAATAGCTTGATACTGGCTGGGCTTCTGTCTTCCCACAAGGCCATTCCCATTGGCCAGTTTAGGCTTGCTAGAGCATGGTGGCCCTCAGGTAAGTGTACATTTCACATAGTGGCTCAGTGCTTCACAATGGAAGAAGTAAAGGGTGCCGATCATAAAGTCTGGGCCAAGAAACTGTTAGACAATCACCTATACTCTACTGATCAGAGAGGTCACAGAGCACACTCAGGTTCAAGGACATAGGCTTTGCCTCACAATGGCAGGAGCATCGAAAAATGCATGGCCATCTGCCCTTCCACTCTCAGTGCTCCTGGTACTCATGTCTGATGTCGCCTCTTAAAACATGATTACAGTGTTCAAGACAGGACATAATAGCCTAGCATGCTATCAGAGAGACTGTGAGACCTTCTTTTTCTTCTTTTATCTTTTTTCTTCCATTTTCATTTCCTAATAGCTTCTCCAATAGCCATCGCCCACCTGGGCTCCTAATAAACTTGTCATTCAGCAGATCCTCAAATCTTATTTCACAAACTGTTACCAGTTCTTATATTGGTGTGAATTCCTTTTTGCATCAAAAGGCAGGGTCTGATTTTTGTTAATGGAAATGGCATCCTGTTGATCTGAGCTGGTGTTTTGGTAGTAGCTACTTTTCCGATGTTTGAAGCGTGTGCTCATGTTCCGATGAGTGTGGCCTTCCTGTTTTTGCCAACCTACTGCCACTAGAGTGGACCTGCTACAACCAAATCTGGTTGTTTCCCTGCTTAAAGTGCATCAGACACCCAAAAGGCTGCCCTCAGGAAAAAGTCTGACATCTATTATGCACGAACTACAAGGCTTTTCATGCTTATTCCCTCATGACACTCTCATTCTACCCCCTTTTATGGTGGGCAATGGCGGGACAAAGGCGTATTTATTTTGGACGAGGTCATCGAGAGGACATGATCACCAGTTCACCTGTGAGCTGTTAGCTGAACATGGGCAATCTGGAGGCCCCTCCCTCCCTCCCTTCCCTGTCATTGGAACATGTGTCCCACCCACCATTCCCACACTAGGAGCTGCTTCAGGGATGTAGCCTTGAGAGAGTAAGGCGTTGTTGAGACCATCTTGATTGTGTATGTGACTGATTTCCATTAAGGTCTCTATATAAACTTGTAAGATTCTAGCGGATGGTTGTCATCATTTGGCTTATGGCTGCCCAAAGCAAGCCTCATAAGTAAGTTCTCTTACTTATTAAAACTGCCACGTACCAATTTGGAGAGGTCTGCCTCTTTCTTTAATCTCTCCTTGCCTTCCATGTGTGGGGAAGTTTTAAATTTCACCTGGGAAGCTCTTGGGTTTGTGAACCAACAATTTCCTTTTGAATTTTTCTAATTGTTTGTTGACCTATTAGTACACAACTTAAAAAGAAATGAATCTTATATCTAGCAAGTTTCTGATTCTTATGATTTGTTCTCATAGTTTGTCCATGGAATAATCTGGATATTCTGTGGCATTGTCTGTGAATGTAACAGTTATTTTTTTCCTTTCCAGTGTTAGGGATTATTTTCTTATTGAGTTGTCTGACCTCTGATTTAGTGTTGAAGAGAAACAGCCTTGCCTTGTTTCTGGCTTGAAAGGAAACACTTCTGGCTTTTCATCATTAAGTATTCTGTTTGCTGTAAGCTTTTGTTTGAAGATAACTATCATTTTAATGCAGTGTCTTTGTCTTTTCTAGTTTGCTTTATTTTTAATGCCTGAATGGATATTAAATTTTAGAAGGTCCTTTTTCTCTGTTAATTGATAATCATAACCTTCTTTTTTCCTTTCATTGTTAATATGGTGAATTATAAGGATAGGTTTCTACAGTTAAACCTACCCGTCATTCCTTTTTATTGATGAGTAGTATTCCATTTATATATTTATCACAATTTATCCACTTAATGGACAGACATTTGGGTTGTTTGCAGTGTTTAGATATTAAAAATAAGCTGTTATGAATATTCATGTACAGATCTTTGTACAGACATATGTTTCATTTTTCTTGAGTGAGCACTTATGAATAGAATGATGGATCATATGGTAGATGCATGTTTACTTTAAAAAAAACTGCCAAACTGTTTTCTAAAGTGGATACTATTTTAAATTCTTATCAGTGATCTGTGAGAATTCCAGTTGCTCCACATTCTTGCCCTTCCTTGGTATGATTATCTTTGAAATTTTAGCTGTTCTAGTCTGTGTGTAGTAATAGCTCATTATGGTTTTAATTTACCTTTCACTAAACTAATGATGTTTTCCATTTTTACATGTGCTTCTCAGCTATTTGTACATCTTCATGAAGTGTATGTTCAAAGTTTTGGCCGATTTTTAAGATTGAGCTGTTTACTTATTATTGAATTGTAGCACTCTTCGCGTATATTATGGCCACAAGTCCTTTATCTGCTATACATTTTTGGAATATTTTTTCCCAGCCTGTGACTTGCTTTTATATTTTTTAAAATGATGTCTTTTAAAAAGCAAAATTGTTTAATTTTCTATTCTGATTTATCATTTTTTTTCTTTTATGACTTTTGTCTTATGTGTTTTACCTGTCTAAAAACTTTTATCTACCTCAGGGTTTTAAAGATTTTAAAATCTCTTGTTTCTTTTAGAAGATTTATCATTTTAAGTTTTATATATATATAGGTCTATGGTCCATTTTGAATTAATACTTCAGTGGTATGAAGTAGGGGATTGATGTAAATGGATTTAATTTGCTAACTTTAAAAAAATGTGATTTACACCTATGCTTAGGTGAGTTGGCTATATTTCTTTTCTTTATTGATTTTGAAATAAGTTTGTTCTAATCTCATAAAATGAATTGCAGAGCTTGCTCTCTTTTCCTTTTCTCTGCAATAGTTTGCATGACATCAGGATTAGTTGTTCCTTAAAGTTTGGGAAAATTGACCTTTTAAGCAGTGTTGGCCTGCTGGTTGTGTATGTGTGTGTGTAACTATTGATTTAATTTTTAATATATTTATGTCTTCTTTAGTCATGTTTAAGTTATATTTTCATAGAGAATTATGTATTTATATTTAAAAAATTATTAACATAAAGGCATTATGTTTTAGATTTGTTTTACATGTGACTTACTGCTGTCAGTTGACAGCTCATTGACAGCTGTGAGCAAATCTTATTTATCACTGAGATTCTGGCCCAAGTACCAAAAGGTAGGTATTGAATAAACTGGCAAGACTGGAGTTCAGTCCAATAGCAAGTCTACCTCCAAGATACGTCTGACCATCTGCTCTGTGACCCTACTGCCCGATGCCAACCATCATCATCTCTCGTCAGTCTGCCTCAGACTCCAGATTTCTCTGTCCCATTGTTGCTACCCTCCTCCACTTTGGTCTATTTTCCATAAAACTCCCAGACAAATCCTTTAAAAACTTCCATTATGTCATGTCACTTCTCTGCTCAAAACTCTCCAGTGTCTTGCCATCACACTTAGAATAAATTCTGGAGTAGGAATAATATAGAATTAACTAAGGGTATCTTCAGAATCCCAAAGCTTTCTGTTTAGTATACCTCTTGCCATAACTCTTATAACTTTGCCATGTATCACTTATGACCAAATATCTTTGTAGTCCACCTTATTCAACTCTTCCTCCCACCTTACTGGCTAGCTGGAGTCTTCAGATTTGGGGGAGAGGTTTCTCTGCTTCTTGACAGAAAGGTTTGCCATCAAATAAATTGGCACCTTTGCCTGGGACCTTACAGGGCCACAATGCTGGAGACTATCCTTATGCACCCAATTCATTAATTCAAAGTTGTACCATAATGCTCTTGCTCACATATTTCTAAATGTACCCAAGTGACTAGATGGATTATGTCCTTATTTGGTAATCTTTTTCTTTTTCAGTTCTCTGGAAGATAGTAGTGGTTATTTAATAGGAATTTTAACAATGCAGAGTCACTATGTATTTATGTCTATATGTAATTCTATATTTTCATTTTGTTTTATTTCATAAAAGATTTAAGGCAATTCAACTATATAATTGACAATAGAGGTGCCTCAGATAAATCTTATTGGCTACAGTACTGCTACTGTGCAAACCTTTGAGGCAATTTCTAAGGATGTTTACTATAGCATGAAATATGCAAAAAAGAGATACATCAAGGTGAGAGGAGATAGAAACTGTAATTGAAGATAATCAAGCCATTGACTCCTACATATTACTAAAGTGGGAAGAACTTTTGGTTTCTGAACTTCCTAGCAGGCAAATTAAAAGAGGGAGTAATGTCAGTTAAATTATTTGTGAAATGATAAATAAACATAACAGTTCCTTGGAAGAGAGAAATATTTTATTGGTACCTAAGCATATTTTTAAAAATTACATAATTGCCCTTCTCCCTTAGGAGGAGTGCTGAATGATACTGTAACATCCTAAAGCAGACGCATGGCATTCCCTGCTGGTAGCATTCTTTTATGACAGCAACTCAGTGAAATGGCTTCAGATGTAATCCAGGCAAATGCTGCTTTCTGATGGTCCAGCTTAATTCCAGGGTATAATTTAGAACATCTAGCCTCAATACTGGTTCTCAGAAGACTTACTAGGTTCTTTACAAAAACTGAATTCCTAAACGCTATCATAGACCTACTACTTTTGGATCTCTGGGGATGGGGCCCAGGAACAGAGTTTTAATTTTTTTTTCATTTTTAACGTATTTATTGAGGTATAATTTATGTTCCATTCAGTTAAACCATCATAGGTATACATTTCAGTGATTTTTTTTTTTTTAGTCATTCATGCGGTTATCCTACTGTCACCAGAATCCAAAGAAAACTGTCTTTTTAATAAGGAACTTTTAATACAATGGTCTCGGCCCTCAAATCCCGGAACCCTGTTTCACAGGATCAGATAGCTTGCATGAGCTTCACCCAATTCACTTTAAGCTTTAGTGTTGTTATGTAAGGAGGTCTTCATGCAGGAGGGTGTTCATAGTTGTTCTGTGGAAACTTGACAATGATAGATTTAGTATTTTTGCTTTCGGTATCCTCAGGTGATCATGCCCAGGATGAACTAATATTTACTTTGGCTAAAGTGCAGATTTGAACTCTGCTCACTGGATCATTGGCTATAAGACTGGGTCCCTCAGCTAGTGCATGACTAGTCAACTCTCTAGTTCCATAGCTCAAAACAGCTTTATTATGTTTTGCTTGTAAGCACAATGGCTAGTTTGTCTTGGAACTGATAAATTGTATTTCAGACAAAGCTCCGATTACCATTACTGAAAATGGAAGACCTTAGATATCTTTCATTCCTAGACAGAACATAGAAATTCTGGATGCATTTAAAAAGTGTGTTGGGGAGGGACGGAGTAGGACTGAAATGTTAAGGCATCTGCATTACCAGTTTGGGATTCAGGAAGTTTGAGGCATTAGGTTACCTTACGAAGAACCTTATGAAGTATCTTCTCTGCCATTTCTCAAATGAATAAGCATGTTCCTTGATATAATGCAAAGAATTGGTTTTGTGGTTAAATAAGTCACAAACTCCTGCAAGTTAACCCAGCTTATTTTTGCGGGATGTATCAGGGCCACTGTACTGCTGGGGTCATGTGTTTTATAGTAGCATTTAAATTTTTCTGTATAGCATCTCTGTAGGAGTGTTGGTCTACTATTACTTTCCAGTCTCAATATCCAATTTACTTTATCTTGATTGTACAATATTGAGAAAATTATAATTCACAAAGATAAGTGGTTGCAAACAGTGGTGGTTTTGGGGAACAGATTCCTGTACTATATCAACATGTCAATTAAACAGATCAAAAAGTATAAAAGAGGAGCAGTAGGATATTTTCTTTAAATTGTCTATGTTTAAATTGTTTATGTCTCTGTTTAATGTCATTTTTTGGTCAGTGCTTGAGTCAAAGGTATTTTGTAGTATTGTTGGAAATAGGATGGTATATGCTTTTACTGGCACTACTTAAACTATGTTATGTGGACCACCACTATTTTTTACTATCCTAGGTTAAGAAAAGAAGAGGAATTGAGACTTAGTATTTAGAAACTTTTTATAGTACTTTGTACTGCCATGGCATCCAGGCAAATAATCAGTGGGTTCTTTTCCTTAGTCAGGGTCTGGTCTGCTTGTGTGATATCAAACTCATTTGGTGAGTTACATATAGTACAAGCCACTTACTGTCATCAACTTCTGGTAGAATAGAAGTTAATAAATAAATAAAAACAGATGTCTCCTTCACTCCAGACAGTTTGAGAAGCACTACATTGGAGGAAAATTAAGCTGTGGGTCATATGTAATTGAAATAATATATATACTTTTAAAAGGAAGGGATCATCAGGATTAAAGATGGTGGAATGAGATGTGAGACAGAGAACTCTTCCCCAAACCACATATATTACAAAAATATAGTTAATACAGCTAATCCTAAAAGACCAATGGGACAAAGGCTGAACCAGACTGCATAAACCTGGAGAACAGAGCAGACCTCATGAAACAGGGTGACATACCAAAGTCTTGATCTGGCACTACCCAAGCCTTTCCTCCAGCCCAGCTCACTGGTGGGAGGAAGAGAAATGGAGCAAGGGAGAGGGTGGAATCCTAGGACTGTTGAACACCCAGCCCTGGAGATCTGCTATGAGAGCACAAACCTACATTGCACAGTGCTCTGGAGATGTGTGGGATTGGAAAGCTAAGACAGGCAGAATACTTGGGGAGACTGAGATTCCAACCGTTTGTGGAGGACAGGGATCCACATGTAGCTGCTCTGGGACAAAGGAAAGGCAGGAGGTCTGAGAGGCTTCCTAGCAGTGAGAGGGCTGCTGAAAGGGCAGGGTTTTCACGGAGCTGGCTGCACAGGTGAAGGGATAAGTGGACAAGTTTGTGTGGGCGTGCTCTGCCCATCAGGTTGGGAACTTTCAGGGGCTTCAGGCACTCCATCCTTCTGGCTGGCTACTCAGTTCAGAGGTCCCTTACTGAGATATGCAGCCTGCTGTGCCTTCCTCCTGGCTTGCTGGCATCAGCTTGCAAACCAGCAGTCCCTGCTCTGGTGTCAGGCTGGCAAAAGGGAGGCCCCGCCCATGGCAGCTACAGATGCAAAGCATGGAGGCTTACATCTGTGTCCTGGCCCACTAGTTCAGGCAGTGGAGACAGGCACTGCAGCCAGAAAGCAGGAAATAGCTCTTCCCTCCCCCAGCCACCAGCGCTGCTTCCCTGCCACCCACAACATCACTCCAGGGGTGGAGCAGCTCCAGAGACTAGAGCTTCTGGGCACAGGAGGGCGCCACATACAAATATGAAACGTCAAAGGAAGTTGGTTCAAACAAAAATCTCTCAAACACTAGAAAAAGGGCCAAATGAAACTGTACTGATCAATCTTCCTGAAAGAGACCTCAAAATAAAAATCGTAAACATGCTTATGGAATTATAGAAAAGTATTCAAGAACTCAGGACAAATTTAGGATGGAGATTCAATCATTAAGAAATTCCACATCTGAACTGAAACATACAATGGAGGGATTTAAAAGCAGATTAGCTGTGACAGAAGAGATGGTAAATGGAATAGAAATTAGAGAAGAGGAATACAAAGAAGCTGAGGCACAGAAAGGAAAAGGATCTCTAAGAATGGAAGAATATTGAGAGAACTGTGTGATCAATCCAAACAGAACAACATTTGCATTATAGGGGTACCAGAAGAAGAAGAAGAAGAAGAAGAAGAAGAGAGAAAAAGGGATAGAAAGTGTCTTTGAGGAGGTAATTGTTGAAAACTTCCCCAATCTGGGGAAGGAGATAATCTCTTAGCCCATGAACATGCACAGATCTCCCAACACAAGAGACCCAGGAAGACTATGCACCAAGACATATACTAATGAAAATGGCAAAGATCAAGGATAAGGACAGACTTTTAAAAGCAGCTAGAGAGAGAAAAAAGATAATCTACAAAGCAAAATGCATCAGGCTATCATCAGACTTCTCAGCAGAAACCTTACAGGCCAGAAGGGAGTGATATGATATATTTAATGCAATGAAACAGAAGGGCCTTGAACCAAGAACACTCTATCCAGCAATATTATCATTTAATTTGAAGGAGATATTAAATAATTTTCAGATAAGCAAAAGCTGATAGAATTTACCTTCCACAAACTACCTGTACAGTGCATTTTGGAGGGACTGCTATATAGATGGAAGTATTCCTAAGGCTAAATAGCTGTCACCATGGGAAATAAAACCACAGCAAAGTATAATAATTAATTACTAAGCAGATGCAAAATCAACTCAACTACCCTCACAGTCAATCAAGGGATAGACAGAGTACAGAATATGATACCTAATATATAAAGAATGGAGGAAGAAGAAATATGAGTTAAAAAAAAAGAATGTTTAGGTTGTGTTTGTAATAGCATAGTGAGTTAAATTAGACTAATAGTAATGGAATTCAATTGAACCTTTGGTAACCACAAATCCTGCAATGGCAATAAGTACATATATATTGATAATCACCCTAAATGTAAATGGTCTGAATGCACCAATCGAAAGACATAGAGTCACTGAATGGATAAAAAACCAAGATCCATCTATAGGCTGCCTATGAGACTCACTTCAAATCCAAAGACATACACAGACTGAAAGTAAAGGTATGGAAAAAGATATTTCATCCAACCAATAAGGAGAAAAAAGCAGGAGTTGCAGTACTTGTATCAGACAAAATAGACTTCAAAACAAAAGAAAGTAACAAGAGACAAAGACGGACATTACATAATGATAAAGTAACAAGAGACAAAGACGGACATTACATAATGATAAAGGGGTCAGTCCAACAAGAGGATATAACCATTATAAATATCTATGCACCCACACAGGAGCACCTACATATGTGAAACAAATACTAACAAAATTAAAAGGGCAATAGTATGCAATGCATTCATTTTAGGAGACTTCAATACACCACTAACTCCAAAGGACAGATCAACCAGACAGAAAATAAGTAAGGACACAGAGGCACTGAACAACACATTAGAACAGTTGGACCTAACAGACATCTATAAAACTCTACACCCAAATGCAGCAAGATATACATTCTTTTCAAGTGCACATGAACATTTTCAAGAATAAATCATACACTAGGCCACAAAAAGAGCCTCAGTAAATTCAAAATGATTGAAATTGTACCAACCAGCTTCTCAGACCACAAGGGTATGAAACTAAAAATAAATTACACAAAGAAGATGAAAAAGCCCATAAACACATGGAGGCTTAACAACATGCTCCTAAATAATCAATGGATCAATGACTAAATAAAAACAGAGATCAAGCAATATATTGAGACAAATGACAACAATAATTCAGCACCACAAAATCTGTGGGATGCAGCAAAGGCAGTGCTAAGAGGGATGTATATTGTAAAATAGGCCTACCTCAGGAAAGAAGAACAATCCCATATGAACAGTCTAAATTCACAATTTAATGAAACAAGTAAAAGAAGAACAAATGAGGCCCAGAGTCATTAGAAGGAGGGACATAATAAATATTAGAGCAGAAATAAATAAAATCAAGAAGAATAAACAATAGAAAGAATCAGTGAAAGTAGGGACTGGTTTGTCAAGAAAATAAACAAAATAGATAACCCCCTAGCCAGACTTATCAAGAAATGAAGAGAGTCTACATACATGAACAGAATCAGAAATGAGAAAGGAAAAATCACTTTGGACACCACAGAAATACAAAGAATTATTACAGAATACTATGAAAAATTATATGCTAACAAACTGTATAACCTAGGAGAAATGGACAACTTTCTGGAAAAATACAACATTTCAAGACTGAGCCAGTAAGAAACAGAAAATCTGAATAGACCAATTATCAGCAGTGAAATTGAACTGGTAATCAAAAAACTACCTAACAACAAAACATTGCTAAATTTTATGAAAGATTTAGTGAAGACCTAATACCTATCCTCTTTAAGTTTTCCAAAAAGTAGAAGAAAAGAATACTCCCAAACTCATTCTATGAGGCCAGCATCACTCCAATACCAAAACTAGGCAAAGACACCACGAAAAAAGAAAATTACAGACCAATGTCCCTGATAAACATAGATGCAAAAATACTCAACAAAAGATTAGCAAACTGAATTCAAAAATACATCAAAAAGATCATCCATCACAATCAAGTAGGATTTATTTCAGGGATACAAGGATGGTACAACATTTGAAAATCCATCAACATCATCCGCCACATCAACAAAAAGTACAGAGACCACATAATCATCTCCATAAATGCCGAAAAAGCATTAGAAAAAATTCAACATCTATTCATGATAAAAACTCTCAACAAGATGGGTATAGAGGGTAAGTACCTTAACATACTAAAGGCCATATACGACAAACCCACAGCCAACATCATACTTAACAGTGGGAAACTGAAAGCTTTTCCTTTAAGATTGGGAACAAGACAAGGATGCCCACTCTCCCTACTTTTATTCAGCATAGTTCTGGAGGTCCTAGCCATGGCAATCAGACAACACAAAGAAATAAAAGGCATCCAGATTGGCAAGGAAGAAGTCAAACTGTCACTATTTTCAGATGACATGATATTGTATATAAAAAACTCTAAAGAATCCACTCCAAAACTACTAGATCTAATATCTGAGTTCAGCAAAGTTGCAGGATACAAAATTAATGCACAGAAATCTGTTCCATTTCTATACACTAATGATGAACTAGTGGAAAGAGAAATCAGGAAAATAATTCCATTCACAATTGCATCAAAAAGAATAAAATACCTAGGAAAAACCTAACCAAGGAAGTGAAATACCTGTACTCTGAAAACTACCAGACACTCATGAGAGAAATTAAAGAAGATACCAATAAATGGAAACACATACCATGCTCATGGATAGGAAGAATTAATATTGTCAAAATGGCCATCCTGCCTAGAGCAATCTACAGATTCAATGCAATCCCTATCAAAATACCAAAAGCATTCTTCAGTGAACTGGAGCAAATTGTTCTAAAATTCATATGGAACCACAAAATCTCAGTCAATGCAATCCTGAGAAGGAAGAACAAAGCAGGGGGGATTCCACTCCCTGACTTCAAGCTCTACTACAAAGCCACAGTAATCAAAACAATTTGGTACTGGCACAAGAACAGAACCATAGATCAATGGAACAGAACAGAGAGCCCAGATATAAACCCAACCACATATGGTTAATTAATCTATGATAAAGGAGCCATGGACATACAATGGGGAAATGACAGCCTTTTCAACAACTGGTGTTGGCAAAACTGGACAGCTACATGCAAGAGAATGAAACTGGATTATTGTCTAACCCCATACACAAAAGTAAACTTAAAATGGATCAAAGACCTGAATGTAAGCCATGAAACCATAAAACTCTCTGAAGAAAACTTAGGCAAAAATCTTTTAAATATAAACATGAGCAACTTTTTCCTGAATACATCTCCCTGGGTTAGGGAAACAAAATAAAAAATGAACAAATGGGGCTTCATCATGCTAAAAAGCTTCTGTACAGCAAAGGACACCATCAGCAGAACAAAAAAGAGAATTGGAGAATATATTTGTAAATGATATATCTGACAAGGGGTTAACATACAAAATATATAAAGAACTCATATGCCTCAACACCCAAAAAGCAAATAACCCTATTAAAAAATGGGCAGAGGATATGAACAGACACTTCTCCAAGAAGAAATTCAGATGCCCAACAGGCACATGAAAAGATGCTCCACATCACTATTTATCAGGGAAATGCAAATTAAAATCACAGTGAGATATCACCTTACACTAGTTAGGGTGGCCTACATAGAAAAGAGTAGAAACAACAAATGCTGGCGGGAATGTGTAGAAAGGGGAACCTTCCTACACTGCTGGGAATGTAAACTAGTTCAACCATTGTGGAAAGCAGTATGGAGGTTCTTCAAAAAACTCAAAATAGAAATACCATTTGACCCAGGAATTCCACTCCTAGGAATTTACCCTAAGAATGCAGGGGCCCAGTTTGGGCCCATAGACTCTAAAGAAAATTTGACTCTACAGCTTTCAAACTGATGTGGGAAGCTGTGACTGGAGTCATATGGTAATGATCTCTTGGAAGCACCACTTGTCACCTTGGAAATAAGGCAGTATGATTCAGTAGATCAAATAACAGAAGATTTGGGGTCTAGTCCAAACATATGCACCTCTATGTTTATCATAGCACTATTTACAATAGCCAAGAAATGGAAGCAACCTAAGTATCCATCAGTAGATGACTGGATAAAGAGGATGTGTTACATATACACAATGGAATATTTTTCAGCCATAGGAAGAAAACAATTTTGCAACAACATGGATGGAGCTAGAGGGTAATGTGCACAGTGAAATAAACCAGGCAGAGAATGACAAGTATCAAATGATTTCACTCATCTGTGGAGTATAAGAACAAAGCAAAAACTGAAGGAGCAAAACAGCAGCAGACTCACAGAACCCAAGAATGGGCTAACAGTTGCCAAAGGGAAAGGGACTGGGGAGGGTGGGTGGGAAGGGAGCAAGATGGGAAACAAGGGACATTAAGATAGCACACATAGCACACACCTGATCATCTGATCATCTACATTTGCCCTCTTACAGCACTAAACTATGTTTTCTACATTTATCTTGCATCTACCTACCACTTCAGCATTTTATTAAAAATAAAAATAATAATAATAATAGAGGGAGAAATGTGGGATCAACATATAAATCAAGTACAAAAATCAAACGAATATTCATATTTGACCTGATTGTTTATAGGTCATAATGCGTAATCAAAACCGAAGGTTTCTGTGATGAATGCCCTTGTACTGTTCACCATGAAAGAATTTATTCACTATGTAAGAATTCGTTCACCATGTAAGAACTTGTTCGTTATGCTTCAGAAGATTGGAGACTGACGAGAATTAGGCTTGAGATGGATTAATGATTGTGCATTGAGCATTGACCCCCCTTTACAGAATTTTATTGTTGTTAACAACCATTTGATCAATAAATATGAGAGATGCCCTCTCAAAAAACAACAACAAAAAAAACAAAAACCATCAAGGGTGTTTGTCTACTTCCATTCAGTGATTTACTCATCCCTTTACAATTGTTTAATTTAATATGGTCTATTGGCATTTTCTTGATTTTTAAATTCTGTGCAAACAGAACTTAAGCCCAACCCCTTTCAGATTACTGCCTCCAGGTCTTAGCCTATATAGAAATTCTGGAGTGGCTATGTCTAAAGAATTTTTTTTATTTTAGTGCCCTGGTTTTTCTTTCTCTTTCTGGCTAACATTTTCAGAGAGACCACTGTGATGGGTTTCTCCTAGGAGCTCAATATCTGTTAACAATTGGTAAAATTATTCTCTGAGTTTTACATGTGGAGAAAGACAACTCAAGCATTTCTACAAGGAAAATTGTGGAAATGTCTCCTTATCTGGTAATTTTAGAGACCAACCATAGATGATAATCACTTAGGAACTGTTTGGTGGCTTAGATATAATTATTAAAAATATACCTGAATGCTTTCACATTTTTCCTTATGCACTGGTACATTTTTGAAATTAAAAAAAAAATTAGAGCCTCTTCTTGATTTTGCCTTTTCTTTCTCAAAATTGACCTTTTTCTAATCATCTGTATGCATGGGATCCAAGCTTATGCCTTGTTTTCTAACTTAACTTTTTTCACTTAATGATACAATTTGAGGTTTTCATATTGGTATGGTTAACCGAAGTCCATCTCATTTTTTTGGATGGCAATTGAGTTTTCTGCTGAATGGACATATAGTTATGAATTCTCCTGCCTTCCTACTGAGGTACACTAAGGTTTATTGGCTGACCTTATTGTCTTCATCACTATACAGACTAGTCAAGTTTTAAGTATTAATGAATATAAAATGTTTTCACATTCATGCAAATTACCATGTGCTAAAGGGACTAAAGGAAGTCATCTTGGCCCTAAAGGGAAAAAGGCAGCAATTTCAAAGGTATTTGAACAACAACGTTAAAATAAAACTAACTAGCTTCCCTTTAAACAAATTCTTTTAAGTTTTCATGGCAATTTGTGCTTGTGAAAAAATCCTTGGCATGTCTTATACAGGGAAGACACTCACTCTCTTTAAACCCTAAAGATAGGAGAAAAATGGGATAACTCCAAGCAGACCCTGGACAGAGCAGAAAAATATTTCAGTTGCATGATTGTTTGTGAAAGCCCTTTGAAGCAAAGTTAAAGCACAGTGTTAATTCCACAGTAAAATTTCCCCACAGAATATTAAAATATAGCCTGGGTATGAAATAGTCTCTAGTTTATGTCCAGGAACATTGTAGGTACTCAGCTGTTTGTGGAATGAATGTTACTATCAGATGAATGACTAAATACTGACGCAGAGGTAGAGACGCTGCTGAGCTCTCACGGTGAGTCCACCCCTGCTTGGGCCCAGAGCCCTGAAGAATGGTTGGCAGCCCACTGACTGTTCCTCAAGGGCTGAAGAGTGACCCCCAAATTCAAGTAAACCTCATGATCTGGAGTGGGGGGAATAGGGCAGGTGCTTTAAGCAGGCTCTAACCCCTGAGCAACTAGGCAGAAGTTAGGAGAGGCTACCACTGCAGAAAAGCCCTCCTAGAGACAATGACTGTAAGATTCTTACAAAGTTGAATGATGATAATTAAAAATAACGGATAGTATTGTAAACCGTGTCAATCCACTATAGAGCTCATTGTGATTGTCACATGTTTTTAATCAGAGAAGTTGTTTTTAAAGAAGTCTGTGGCCTTAGAGTGGAGCTTCAGTGTTTGACATACACAGAGAAAGAAAATTTGGGCCCATAGACTCTAAAGAAAATTTGACTCTACAGCTTTCAAACTGATGTGGGAAGCTGTGACTGGAGTCATATGGTAATGATCTCTTGGAAGCACCACTTGTCACCTTGGAAACAAGGCAGTATGATTCAGTAGATCAAATAACAGAAGATTTGGGGTCTAGTCCTTATTTTTGCTCCTTCACTACTTTTGTATGTTTGGGCAAGAAACTTAGCCTGAGTAGGCTTTATCAGCATATAGTTGGGAATAAAAATAGCAGTCCTACTTATTTTGCAAGTTCGTTGCAGGGAATGACATGAAATAAATTAATATGAAGACATTTTATAAAGTACTGTTATACAACCATAAAGTCTAATGACTTTCTGAGATGACAGTGTCCCAAACTTCAGTGTGTGGATAAGAATCACTTGCAGTGCTTGCTAAGAACAGAGTTTTGGGAGCTTCTATTTTCAGCAATACGTGAGGCCACAGAGCCTGAAAATCCCTCCCACTACACAACTCCTTGTGTTAAATGAAGTACAGCCAACATCATTATATAGGCATAACTGAGCTTGTGATCAAGAAAGGAAAATTCCAGGTTCAGATACTCAAAGGGGAGCAGAGACTCAGGTACCTGGGTGGTAAAACCACAGCTGCCTTGAGGGGCAGTAATCTAGAGTAATGTATTTTAGGCCAGAGGTGGGCAGAAGACAAGGTCTGAGGCCCCCTCAAGGTACAGAGTGAGAACTGAGACCTCTCCAGTGATTGTAACATCTTTCTATGTTGACAGGTAGTAACCGCACTAGTGGGGGTGAGAATTTAATAGTATGGGTAACATTTGAACCACTGTGTTGTTTATTTGAAACCCTTATAAGTATCAACAATGCTTCAAATGAAAAAAATAAAGAATTAAGACCTCCCATACAGGCATCTCTCTCCCAGGACATTTTTCCTCATTGAAAAGGGCGATTAAAAGACAAATACCATTGGCAAAGGGAAGTGATAAGGAGTCTAACTCTCCTGGTTTGAGTTCCAGGAGGGGCTGAGGATGGGCTTTCCTTTCCGGATTATATCAGTGGCTTTTCCTGTTGTGACCTCACACCACCCAGGGTGATCCTGAAGACCCAAGCCTGGAAACGAACTAAATTCCTGGGTTTGTGGAACTGAGCAACAAAGGGTAGAAGCCCAAGTACTTTTCTTGCAGGGATTCCCCTCTGCAAGTGTTTCTAGAGTCTAGTCTAACATGAACTCTGGTTCCCAAATCCATGTGTGGCAACACCCAGCAGAAATACAGCCTCTGAAGGACTTCAGCGATTGGCTGTAAGTTGTAGAACATAAGTGTGTTTAAAATGTTTGAGAAGTACGGATTCCTGGGTCCCAGTGAATCAATGGGTGGGCCCAGGAATTGCATTTTAAGTAATTACCCCAAAGGAGTAAGACGCAGATGACTCCTAGTAGACTCAGGGGGAAATATAGCGTTGCCCATTTCCCGAAACTTATTCCACAGGCCACTTTAAATACGAAATGTATCCACACTTGTTTCCACCTCTGTGTTCGTGGGCTAAAAGGATACCCTTTAAGGACAGTTTTTCTATTTATCTTTGGCTATCAGTTTTCCGACTTTAATGACTAATTAGGTGACCAGAATTTGTTCTCCCTTGGCCTAAAAATAAAACAACAACAGTAAGTTAATGATACTGCGCCAACATGGAGAATCAATGGAAGTGACATTATTTTCCCCTCTTCTGCCATCTGCTTTGAGGACCTTCCTAGTATATTGCTGCCAAGTCTGTCCAGGCTGGAGATGCCCAGTCAACTTGCTGTGACTTATGGAGGTTAAAATGGTGCATAATGGGCCACTGAGGCAGATGGTGACTTTCTTTACTGTTTATGTTCTTTCCATACTGAAAACTTGTAGCTGCTCCAGGTGCAGTTTGCCCTTCAGAGGAGGGTTGGGGAAGGGATTGAGGAAGGGTTAGTGGCAGGTGTGAAGAAAACAGCCACCAGGAAAATATTAATCCTGGCTTTCTATCTTCTCATTCTTTGTCGCCTTTTTATCTATTGAACTCAACATGAGAGGGGTTTGATTTTGAAAGCCCTATGCAGGGAAGAGTTGTTTTTCCTGTCTTTGAGCTGTTCAGCCATCTGTCCCAATTTCCTCCTGGTTTCCTGTTATTTTTATTCTGCCTTTTATAAAGATTAACATGCAGTGCAACCACATATTCTATTAAGCTTGTCTCCTCACTACTTTATCTCATTAACTGCTTGATCACTATGAATAAAAATAATCTTCCATTAAGTCACAACTTCAAACGTCTCTGAGACTTTAGATCAAGCAAACCTTCAACAGCTTAAAAAAAATTCTCTTTAAATCCAAGAAGTTCACGTCAAAGGAAAACCTATGGGTGTTCTCAACCCAACTGACAGGTAAATAGTCATTTGTAACTAAAGATATGCAAGTGAGAAAACTTGGCTTACTCTGGAATTTGTAGCTTCTCTTAAATTTTTCTCTGGTTAAAGCAACTTAGAACTGACCGTGGCATGCAATTGGTTTGGAAAACAATATCCTACACATGGAAATGGGGCAGTCTCAATAAGTAACTGTGGTTTTCTGTCCTATTTTGTACTTTATTTTTCTGTTTAAAACTTAATGCAAAAGGAAACAGGAAAAAAATAGAGGGGGTGTTAGGGACAAATACTATCCTAGCCAGAGCTAACCACTGTTAATACTTTGATAGTCCATCTAGTTCTTAAGTGTGCGAATGTATGTGTGTAAAAGCAAGGATAATGTGCATATGTTTTTGTGGCCACTCTTTTTTGTACATCCATGTACTTTCTTCATGTGAAGGATAACAGCTTGTGTGTGTGCGCTGTTTCCTTTGCCTGGCCTGCTGTTCTTGTATTCAAATAACTTTGCCTCTTCTTGCTTCAGATTCCCACTCTGACTTACCTTACTCTTGGGAGCCATTTTTGATCTTTCTGACCTGTTTTCCATTGAATGTTCTCATTCCTTAGTGGTCTTCCTCTGGGCACTGATCACAGTTGTAATTTTTTATCCTTGTGTGATTTTTGATTGTTCTGTCTCTCCCACCACACTGTGAGCCTCTTAAGGGTAGGGGTTGTGTATTTTCAAGGCCCAGAACAGTGCCTGACACCAAGCAGGTGCTTCAAGAACTTTGTTTTGGATGAATGAATGGTAAGTTTTTAGGCCTACAAGATACTCCAGGCATGGATAAGCCACTTGTCCAGCTGTAGTTTCACTTTGAGTTTGCCTATTGGCTATTATAAATGGGATAATGGGCATCTTTGTATGAAACAGCTTTGCTCACATCCTTAGTTATTTCTTTAGAAAAATTCCTAGGAGTAGAATTACTGGACTAGAGCAATTGGGACACTTTAGTGCCCTGGGTGCATATGGTTCAATTTCTTCCAGAGAGATACCAATTATGATACAGTTTCTAGTACTAGAAGAGATTGCCTGTTTCCCCATATCCTTGCCAACATTGCCATACTTGTAAATTTTTGCTAATTTGTATTTTTTTCTGAAGATTTACTATTCCTAATCTTTGTCTACTTGGACATCTATCTTTCTGTATTTATAACAATTCTGCAAATTAAGGTTCTTGACTATGTATTGCATAGTCTATTGACTTACGTCTTCTTAAAAAAAATCTGTTTTTTAATGTATGCATCTCTATTTGCACAGAAGGAAAACTTCCCATTTTTTACCTTTGTTTATGTCTTTTATACTTACAAAGCTTTTAGCACACTAAGATTTAGAAAAAAAAGCTCAAAAAATAATCTAAAGGTGTACATATTAGTAGACAATAGGAAAAGACTGGATTATAAACCTGATGAAGGGGAAAAGTTATCTAACATTTTACATCAAAATATGCTGCAGACAGATTCAGATCATATTTTAAAAAGCGTAACAGAACTGGAAGAACTGGAGAGAGATGTTTCCACTTATCTGTCTCATTTGACTGAGTAATCAAATATGTGAGTGCCTAGGAAGAAAAAATTTTTTACTGTTAAAATTTTGGTTAGAAATTCTGATCAGAAATTTCCCAAGTAACTCAGTGTTGAGAGGGAGATTATAAATTTTGGTCTCCTCATTGCAAATATATTTTTCTGAACCCTCAAAAACATGGTGAGTAAATAGTATGGTGCAGAAAGGACTCTGGACTTAGAAGACACAGTGTCTAGTCCTGGCTTTATTTTGTTACTCATCATATAGCTAAGTTGTCTTGGAAGAGAGTTCTCTTAGACATTCTATTTACCTGTAAAATGGGGTAACAAAAATCCTGGTGCTGTCTATTTCAGAGTTGTGAAGATACAGTAATGTAATCCAAATTATGTGAAGATACTGTAAATGAACAGTAATTATTACTGCAGAGCACTATATTACATAATAATAGCACAGTATGCTTTACATAATTGCTATTTATATTCCTATCTATCTCTCCTACAGAACAATTTCTTTAAGAGCAAATTCGTTCTCCCCACTCTGCACTCTGAAAATACTTAGCATGATGGCTTTGCTGCTATAAGATAGATTACATTTTGTAATGATAAGAGCTCTGACTCTGGATCCTACTAAGTTTTGTTTGGATCCATGTTCTGTCATTTGCTGTGGTGTGACCTTGGCCAAGTTATTTAATCTCTGTAAGTTTCCATTTTCTCATCTTTGAAAAAAAGATAATAATAGTACTTGTCTTGATAGTCAAGGCTCTTTGGTTATGTCAGCAATCCAAATTATGATGGGTGTACCAAAGGGTGTGTAGTGGCTTATATATCTGTCTCTGTCTCTATCTCTATCACCTGCTTTCTAGGAGTTGTTAGTTAAGATATGATCTATCCCCATCTTTTGATTTGCTTCAATTTTTAGCCTCCATCTTTTTTTTTTTTTGCAAACAGGATTTGTCCACACAGCAGAGAAGGTGGTGTCACAGCCCCTAATTTACATGTATCAAGTTCTCTTAACTTAAATTTAAACAATTTACTGATTAAAAGAATAATGCAGTGAAATAGTCTTAATTGGTTTGGCTTTGTGTCCCCACTCTGGATCAACCACATGGCCTGTTGCCAGGGTTGCTTTGATGGTTCAGACTGGTCTAAGCTTGAACTTGCCCTATACGTTCAGGAGGTGCTAGGATGTGCAGTCCCATCACTGTCATGTCATTGGAAAAGGGGAGGAGCAGTTCCCCAAAGGAATGGTCAGTGTAGGGTGTGTTAACAGATAAAAATACCAATGTCTACTAATTTCCTCTTAGGACCGTTGTGAGAATTCCATGATAGAACTTTTTTGTACCATTGGTTTATACTGGGTATTCAAGAAAAGAAAAAAAGTTGCTCTTTCTAGTATTGTTATTCATTGGAAGGATATTTGTTTCTAGGCAATGTGCAGCTGTCAGTCACCTTCTGAATTGTGTCAGTTAAATAGCCTTTGCATAAGTTGATTGTAAACTTCTAGGAAGTAGTTCTAGGATGTCTTGGTAGGTGGAAATTAAGGGGGCCATTGTTACTCTTCACAGGAATCAGTCTAGAGGGGGGCAGTGGGGCTTAGAGTAGGGCAGAGAAGCCTCTTTTCTGACTGGAAATTCTTCAAATACGTACACATTTTCAGTGTCATTTGTGGGAGGATACTAACCTCGAGTCTCTGCTGTCGTTCCCAGCCTCTCTTCAGAGTCAAATGGTCAATCATAAAGCACGATTCAAGTGACATAAGACTCTGACTTCTCTCTGTTTTCTTTCTTCCCTTTTGGTTAGTCTGCTTCTCCTAGATTTTGTCTTTTTTTCTCCTTAGGCTTGTTATCTTAGCCTTGACTGTTTCTTTTAGTCTGACTCTGGTCACCTGGAGATGGAGTGCAATATGAATACATAATGAGAAAAATGGGATTTAGTTTAACTTCTTTGTGTGTGTTTCATTGTTGAGATTAAAAACAAAAAAGGCTGAACCTTTTGACTTGGAACCATGGAAACATTTTTCTTATTTAAGCACCGTCAACTTAAAGTTGAGGCTTCCAACTGGCATAGATCATCACAGCAAGCAGACAACGCTATTGAAATAAACCCAATTCTTTCCTAAAGACAGACATCAGGAGCACATAAAAAATCATGTGCACCAGGATGTATTTTTGAGGGTAATTTTCCTTGATTATCAACAACATTTTGATGTGCTCGTCTCTAAAACATCTATGAGGAGGAGATCAAGTGAATAAATAATTTCTGCATTTCATGATGTGATTTTAATTCCCCCACCTTGGCTGCTCAGGGATGACAGCTTAATCTGATATCACTGAAAATAAGAAATATCTGTATTTCCATGATCACTAAAAGTTCAGATTGGATTGTAAATTCAGAACTGACCTGAGGCTTATCAGAGCTGAAGCAGTAGAACTGCATGAGAACAGAGAAGATTTAATCAGAAAGAAAATTCTGCTTTAGAAATAGCTTTGCCCCACCAAAAGACTCTTGAGTTCAGGGGGAAGGAAGACAGGATATGAGAAAGAGAAACAAGGGATGTTTCAAACATTTCTAAAAAATAGCACTTTATACCCCTGGTAACTCCTTTACTCAGGTTGAATAGAAAGTAATCCTGCATGTTCCTCAGGAAATCTCTCAGTGACATTCTTGAAGCAGGTGGACTAACAGAGATAGCTGCCACACTGGATAACACGATCAATAATGTACTTTCTGTTTTCCGTGCCTTTTTGTAGGTGACTTGCCGTCCCTTTCTCTTTAGCTTGGCTGCTGTATTTATAGACGTCATTTTTATTTTCTATTTTCCTAATAGTGATGTTTGGAGGACCAAGGGAACAGTTATGAAAGCAACTCTGTAGGGCAAATAACCAAGCCTGTAGCACTGTGGTGATATCCTGAACTCGAACTCTCTTTGGGGGTTGGTGTATTACTGAGGCTGAAAGTACATCACACTGTTCTGATACTGTTCAGGGCAGGCAGATGTGGGCATCAAAGCTGTTGCTACTGGAGGATTTTTCTGCTCAGGCAGAATGATATACTGTAGCTAAAACTTTAATTTTAGCAAGCAGGATGATTGTTTCTTCTCTAATGTCTCTGATAAAGGTCAGCAGCAGACAAAACTGACATTGCTTTCATTGGCAAATGAAACGGGAAGAAGACAGAATTTTTTTTCTGTCTTGAAAATGGGGGATACTAGAAGGGAATGTATTATGTAGGCATTGTATCAGTAATCTAACATTACGTGATATGCCACCAAAACATAATGGCTTAACACAACATGCATTTATTTATTCATATCCTTGCAGTTGGGGGCAGGGCTCAGCCGGGTTGGCTCATCTCTGCTCCATGTGGTGTCGGTGGGACTCGCTTATGTGTTTTTGTTCAGTTGGCTGGTTCCCATGGCTCTTTAACACCCCTGGCAATTGGCTGGGCCATTTGGTTCTCCTTTGTATGGCTCCTCAGCAGGACAGGCTGGGCTTCTTACGTTACATTGGCAGTTTCCCAAATACGTACCATAAAATTCAACCCCCTTAAGAAATATCTCATCCCGTTTTCTGGGTGATTTTCTGTACTTCCTGGGGATATATCACTAATGTTCTCAGAAAAGACCCACCCAATGACACTGTCCTACTCACCAGCTGCTGCTGTTTTGGCCGCCCCTCCTGTATTCCAGTGTGGCAGAGTCACCATTGCAGTCATCTCTTAGTGCATGTCTTCCTCCATGCATCAGACTTCATCACCAATGCAGTGTGGCTCTCTGGGGCAAGGTGGGAATGCTGCGCCTTTCCCCTTTGGACTATTTTAGAGGAGCCCTAAGCAGGACTGATGTGTCCGCACTTTGTTCACTTTCTCCACCTTCTGTCGTTCTTCATCTGTTTTGGACTTGAGTCTAGCATGGGCTTGGCTGGGAATGAATAGATTTGATCAAGGGCATCATACTAAATGAATCTAATGACATTTTATTTGATCAAGCCTATCATGCCCCATTCTTTCTATCTTTAGGGAGAATTCTCCCAAGGTCCTGATTTTCTAGACACCCTCTAATTTTCATCCAACAATACAGTTAGGGCCCACACTTCACTCCTTCACCCCCCTCTTGAACTAGCACCATTATCAAATAAGTTTTGCCCCATTTTAGAGATGAAGAAACTAAGTAACAGAAAAGTAAGGGAAATGGGAAATTCAACTGCCTTGAGTTAGTCAGTCACTGGAATTTTGGGCAAAAAAAGTGAGATTCTAGAGCTCTATTTAGTCCTTCATCAATTGGAAAATCCTCCTTATTCCTAAGAAATCAAAGATATCTTGTGGGGGTAGCAACGAGATACTCCATATGGCATTCTGCTCTTTCTCACCCTTTTAATTTGGCTCATTGTTCAATCTTAATTTGCAATTGTCACAGCAGCAATTGCATTCCCAATGTTCCACCAACTCCACAAACCCTTGACTCTAAACCCTTGGCAGTTTTAGTTCTATTTTTGTTGAGAAAGGTTATGTTGTCACAATGGGTAAAGCTAGCTCTTCAGTACAGGAAAACATTTTTTTTTTTTTGAAAAAGATAATTCTAATTTTGTATTAAACCTCAGAATGGGCTGCAACTGTGGAACCTCAAGTGCAGGGGACTTGACAACTCAGCCATAATCAAGCTAACTGAATTGGACAGAGCAATGTGAGACATAATTAACAATTCTGTTCAGTGAGCTGTCTCCTGAAAAACTTGAAATACCTTCCTGGCCTCATGCATATTCAGTACCTCATTTGCTATTGTTTTTATCCAACAGGTTGAAATTCAAAGGGAAAAAATTCTGAGTTGTCTGTCTCACTCTCATCCCTCGTATCTCCTCTCTTCTCGGCAGCCCCCCACCCCAACACACTCCAGCCACCCCACTTCAGTACAGCAGGTCACCCCAATGCCAGCTGCATATTGACACACACAAAACACTCTCAGCACATTTTTTCTCTTGCTTGTAACTCTGTCAGCCTCTCCTCTCAGTTAGATAAACTGAGCAGGTATGTTTACCCTAGGGAATTATGACCATTTGGTTTTCAGTAGTCAGGCTTCTGTCAGGAATCCTTTCTGTTACATGGTTACTTGGTCATGATAGGTTTGTGTTGAACTGCAGATTGATTAATGCCCCCACACCTTCCCTCATGATCTCCATCCACCTTGATTGGTGAGGCTTTCAGTTTCTGAGATGTACAAGTGGTTGGGTTTTGCCAGTGGTGTTGTCTCTGAGTTAATGAGAGGGGAGGGACAAAAATCAAACACCTTCCCATCTGTTCGTTGTGTCCTCAAGTTAGCTGAGCCGAGAAGTCCCCCATTGGAAGGCTGTCACATGGCACCCAGGATATGTTGGGTGTGACTACTCTGGAAGGATGCCCTGAGGCATGATTGGCTGTTCCAAGAGCAGAACAGTGCAGTGCAGGCAGGACTCTGGGCTAGACCTAGAGGCAAATCATAGTTCTATACATGTTAGCTGTGTGGTCTCCACGAAGTTATTTTACCTCCCTAATCTTTAAGCACTTTATTTGTAAAACAATGATCACTAACAGCCCTGTGTGTGGCTATTATTTTGAGTATTACTAAATACTGTGTAGGGAGACCTAGCCATGTGTCTGGAAGATTATTGGTGCCCAATGCTTGTGTCCTTCCTTTTTAAGTTACTCCTCGTCCTCTTTCCTTTCTTCCTGTTTTACTGTATTTTGCATTATAATATCAGGAAGTATAAAATATGCTAAAATTTCAGGGAAATTACTCAGTTCTTTCAGTCTCTTTCCCTACAAACCTTCTTTTAAAAAAACACATTCGAGCAATAAGTAAATGCTCATTTAAGTTTAATCTTCTTTCCCCTCGCTCATTAATATCTGGTAAAGGTGACTAGCCAAAGGCAGAAGTTGAGTTAAATGAGCAATTAAAAATTTCTCTAATCCTACATTCCTGGAAGCATCACTGTGTTGCAGGTAAAGTTTGTTCTCCTCAGTTCTTGTCCCTCCAAAAACAAAGAATTGAAAGGCAGAGACACAATAGTGAAGCAGAGTGAAAATTTTACTTGAATACACTCCCAGGGAGGAGTCTGCCAGAGTCAAGGTAGACAAAGGTCCCAAACTTTAAGGGAGGGTTTATTTATCCTGTTCTAGCAGGAAGGTGCCTCGTTAATTGGCAGGGGAGATCATTTGATTGAGAATTTTAATTACACAGCCATTCTTCTTGGTGCACATGTCTTTACTCAAAAGGCACATAGAAAAGCCAAGGATGGTGTTGGGAAACTGCAATTTTATTTTAATGAGTTTATGATGAGGTGTGTTTGGGCAGTTCTTAGTTTTGTTCGGCTGTGCCTGTGTTGTGATGTGGTTGGGACTGGTATGGTGTGGTCCCAATAGGTAAGGAAGTTATCTCCCTGCAATGCCATTGTTGTCTTTAAATGGGACCCCCTAACAGGGTGGTTTTTCTCCTTGAACCCTGTCTTCCTCTTCCCTGGCTACTCATGTCTATCTTTCTACCTAGTAACTGTATTTCCTCACTTCAAAATAACCTCTTTCAGATTTTAGATTTTTCATTTGGGGAGCATTAGAATAAGAAAAATATGTTGATATAATTTCTTATTAAAAATTTCAATTTGCTGATCTAACCTGGATGCTAAAGTTTTGATACTCACATTTTTTTAAATGTAGAAAGTAGGAGTTTAAGGTATACTCAACTTTGTAAAAAATTTAGAGGAGGCTGAGATAGACTGTAAATGGATTCTTGTACCAAATATGCTAATATTGTTAGGGAGTTTCAAGGGGAAATAAAAGGAGAAAGGTTACCAGTTTTATAAATCAGAGAGATAGTTGATAACTTGTTCCTTTTCAAAGTTAAATTTTCCGTAGCAGGTTGACATCTGGATGATAAGATGTCATTATCATGTTAAGCAGAAGCACTTCTTTCCCTCCCCCTCTTCTTATTATATGTATCATACCATTTTGGCAGGTGATTTAATATTCATTAATTACATCATATTCTGTTCTCTAATTGTTTTCCAAGTACACATCTTGTTTTCTTTCAAAATATTGTAAAGCACTTGAGGAGATAGGTCATCTCACATACTGATTTAATGTGGCCTCCCACAGCATCTCACCCCAATTCATGCATGCATTAAGCAAGAAAGAAATCGTAGCAAATTGGCTATAGAGTGAAAGAAAATTAAGACACGAACCTATTTTCCATCTGCAGTATCCCTCACTTAAGAATGCGTTAAGGCCAAGGCTATGACCCACCATGCTCACCAGTAGAAATGGATGTAGTGATGAAGGCCAGAACAGAAGCCATTGAAACTGTGAAAATTAATAAAGGAACCTCACTGACATGGTGTTGGAGGCCTGCAGGGTGAACTGTCATGCTCACCACTCCTTGTCAGTTGCAGACCCCACTGGAAGGAAGAGATAGACACCTTACAACTCATCCTGTTTTGGCTATTTTACCACCCAGTAGGAGGAGGGAAGAGTTTCTGCCTCCCCCAGCAACATCCCAGCCAGTGAGAGACTGTCACAACTCAACCAATGAGAAGTCACAGCATGTTAGAGTCCCAGTTTACTCCCATGGACTTTTTGCTTAGAACAGTCCCTTCAACCCCACCCACTTTCTTCCATAAAAGATGACTCCTCTCCTTTGTTCTCTGAAAATGCCTGTGGTTTTGCCACAGCTTTCTTATCCCAAATTGCAATTCTCAGCTGTTAGCAAATAAATCTGTTTTTGCTGGTAAAATACCTGTCAGTTTCTCTTTTAAGGTTAACAAAATGAATATGTTGAACTACAACAAAGAGGTTAAGAATGGGGTTAAAATGGAGAGAATGTGGAAGATGGAAGAGAACTGTTTGTCACTCAGTTTCCATGGAGAGAGTTTGGACTGTGAATAAGTTCCACAACCATTTAATGTCATAAAGGTCGGGAACTGTAGAGAATATACTAGAAATCATGACTCTGTACGAACAAGTTTAGTTAGATCTTCAAGATAACCTCTTGTGTTTCTAAAGCAGGGGCTTGATAAAAAACACAATGAGAATTGAGGGAGCCAATATTCTGAAGAATGGGGCTGAAATAGTATCTGGACATTTGAAGCTGAGTGAGAGGTTTGCATACTGTTAGCAGTGAAAAATACCATCCTTTGCCTCCTTAAGCAAAAGTTCCCAGAGTTTGAAAGGAATTAATCTGGTGTTTCTACTTTAATCTCAATAGAAGCCAATATTCTGAAAAGTTTATGCAAAACGTCTATATTGTAGACAGGTTATTGTTTAGGGTATAACCTCCCACAAAAATCTTGTCTGAATCTACTAGAATGGTGAAAATAAAAAATATTGCATCAAAATTATGGCAGTATTTGTTGCATAGCCTTTGATTTTTTGCTTCTTCCTCACTTACATATTTTTTTAAAGCAGTCTATTGAGAAATCTTATTAAAAATCATGAACTGAACAGCAGATCCTTTTTTTTGAGAACCAGAAACAGATTTTAAATGACAAAAAAAAAATCCTTTAATCTTTTTGTAACATCTTGACAGTTGTGCCAGAAGATGTCTGCTTCTGCCTTCAAAATATAATTGCTTTTGGTGTGAAATAATTCATTTCCTATTCTTTTCCCTTTACTGGAAATTCTTACCCTTTAAGCTGGATATTTTCCCTTAATTTTGTGGCTACATTTTTTGGAAGGTATTGGGAAGGGGTATGTGGCCAGGATGCTAAGGAGGCCAGAAGCCAGAGTGAGAGTCATAACACAGAACCTTGTGAAGGTATAATGTGGGATAAAGAGAGTATCTGTGAACCAAGGAACAAAAAACTAACATATTTTGCCATAAAAAGAGAGGTTAACTGTCACAGTATTTAATATCCAGTGTCACCAAAGGTATTTAACCTTTTTTAAACCTGTCAGCATATTTCTATTCATTTGTTTTTAATAACTCAAGTGCAGTAATATAATAGTTGAAAACCTTTTTAATAGTGTCTTGATCTCTAATCTTGTATTTTCTCCAAAGAATCACTTTTTTAACATTGGAATGAGAATGTCATCAGATTCCATAAAATCTGCATCTATAGACTCTTAGCCAAAACATTTCTGATCTATAAAGTAAACCTAACGGGAATCAGAAATAGGTGACCTCAGCAAGAGTGGGGGCTCAATGGTGGAATGGGGAGTGTAAGCATCAGTGAAAATCTGAGAATCTGTAATGCAAAGAGGTGTCGGATGTCCTTCTAATGCCTAAAGGCAAGTCTTGAATCATGAACTATAGAAAAGGAAGGATAATAAAGGGGGAAAAAAGGATGTGAAAGAAAGTCAGAGATGTTGCCCATTGGAGTAAACCTGATAAGTTTTGGACTCCTTGCAGGTAGTGTACATTTTTTTCCATACATGTCTGTTACTTTTCCAAACCAGTTTTGTGAAGTTAAGCTAGTCCATCAGGTCTTTTATGATCCACTTTTTGAATGCTTTCAGCTTTGCATCTAGTCCTTTCTATTTGTCATTAGAGCCTAGATGAGGACCATGGCCTGCACATTGTGGGGGTCCTGGGACTTAAGCAACTCTGTGCTACCCACCTATGTCCAGATTTGATCTGCTGGTGAAAGGAGATTTGTTGAGTGGAGGGTCTTCTCTGCTTTTCGAACTGCTTGAGAAAATAGGAAATGAGAGGGGGAAAAAGAGGGAAGCCCAAGCCTCTTTGCATACTCATTGGAAACTGTATCAGGCTCAGTATTGCTTCCACCTATCTTTTTTTTAAAATTTATTTATTTTGTTATCATTAATCTACAATTACATGAAGAAGATTATGTTTACTAGGCTCCCCCCTTCACCAAGTCCCTCTGACACACCCCATTACAGTCTCTGTCCATCAGCGGAGTAAGATGCTGTAGAATCACTACTTGTTTTCTCTGTGTTGCACAGCCCTCCTCGTGCCTCCCCCACATTATACATGCTAATCGTAGTGTCCCCTTTCTTTTACCCCCCCTTATCCCTCCTTTCCCACCCATCCTTCCCAGTCCCTTTCTCTTTGGTAACTGTTAGGCTATTCTTAGGTTCTGTGATTCTGCTGCCATTTTGTTCCTTCAGTTTTTCTTTGTTTTTATACTCCACAGCTGAGTAAAATCATTTGGTACTTGTCTTTATCCACCTGGCTTATTTCGCTGAGCATAATACCCTCTAGCGCCATCCATGTTGTTGCAAATGGTAGGATTTGTTTTCTTCTTATGGCTGAATAATATTTCATTGTGTATATATACCACATCTTTATCCATTCATCTACTGATGGACACTTAGGTTGCTTCCATTTCTTGGCTATTGTAAATAGTGCTGCCATAAACATAGGGGTGCATCTGTCTTTTCAAACTTGGCTGCTGCATTCATTGGGTAAATTCCTAGAAGTGGATGCTTTCACCTATCTTAAGGCTATTTTTTTTTTGAGGACTAGGCTGGAAACTCTATTTTTATGTAGGTGAGAACCTAAGGCATTTGACAAGGCAAGTCCAAGCCCAGTTTTCTTCTTTCTTAGGGAAAACAAGATGAGAAATAATATGCAGTGAGCACTTACCTATGAGCTGGACACTGTGCTTGGTGTGTTCCCCATATGTGGTTGGACCTCTATCCCATTCTCCAGTAAGAGAAGGTCACCAGTATTCTGGGGAACCTCAGTTATCTTAAAATTAAAACCACAGTTTATGCTATATATTATTGTGTTTTAGGAGTTTTCCAATGGACGAGAACAGAGATTGAGTCTTGCTGGCTGGATCCAAGACCTTGAAGTAAGGAACTGGTTACTTTTCCTTAGGTTTTCTTCCCCTGAGTCACATGCCCTGATATCATACAGGCATCCCATTTCCTAGGGATGGTCTTTTTTATTTCTCTTTTTCAATTCAGGACTTTATATATCCTTTTCACTTCTCTTAACTTGTTATTCAGTGTTATGTGTCGTCTCTGGGATATAAGGTCTATTTAGTCCTCACAATCCATTTCCAGGATTCTCACAATACTTGGTTATTTTTAATTCCACTCTTTCTTCTCAGAACATAGCTCTTATCTATTACAGTCTTTGGGGATGCCAGCAGTTTTATGCAAAACTAATGATCTTTTATTATTATTAAGAGGCTATTAACTCCTGGAGGGTCAGTTACCTCTTAACCCCAGAGATTATCTCATTTTATTCTTACAATAGCTTTGCGAGGTACGTTATACCATCCTTGTTTTACCAGTGAGGAAACTAAGATCCAGAGTTAGGTAAGTTGTTTGAATCATGTAATTGGTAAATCGCAGAGCCAGAAATTAAACACTAATTTGTTTGGGTCCATCTTCCTCCTGTACTGTGATTTCTTAAAACCTAACATTGAATGCCTACTGATTGGTCAAGCATTCTGCCAAGGCTACTATGCTGAGGAATTCTAAACTGGAGTTGGCATAAAAGCGGAAGACTATTGGCTTTCTCAAATACTGTGATGAGAGAGATTTGAGGTTCCTGTCTACACTCAGGGGAAAAGGATCCTGGGAGTTACTGTAAATGTCTATCATGGGAGCATGATGAGCAGCTTCATCCGTTATTCACCTTCCTTCACAGAGTTATCCAACAGCAGGGGTAAGGTGACATGTTATTTAAAAAAATTTTTTTTATTAAGGTGTTATTGATATACACTCTTATGAAGGTTTCACATGAAAAAACAATGTGGTTACTACATTTGCCCATATTATCAAGTCCCCACCCATACCCCATTGCAGTCACTGTCTATCAGTGTAGTAAGATGCCACAGAGTCACTATTTGCCTTCTCTGTGCTACACTGTTTTCCCTGTGACCCCAAACACCATGTGCACTAAACATAATACCCCTCAATCCCATTCTTCCTCGCCACCCGCCCTTCCCCCCACCCTCTCCCACCCCTCCACTTTGGTAACCACTAGCCCCTTCTTGGAGTCTGTGAGTCTGCTCCTGTTTTATTCCTACAGTTTTGCTTCATTATTATACACCACAAATGAGGGAAATCATTTGGTACTTGTCTGTCTCCGCCAGGCTTATTTCACTGAGCATAATGCTCTCCAGCTCCATCCATATTGTTGCAAATGGTAGGATTTGTTTCTTTCTTATGGCTGAATAGTATTCTGTTGTGTATATGTACCACCTCTTCTTTATCCATTCATCTACTGATGGACACTTAGGGTGCTTCCATATCTTGCCTATTGTAAATAGTGCTATGATAAACATAGGGGTGCACATGTCTTTTTGAGTCTGAGAAGTATTCTTTGGGTAAATTCCAAGGAAGGGGATTCCTGGGTCAAGTGGTATTTCCATTTTTAGTTTTTTGAGGAACCTCCATATTGCTTTCCACAATGGTTGAACTAGCTCACATTCCCACCAGCAGTGTAGGAGGGTTCCCCTTTCTCCGCATCCTCACCAGCATTTGTTGTTCTTAATCTTTTCAATGCTGGCCATCCTTACTGGTGTGAGGTGATATCTCATTGTGGTTTTAATTTGCATTTCCCTGATGATTAGTGATGTGGAACCTCTTTTCATGTGTCTCTTGGCCATCTGAATTCCTTCTTTGGAGAATTGTCTCTTCATATCTTCTACCCATTTTTTAATCAGGTTATTTGCTTTTTGGGTGTTGAGACATGTGAGTTCTTTATATATTTTGGATATTTACCCCTTGAAGATGACATGCTATTTAAGACTTAGGTTCTGGAATGCTACAGACTAGGTTCAATTCTTGAAACCACAGTGTACTTAACTGTGATGTCTTGAGGAAATTACTCAAACTGAGTCTCCATTAGCTCATTCTTTATATGAGGATGATCATAGTTTCTACTTTGGGATTACTGTGGGGCTTAAATAAGACAATGCATTTAAACCACATAATACCATGCTTGGTGCACTAGGTCTTCGGTAAATGTTGCCTGTTAGAAATAAATGTAATGAGAATGGAAGGTTAACATGATAGACCACTTACTTTTATTTTTCTTTCTCTAATCTTAAAGAGGTTAACTCTCTGAAGATACCTAGTTGACATATTTTTCACCATGAAATAAGAGTAATTATTTCCCCATTTTTTTCTCTGAGAGGTTTCTCTTTACTTCCTCAAGATTAGAAGGCCTAGTTTGGCCAACTGATTTACTCAATATTGAGCACCAAATTCTGAATAGGAGACTTGGGTAAGAGGTCACCTGCAAAACCACAGATAAAGGCATAATACATTTTGAAAAATCAGGATCAGTGTAATAATTTTAAGGTCCCAGAGTGGGTGAATAGGAAAGAAAACCCTGATGTCTGTGTTGTGAAAGAATATATTTCTTTTGCAGGCCACAATTTCTCTGTCTATACTGCTGTGTGAGAGAACAAAAATATCAAAGGATCTGGGGGAGGGGCTGAAACTGAGAAATGTAGCCACAAACCACTGTTTCTTGTCCCAGTTCCATTAGTGCCATACAGTCAAGTGCTCCGGGATCGTGAGTGTACTTCGGTAGCTTGTAATTGCCCTGTGCTTCAGTCGAGAGATGGGTAATTGCTCCTATGGGCCATGGATTTCCTGTTAGCAGCAGCTGATTGAAACCAGCCATTTATTGTAGTTAAAAACCCCAGACTTATTGCAGTATTTACAGATAAACCTTCTGTGCAACAGTCATTTACTCTACCCAGCCATCCATATATTAAAGATATTACACACTACTCCCTCCTCTTCTCTTGAAGACAGATCAACTGTTCTTTCCAGTCTGATTAAATTTCAGTATGTAGTGTTGATATGCCTACTTTTTTATTTTGTAGCTTATGCTTTAAATAGAGTTGTATTCCTTTGTACCTAAATTCTGTTTGGGGAGCATTTGTTCATAGCCACACACTAGTAGTTTTAGTTAGATACTTTTTTGCAAACTTGCTTTTCCTCTTTTCTGTTCCTATGTAAGCTAAACACGGGTATTGGCCTGTGTATCTGTTGGTGCCCTTGTGACTTGGAATGTAGTAAAGGTAAGCCATTCACTCTGTAGCAGTCATGAGGGTTTTGGGTTTCAGGGAAGCCAAAAGAGGATTGTGTTGTTTTCTACTTTAATGACATTTGCATCTGCAATAGATGCAATGGATGATGCCACATAATATCACAATGTAAATAACACTCTGTGTCCATACTTAATTTATCCATATTCCCATTCCCCAATCCCTACTGTTCTTTTAAAATCAGGTTTTAGAGGTGAATTAGCAGTTTGACATCTACATATGATTCAAGTCCGTCCAGTGTATCTTGAGATTTGGGGTAGTTTTAATTCAATTTTTCTGTTTATGAAGAGTAACTTTGATACTATCTTCTACCTTCTGTCATTCTTGTGACAAGAATGAAGGTAAGAATGATTAAGGATAAACTTGGAATGACTGGGTTTTTAAAATCAGAAACTCTTTGTTATTCCCCACCACACTCTAATTTAAAAAATTTTCCTGCTAAACCTGTATACTTGGTTAAAATTCTTGAGTAATCTGTGCTCTTTCTATAGTAACAAATAGTATTATCTGGCAATCTTGATATTTGTGTATAAATTCTCTCAGTTGATGGGTAGGGAAAATGATCAATAAAAATTTTTTTTCTGTATTCTTATTTTATTTCATTATGGTATCATTCATACACAATCACATAAGCAACATTGTGGTTGCTAGACTCCCCCATTATCAGGTCCCCACTGTATACCCTATTACAGTCACTGTCCATCAGCATAGTAAGATGCTGTAGAGTCACTACTTGTCTTCTCTGTGCTATACTTCCTTCCCCATGCCCCCCTATATTATGCATGCTAATCATAATGTCCCTTAAACCCCTTATCCCTGTCTTCCCACCCACCCTCCCCAGTCCCTTACCCTTTGGTAACTGTTAGTCCATTCTTGGGTTCTGTGAGTCTGCTGCTGTTTTCTTCCTTCAGTTTTTGCTTTGTTTTTATACTCCACAGATGAGTGAAGTCATTTGGTACTTGTCTTTCTCTGCCTGGCTTATTTCACTGAGCATAATACCCTCTAGCTCCATCCATGTTGTTGAAAACGGTAGGATTTGTTTTCTTCTTATAGCTGAATAATATTTCATTGTGTATATGTACCACATCTTCTTTATCCATTCATGTACTAATGGACACTTAGGTTGCTTCCATTTCTTGGCTATTGTAAATAGTGCTGTGATAAACATAGATAATCAAAATCTTTATAAAACTGAGCGATTATTAAGGGTTTATATCATTTTGGTCAGACCCAGTCAATTTAACAGAAGAGGTACTTGTGTGTTTCCTTTAGATCTGTCATCTCTTTTTGCAGCTCTATGTTCCTTAGGTATGTGGATCTGATCAGTTTATTTGAAATGCAGTATTAAAGAATATATTAATTAGGATTATCAGGGCTGTGTCTAAGCCTGGGTTCCTGGAACCTCAGGAAGCAATTTACCTTCCAAATTCTGAGATTGAAACAAATGATTTGAGCAGAAGCAAAATAGAGCAGCTGAACTGAAACAAAGAACACTTGTATATCACATACAAATCCTAGAGTTTTGTCCCTCGGTAGAAGGCAGAGACAGGGTGTATATGTCCCAGTGTTTAAGAATGTGATATAAACTAGAAAACAAAAGCTTGATCCTTTTGATGGTACAGTTGTATGAAGCATTTTAGCAGATCCAAATTTAACTCAAAGATTAATAAAGTAATAATTATACATATAAAAATAATTCCTCACAAAAGGCCAAGTGAAATAATGAATTTATGAATACTTTCTAATAGACTTGGGTACTTTGCTTTTATTTTATATTTTGCTTATATCTTCTTATTTATTGTTTACCTTACAGGAAGATGTTGTCTTCTCATCTAAAGATGAGCAAGCGAGACTCCTGGAGGTTAAATAGCTTGACCTATGGCATCCAGCTTGTAAGAGGAAAGGCTGGGATTCTAGTTCAGGTAAGTCTGACTCCTAAATCCATGTGCTTTCCATTCTTTCACCCAGTCCTTAGATTTTTCTTATGATTTCTTTGAATAAGATGACTTGATTAAACAAGATTTGATTGATCAATAGTTGGTTTTTACTTGGCTTTTTAGGAACTCATTCAATTATTGATTCATGCACCTAATATTTATTTTTGTATCTCCAGTGTATCAGGCACTGGTAAGCACTGAGAATACAAGATTATTGAGACATGGTTCTTGTTCTTGAGAAAATTTCAGGGAGGGAACAGATATATAACAAAAAATACTCGTCACTCAGTATGAGAGCGACCTTAGAAATACAGCAGTTCCCCTTATCCAAAGCTTTACTTTCTGCAATTTCAGTTACTCTTGGTCAACCACCCCCTGGAAGCAGATGATCGTCCAGAAGCAGATGATCCTCCCGAAGCAGATTGTTAGAAGGTCAGTTGTAGCCTAACATTACATCACAATGCCTAGTCATTCACCTCATTTCTTCTCCTCACTTGGGCATTTATCATCTCACATTATCATGAGAAGAAGGGTGAGTACAGTATAATAAGAAATTGTGGTGTAGAAGTAAGTTTTCCCCCAGAATGTCCATAATTTCCCACCTGGCCTTAGTCCATTTACATACCAATAGATGTTTACTGCAGCAGAGCTTCTGGTCTATCCTCGACAAGAGGTAGATGGAAAATGGCTATTCTTTCCTCCCCTCCATTCCTGGTACCTAATTGGTCTGGCGCTTGCTGGGAACCCAGGACCTGCCCGTGGAGTTCCTACCAAAAGGGGCGGGCAGGAGGGCAGAGCATGAGCTGTGACTGGAGGGGACAGATGGAGCTGGGCCTGGCTGGCCACCTCGAGCAAGCTGCGAGCAATAAAATCTCTTTCTCACAACCTGCCCTTTCCCTTGTCCTCCTTTGGTTTTACTGGATTCATAGGAAGCTTGTCCTGGGAGAGGAATCCCAGAAATACCCCAGAGCTACAGATATTTTGAGAAAGAGGAAGACCACATTCATGTAACCTTTATTTTTATGTATACTGTTAAATGTTCTATTTTATTATTAGTTGTCATTAATCTCTTACTGGGCCTAATGTATAAATTAAACCTTATCCTATGTATGTGTGTATATGAAAAGACATAGTATATATAGGGCTCAATACTATCTGTGTTTTCAGGCCTCCATGGGGTCTTGGAACATATCCCATGTGGATAAGGGGGGACTGTTGTGTGTCCAAGTTTCAGGGGTGGAACGAAACAGTAAGTGATCAATATGTTTGTGAAAAAGGTGTTTGACAAGGAATTTTTACAAAAAGAGAGCTTTAACTGGGGACTTGAGAGTAGTGATGATGATAAGTGACCATAGGTAATAGTTCCGAACACTTAGTATGTTCTGAAAGGCTACCTGATTAAAGTCTTCCTCATTTAAACCTCTCAACAGCTCTAGGTGTTATTTCCTTTGTACATCTCGGTGAAGAAGAAACAAAGGCACAGGAAGTTAAGTAACACTAGATGGTAGAACTAGGATACAAATTCAAGTTGGCTAGTTTCAAAATCAGCCCAGTTTTGTGGTTCTGTTTTACTGAAGCAATGGTGCGTAAGGGTTTACTTGGAAAGTGGCAGCATTGGGATAAAAGGGGGACTGGGAACTTTAGAAGGGTTTACCTGGCCAAGTGAGTGGCGTGACTGAAGACAAAGAGATGAGAAACAGTACGGCTTAAATTGGGGATTTGTAAGTAGCATCATATGGCTGAATGTGCCTTGTACACTGATGGTTGTTGAGGAGGGCAGTGCTGAGGCTGCCCAGATCAGGAAAGGCCTGTTTGGACATGATGAGGAGTTGGGACTTGGTGTCATTGAATGATTTTAAGTAGGGGAATGAAGTGATCCCATCTGTTTTCAACTCTTAAGTACACACAGGTAATTAGGAAAAAGTCTAAGTTTCAGTGATATGAGTTAAAACCCTCAAAATATGTTGGTAGTAGGATTTTGATAACCTCAACTTAAGCACATTTTAATAGTATCCATTATTTTCTCAATATTTAAAGGCATGATAACCTTACCTTGTAATCACCTTGCTTGCTTTCTCATCAAAGCACTTCTAACAAAGAGGTTAGACCAGTGCCTGAAGCTGAAGTCTGCAAATGTGATACTCATTTATCTGGGTGTCAGATGGGTCAGCTTGACCTTAATCACTCTCTCTGTGACCTGAGATATTCACTTTGGATCTGAGCTTTGGATCAAATTGATTTCTTTCAAAGGAGGGCCTCATGGAGAATTTGTAAATCACAGATTTTGTTTTATGTGTTTAAGGGGCCCATTCTAATGTTTCATAGATCATAACCCAAACTCCAGACTTCTGGGCCCACAATAGGAGTTGACACCCCATTTTGGGATGGGAGAGATGTGGTTGAAAGGGCCACTGGGTCACTGGTTTCAATGGCTGCCTTTGTGGGCCGTGCATCTCTCAGAGGGAATGCACCTCCTGAAGATTTAAAGCCAACAGCAGTCTTCATCTCTCCAGATATTTTCCACCTTTGATTGACTCAGCCATTGCCTGACACTGGAGGCTGTTTTCCCTGACTTGCTTTGCTATTGTATGATGTCCTTTTCTTTGTTGTTTTATTTGAACTTGCAGAGAGTTTATATAATTGATGGGCTTGTATGCCATAGTATGTCTGGGAGTCTGCTGGTGATATACTACAATGTCCATGTAGTTTTTTCTTTCTGTCTTCCTCCACTCTCACTCCAGATGTCAGATTGTCAACATCCTAGCTGGTGAGCTGATATGGAAATAGAGACTCTTTCTTATCTTGTAAACCAAAGGGTCAATCAGGGTTGGCCTATATTAGAAATATCAACTTTCTGTTGGCAGTCTCTTGAGCTCTGGTGTAATACTTGAGTTTTAGTTTTCGGTCTATTTCTGAACAGAGATCCATCTCTACTTACTTTGCCTCAGCTTGCCTGGGGTGTTGAAATGTACAAATCACACAATCATCCATCACTTATGAAAATTTAGCCACAATTCTCCATAAGTGTTCGGAGTTGAGATTGTCCTTGAGTTCCTTAGGATGGATTTGGAAACCTACAAACTGAAGTGTTTGATTTAGTCCAAAAGTCTAATAAGGAAGGACTTTTTAAGAGTTTCTGCAGGATTCTATGTCCCCTCCTCATGGAATTATATCCTAAACAAGGATCCTAGAAGGGAAGAAAACCAATAGGCAGTGAAATGAACAAGGGAAATGTCAAACTCAGGGCGTTGGTCAGGGTTGATCATTGTCTTTGTCCATTTGGGCTACTCTAACAATATATCACAGATTGGGTGGCTTGTAGAACAATAGAAATTTAATTTCTCACAGTTCTGGAGACTGGGGCATTCAAGGTCAAGGTGGCAGCATGATTGTCCTCTTCCTGGTTCATAGCCAGCATCTTCTTGCTGTGTTCTGACATGGTGGAAGGGGTCTGGAGCCTATAGTATAAGGCCCTAATCCATTCAAGAGGGTTCTATTTGCATGACTTAAGTATCTCCAAAAGGCCCACCTCCTACTACTATTATCTTTGAGGGTTAGGATTTCAGCATAGAAATAGTTTGGTGACATAGACATTTAGATCATATCCATCTTAATTTCTCAAACTTTATTTGTTCTTTTATGAAATGGGGACATTGATACCTTCCTCATTTTGGTTTGGGGAAGTGGTCTGGCACATGGCTGGCACTCAGATCAGTTTGTGTAGGTAAGTTTAAACTGCTCAGCAAAAAGGAAGGGTTCAACAAGTTATGCCTCTTATGAGTGAGACATAGTTCCTGCTTTCAAGGAGCTTGACATCTAATGGAAAAGAAAAACAGGTAAATAAACAGAGCCAATGAGACCTCTTATTCAAAGTGGGACTAAAAAGGCAATGACTAAGGACCTCTGTATTCTCAGCCAGCCAGAATTGTCCAAATCAACTATGTCATCTATACAGAGTATAATTGAATGTTCACCCAAAAGACCTAATGTCATTGGCAACCTATGAAAAATGTAATGGTGAAAGCTATTAATGTGTACACTGAGTAGAGATTAGTGGTCGGTCTGTATTAGTCTGCTTGGGCTGCCCTAATGAAGTCCCACAAGCTGGGTGGCTTAAACAACAGAAATTTGTTGTCTCACAGTTCTGGAGGCTAGAAGTCTGATAATGAAGTGTTGGGGTTGGTTCCTACTGAGGGCTGTGGGAGAATCTGTCCCGTCCCCCTCTCTGAGCTTCTGGTGGTTCACCGACAACCTTTGGTATTCCATGGCTTTTGCCGCATTGTTCAGACCTCTGCCTTCATCTTCACATGGTCTACTTCTTGGGGGCCTGTCTCTCTCTTCACATGGTGTTATTTTTATAAAGATACCAGACATATTGCATTAGGGGTCCACCCTTAAGACCTCATATTAACTCTTTATATCTACAACTCTATTTCCAATAAAAGGTCATACTATGAGTTACTGGGGTGAGGACTTCAACATATGAGTCAGGAAGGGGAGATGGACACAGCTTAACCCATAACAGGACCCTTTCTGTTGTAAAAACGTGTTTCTGTATTTTTGGAGGTACACACAGGAGTGGTTAATTAGCATGTCTCCCAAATGCTATAAGCACTGGGAAGGTGTATACATATTTGACAAGAAAAATGGAAGAGCAGGTATTGGGAGGGAAGGGAAGGAGCCATGTTTCATTGGATGCTTTCTAAACTCCATTTAAAAAAATTGACAATTGTCTGCGTTTTCTTATGCCAGTGACCCTTGTTGACCACTGTGGGAGAGAGCTGCATCCGCAACGGAATCATAAGGGGACCCTCCTGTGCTGCTTCACACGGAAACTCTGGGGACTTAAAATTGACTATCTTCTGTTTGACATTCAACATAATTCAGTTTCTCCCCCATTCCCCTTTCTCCTCTATTCTTGTCCTACCACGTCCATGTTATGAAAATGGCTACTGAAATAAATTAGTTTAATTTGTGAAATCACATTATGGTTTTCTCTGCTCATGCCAGTTTGCCAAGATTAGTCCAGGCAGATGGCTGTGGAGTTTCATCACTGGTGAGAAAAGAGGCCCTTTCCAGAGATGAAGTACGAGTGTGGGAGAAATGTTGTGGATGCCAAAAAGCTGTGTGCTTGTGTTTTTGGGCGAGCAAGAGCAGTGCTGTGTGTGCATCGGGTTGAGTCTGCCCTCCGAACTGAGGGCTCTCTCAGAGCTAGAAGCAGCTGGTTCTGGAGAAAACATGGCTTGAAAAGAATCAGAGGCACTATGAGCCTTAAATTATTTAAGTTCCTCCTGTGGCAGTGAACTATAATTGCTTCCTATTTGTATAAATATTAGCAGCTGTGAGCCTTTCCAGTAAGGAGCTAAAACAGCGCTCAGTGTATCATACTTAAACTCTGGAATATTGTTAAATATCTGACCTTGGGCTGTCCAAGCACACTCATTACCCACACTAGTCCTTCTGCTGGGGAGCTGTTGACACTCTGAACTGGTACATTATTTCTAACTTGGTCTATAACAGCCTCAATAGACGGGGAACCGAAAGGGAATTGTGAGTCACCAAGTAGGGACATCGTGATCCATTTCCTGGAGGAGGTTACCTCTGTGCCTGCTGCCTTTTAGCTGTTTTTACACCTGTGACTCCACCTACAGCTATCAGGGCAAATCCTTTATCACACTGGCAAAAACTTGAAATAGGACTAATTCACATACCAGCTATTCCGTGGTCAGTCTCAGTTGATCTCCCTGCCTTATGTGCAGTGATTTAGTCATACTGAACTGTTTTTTCAGCCTTCAAATTCATGATATTCCCACTTGTCTCTTGCACTTGGCCTGTGCTGACCTTCCATCTGAAACACACTCTGTTTGTCCCATAGCATCTCTGTGCTAGCTTCTACTTATTTTGTTGATGGCACCTGCTCTTGGAAGCCTTTGTTGACCATCCATAGTGGGCTAGTTATGTCTTCCTTATTATCCCATAGATGTCAGCACTTTGTGCGTAAGAACAGGCATTGTACCAGGTGGTAATAACCTATTTTGTGGTCTTCACCTGACACTGTGCATTGAGCTCCCTGAGGGTAGGAAAAGTGTCAGTCCTATCTGTTGCTTTAGTTGTGGCATCTGTGTGGAGACTGGTAAATAAAGAGTGATTGACAAATGTTGGTTGAGTTGAATTCATATTCTTATATCTAGCATTGTTGGTATATAATACCTGTGGGCTTCACCTTCAGTAGAGCTGCCAGGGCTCTGTGTATAAGGCAGCATCTCACAGGTATCTTCAGATAGCCACGTACCCTTCCTCATGAATGTATTTGTTTGGCATGGAGTGTGACCAGCTCCTGTAGGTGAATCATGATTGTCCTAAGTCAGTTTCACAGTCCCATTGTTTTTACACCAATGATTGGTCCAAGGGTGGGTATGTGACATGCTTCTGGCCAAAGAGACAAAGGGGAATTTGAAGGTTTAGGGAATGATTTTTCTTTTTATTAATAGAGTAGCTTGAGAAGGAAGCCATTTTATCCTTGTCCTTTCTTTTTTATTTGTATGCTTTCATAGAAGGTAAAAAGAAATGCCACAAATACTTGGTAATCATGAAGAAATAGGCTCCAAAATGAAAGCAGCACATGAGCATGGGCCAGTGGAAAGACGGAAAGTTCTTATGTCCCTGATGATGTTAAATCAAAATCAACCCTGGGACAAGTTACCTCCACATTTTTGTAAAGTAAAACAATATTCTGATTTAAGCTATTTTTTTTCCCACTTCATATCTGTTACCTACAGCTAAATGTCATATTAACTGATATAGACACCAGGAAAAGGAAGGTATGTACATGGATGTTGAAGCTCATTTCAAAACCTGAAAGGCTATGACACAAAATGAGAGAAGGTAGCATAGAAAATGTGTTGGAATTGGGGTTGAGACATCTTAGTTCACTTTAATCTTTCCTGTGTAATCCTGGACAGGCCACTCATCTCTTTTATTTCTAGTCAGCTAATCATTTATTCAACAACAAAAATATATTTAATCACCAACTGTGTGTTATATACCATATTAAGTATTTACTTAGGAAAACAGAGTGGAGCTAGATGCTCTTTAAGCTCCTTTATTTGTAAAAAAAAAAAAAAAACTCTGATTCACCTTTTGTTTTTATGTCTTTGAAGAGAGTTTTAGGAACTATGAGTCTAAAAATCCTACACAACTTCCTCTGAAAATATGCTTTGATTCCAATCATGTTTACCGTTGACCTTTCTCCTCATCCAAATTTCTTACAGATTCCTGTCAGATGGAATTAAAACAAAAAAACAAGAAACAACCAAACCCCAAGCATCTGTCCCTGGCAAGCATGCTCGTGAGTCACATCTCCTCCTCTGCAAAGAAGTCTCATGAAACCAGCTGATTAAAAGGAGCACATAGAGAGGAGGCAGTCTGTTAGATTTATTTTAGGTCCAGTTCCCTAATTTCTATTCCACATGCACTTATTTATTCAGTCACCAGGTCTTCGCAGGTGCAGTCTTTTTAGGTGGCCCTGCTCTGGCTTGCTGCTCAGATTTCCTGGCTTGGTAAATAAGTCTATTGCTCTGTCATCAGAGGTGCTATAAGTGCTGCTAAAAGCAGGCTCAGGGGGTGGTCTCAAACTGGTTCAGGATGGGCCCACCTTGGTTAGGACAGGGCTTCTGACTTAAACTAGCATGACCCTGTGGATTCTGGTAACCCCCCTTTTTGGTAGCGGTGATGGGGTGAGATTGCCATTGCATCAGGCAGTCACAGGGGGGGTCACCCATGCTTGACAGGGGCACTGGGCAACATAGGAGAGAGAAAATCATCATTACATGTGGGACAGAGGATAGTGAACTGACCAATAGCAATTGGTGCTTGTAAATTTTAGGATACTGGTTTGGCTGTGGGGTATAAGCAGTCCGGGGCTTATATAGCTGGTCTGTGGTGTGGTGACTTAGCATCTTCCATGTTGCTTCTCTTACTTTCTTAGTCTTGTGCCTTACCAGGTCTGCGATGGGTGCTTTAGTTTCCAACGCTATGGCTGAATTCAGCAAGTGGGAAAGAAGAAAGAATTGCATGTGCCTTACTTCTTACGAGTGTAACCAGAAAGTTCCAAAAGTGATTTCTGTTTCTGTTTTCCATTGGTTGGTATCTGGTCACGTGCCAGATCAAGCCTTAAGGAGGGCTGGGAAATGTAGTCTTTAACCTGGCAGCCATAGACAGAGATTAAACTCCAAATATTAAAGAAAAATAGGTGTGGGGTGGGAGACTCAAGCACAGTAGTCCTCAGGGATGGCAACACCAGTAGTGTTTTGGTGAGCCTCAGCATCCATGCAGCCCTGAATTCTTCATGGAATGACGGTGGCTGCGCCAACACCTGTAGTTTCCCTCTTAAACTTTCTTGTTTAACAGTGTTCTTGTCTTTCTCCCACCTTGCTTCTACCTTCTGGAAAAGCCTGTTTTATCACAAGATCTTTCTCTACTGGGCTTAGGGCAGTGACATTTTTTCTGAGTTAAGTAGTATTTGCACTATTACTTCTATTTTTATAGACTGGAAAAGCAGATTGACAGCTAAACATGTACCTTCAAATTATAAATTTCCCCTGTCCTTTCCCTAGATGTGCTGCAGAGCCCTTCACCTCTCAAGGAGAGAGCAGAGCACCAGTCCCACCTGGGAATGCGTGAAACAGATATTCAGAGGCAGCTTTTCTGCCTGGTGAGGGGCTCTCTCTAGAGATGCGGGTGCCTTGGTGGGGAAAACCAACCAAACTGTTTTTGGTCTCTGTTTAAGATTTGTGAAGACAGCAATAGGTAACTTGCTCTCTTCGTATTCTCTAGACACCTCTGCTCTCCCTGAGAGCTAAGGAGAAATGACATGTTATCTGTTTCCTGACAGCAGGATCTAGGAATATTCCTCCAAAGGACGGTTCTTGATTTGTACATTATTTTGTCCTTTTAAGAGATACAGTACTAGGGAATTTAAAGGTTGTAATATTTCATACTTGAGGGATTTAAGATTTTTCTGTCCATTATTTTGGCCTCAAAATGGTGACATTTGCTCATTCGCTAGTGAATCTCCAGTATGTACTTAATAAAGCTCTATGAGCAGAGAGGTCCATGCTCTGGCTTCTATAATGAGTGAAGGGAAACTTTGAGTCTTCTTATAGTGTTCCCTATATAACTAATAGCTTAGAAAATAAATTGCTTTGGTGACTTATGCCTATTTATGGGAAAGAGATCTTTGGTGGGATTTTATTTCCTTATTGTGTGGTGAAATTCACAAGGCTTTGTTTGTTTGTTTGTTTATAGAAACATGAGGAGAATCAGGTGGGAAATGGGCACTGGGAGAACACCTGGCTCCCATTTGCTAACAGTGTTCTATATTTTGGTTCTAGGCTGGTTAGGAAATGTCCTCCATCCCTCCTTTTTGTCTGTTTTTTTTTTTAAAGAAGGTATCTATGTATCTCCATATCTATGTACCTAGCTATCTATGTATCTATTTATTTTTCTCTATGTATCTATATATCTATCTATCTAGTGAGGGGGGTTCTCTATGTATGCATACTGCCTCAAAATTTGCTTTTTACTATTTAAGGGAAGGTTGAAGAACAGGATAAGGGGATAGAGGAAGATCTTTGACTGGTTAAATGAGGTTAATATCAGTTCAGATTTATTGTTCCATTTTGTCCTTGTGAGATTCTGATCTTTTGTAGAATCAGAGTGTTTTTGCAACAGAAGGCTGAAGATCATCTTGTGCTCATTTTACACATGATGTAACTTTTGAGGTCCAGAGATAAGTGACTTGCCTAAGGCCACACAAATAAATTGCTCCATTGCTTTACTTTTTGGAAAGTAAACTTTTTATTGAAGAATAACATACATTCAGAAAAGTACAAAAATTTTCCCCAAGAGACTAGATTTGTGTAACCAGCTTATAGACCAAGATAGACCATTCTCAAGCACTTCAAAAGAATCTTCCTTGTGGCGCCTCTTCAGTCACTACCCTGTTCTCCACTCCCAAAGGTAACTCTTAATTCTACTTAAAACATAGCTTAATGTTGCCTATTTTTAAATTTCATGTAAATTTGTTTATGCAGAATATATGTTCTTCTTTGGAGGGTCTGGCTTCTTCATTCAATAGGATCTTTATAAAATTAATCCATTTTCCATGTTGCAATGATCTGTCCCTTTGCATTGCAAAGCTTTATTCCAGTGTGGATGTGGCACAACTTATTTATTTACTTGTTGCTTTGTTTTTAATGACTAAAGATTCCTAGTGCGATTTTCATGTCTATTTTAATTATTTTACCTTTGGACAGGAGTATTTTCTCAAAATCAACCTATAAGGCAGTTGTCTGAGATTGAATCCTTAAATATAGCAACCAGGAAGAAAAAAATATATACCACTACTGATTATTTGCTACAGAAATTCCTGTTTTTCTTTGGCTTGACTTTCTCTGACTGTTGAGAAACTAGTGGAACAAGACATTCCTCCCCTTCTTTTATATTCTTCATTATGGCCTCTTGCTATTAAGAATTGATTTACAATTTGGGTTATGAACAATTCATGTTAAATTGCTCTGTCTAGAGGAGTGACTTTCCTTGTTCATTTTCCCCAGATCCTCTGGGAGAATCCAGATGGTTCTTACATTTTTAGTGAATGAACACTTGCCATCTTGCATAATCTAATTGTCTAAAACTGCCCACATGCTCACCATCTGAAGGAGTACTGTCTGCCAAAGGTATCAGGTTATCTTTCATATGGCTTTGACAAAGAAGGCATTTTAGCCTGAAAACACATCAGCGAAAAGCATCTCTCCTGGGTGGCTAAAACTGACAATTTTTTAACTCCTTTATTAAAAATAGAATTGACCAGTCTGAGAAAGAAAGTCTATTTAACTGCCAGCAGTTTTCCCCATGGTGAAATAAACCTTACGTGATTACAATCAAGTTAGCCAGATTTTAACCAATTTATTTATTTAACCAAGTATTAAGAAAATCCATACCATACCTTGTAAGTTCTTCTCAACTTTTAAAATTCCCATTGATTATGATTAAACAGGTGATTGGCAGGTGATCTACAAGCATGATTCTGATGAGCTGTTTTAGCTGAACCTTCCCTGTGACAAAGCTCCGGGAAGAAGGAGCCCAGAGGTTTGCTGACACTCCGGTCTACCTTCAATGAATGCAAGCTGGCTAATAAATATTTAATGGGCAGTTGTTTGCAGTTTAATAGAATTAGATAATTCTATTAGAATCCTGTTTGGATACCTATAGGTATCATATATCACAGTTGAAGACATGGTTAATAATTTAAGCTAAGTGACTACTAAGTAGAGAGACAGTCAGACTAAGCAGGACCTTTTGGTTTTAAGCCCTTGGGAATGTGTGTGTGTGCGTGTGCGTGTGTGTGTGTGTGTGTGTGTGAGAGAGAGAGAGACACAGAGAGAGAGAGAGAGAGAGAGAGAGAGAGAGAGAAAGAGAAAGAGAAAGAGAGAGAGAGAGAGAAAGAAAGAGAAAGAAAAGAAGAGAGGAGATGGAGATGGTGTAGGATTTTAGACTAAAAACAATTACAAGGATTAGCTAGTGCAGCAAGTCTGGGCCAGACCTTAAATGTGATAACAAAGCATGAGGCCCCTGGGGTTTATTTAATATCTCATCCTCTCAGTTAATGAGATGGAAAATAGTTCACTGTTTAGCTACAGTAGATTGAGCAGATGTTGCCAATTCTGTTTTGTGGAGTATAATCTTGGTGAGATTGTCTTCTGCTCAGTACATTTTCATGGCCTCAATATCTTCTGTGTTCTTCTTGTTTGGGGGGGTACAGATATTCTCCTGGCCATGGACTAGATGAAAAAAACTTATACATTAAGATGTAGTGGCTTTTCATGTACTGAACACTTATTCACCTGTGATATGGTTAAGCTGGTTGGTTAACTCAGAATCAAAGGGCTTCTAAAATTTGAAGATGCTCTCTCCCCAGTTCCTGGTTATGAAAATGTTCAAGTTTGTGGTTTTATTTATTTCATTTGCTTCTTTAACTTTTCTCTGTTCTACAAATGTGTAATATATTAATTGGAGCATTAGGCCTAGAACTTAGACTTAGTATGATTTTCTTTTTGGTAAGCAATTTCAATTTTCCAAAACCATCAGGTAATTACTGTTTTCCTAAGTTGTGGTATCAGGAGCAAGTGTCTAATTTAGGAACATAAGGTAATAGAGATTTAGTTAAAGGCAATAAACCGCTTTAGCAAGTTGCCTGTGGATCTGTTAGGACTTGCCGATGATTTGTTGTCTATAGCAGAAAGCTGAATTGGTAATAGGCATAAATATATGAAGGCTTCTTTTTTTCTCATGCAAAAATGCCTTGAGGTGTGTGGTATTTGCTATTAGATAGTGGCGCAGAGATGTGAGAGTCAAAGTCTCTGTGATTTTTTTGGCTTTCTTCCTTATGTCCCAAGATGACTACTGCTACTCTGACCACTGTTTGCCTTCCAGGCAGGAGCTAGCAGACGGGCCGTGTTTCCCAGAAATTCCCAGGAGTCATCTGCTTATTTCTCATTGATCATAAATGTGTCATATGACCACCCTTAGTTGCAGGGTTCTCTGGAAAGGTGTGTTTGTATCTCTCTAGTCTCTAATTATTAGGAAAGGAAGGAATGGGAGAAGAGATGTGTGTAAGTATTGTGTGAACCAACCTACAATATTTTCCATATTTTTTAAGAAAGTTTACTTACTTTATGGTAAATACTGAGTTAAATCTCTCCTACCAGAGTATAAGCCCTTCAAGATTTCTTAAGTCCCAGGGTTCTAAATGCCAATTACAAAGCCTTACAGATGGCATATTGTCAGTTTTTAATAAATTAAGCTACAGTCTTGGGAGCCAGAAGTAGAAAAGAGAATTAGGCGGAAAGGAGTAAGGCAGGGAACAAAGATGATGTTTATATACGTGTAACTAAAATATATATCATATTGTACCATTAGAATGTTCCAATCCATAATTATCCCCAATTATTCTGGTTAATTAAAATTTTAGGTCCAGCTTTATTTATATTTACCAAGAGAATGTTATTATTTTGGAGTTACCAAGTAATATTTCCACTTGAGTTTTTCTTAGCCTTTTTTTCTTAATGTTTTAAAAATACTTTCCTCTTATCTCAAAGTATTATCTAGTCATTGTGAAAATTTTACAAAATGCAGATAAAAAGAAGAAACATTCAAAACCTTACAACTAGAAATGACTTACATTGATATTTTATTGTATGAAAACACATTATTTGTGCAAATTAAGCGAACAGTGAAATAACACAATGTAAATATTAATGCTTCATTTAATGTACAAATTTGAAATAAGAATTTCTCAGATTAAAAATTATGTCCTACAAGGATAAAATTTCAAAGCTAAGTTGCCATAGGAATTATCAAGGGTGTTTTGGGCTGTGGGCTAGGGTCACTATGGTTGATAATCCAAAATCTCCAGTGTGTTTTGTCAGGATTAATCTTCAGTAGCTCCTCATTTTCACTGAACTGACTACCCTAGATATCTTCTTTTGTGTAAGTTGTGTTTCCCTAGATAAACATAAGATTGGGCTCTACATTCTTTTTTAGTAATACTTTTAATTTTAGCCTGGTCAATTATCCTATCCTGCCCTCAGCAAATTTGTAGGAGCCTATGAGAGAAAATTTCAGAAATTCTTCTTGTCAACAGCCAAGCCAGTACCAATACAGGGCTTGCCATATGGGTCATTTGCAGGGCTTTTTTTTTTTTGAGTAATATAAACAAGTTTCACTTTCAACTGATAATTATTGAGCTCCAGTTATGCTCCAGGCACCATGCTAGGTACAATTACAAGCATTTATTCAGTCAACCTCAGAATAAACTGTGTGAAGATGGTCATGTTATCTGCTTAACATTACCCTCAACTTCTTTTTCTTGCCTCCCATATCTAGTTAGCAAATCATACTGGATCACCCATCAAAATATGTCTGAGTCTGATCACTCCCTGTCTCTACCACTTCTACTTTAGTCAGAATCACTGTCATCCTTTGCACAGAGTGCTTCCAGAGCCTCCAGTCTGCTCCTCCCTTTTCTCTCCCCTTAGTCCATAATCATTTTTCTCTAGGAAGTCAGAGATGGAAAGTGTGACTTTTTAATATGCAAACATATTTTATAACTGCGAGTATCTGACAGTATGTGGAGAGTAGAGGTTCGGAAGAGTTGTGTACACTTAAATAATCAGAAATATAAAATTATAAGAAAAGAATACAGTTCTCATTTATGTCTAGTCAAAATGGAAGTGTGGAGAACATATTTAGGCAATTCAAATACACCATAGGTTTTTTCTTTTGTTCTGCATCATGCAAAATATAATTTTTCAGAGTTTCTCTCTTAATAGAGGTGGTATCAGTGCTCTAAATAGTGAGGATGCCTGTATGTAATGTTGCATTTTCTGCCTCCTAACTTCAGTCATGACTTTTAAACCACTATATTAGAAGAAAGACTGAACTGTCTTTAACAAAAACATTAGGATATTTTTCTGGATTTGGTGGTATTTGTGACATTTGTCAATATTTAAAAATTTGCAGTTTGCTGTGATTTCTTTTCTCATTCTTAATAAATACTTACTTTCATATCCAATTTTATATTTGGAATTAGAGACTCTCCTGCCCTTCCACCCTTTTTTAAGCTTTGGGCCCTGCAAAGCCTGGATCTTGTTTTACTTTTGTGACCGTGCTCTTACTTTATTCTTGTGAGCTAACCCAGTTACACCATCTCCAAAAAGGTCCTTCTCCCTAGTTTGAAGTGAGTTGCTGTTTCGTACGACCTGGAGAGCTGTGACTGACACAATAATCTTAAAAGAAATTAGTGGCAGAGTGGAGCCCAGAGGAAAGGAAAAGAGGACACGTGTGGTGGGTGGGCAAAGACAGGTCTCAGCTGTGGGATGGTGCTCGGGGAGAGAGCATGGTCATATAGGCAGCCCTAATGGTGCTCCTTAAGGTGCCACAGGGACCCAGAAGTCACAGGACAAAGAAACCCCCCTGGTCCCCAGCCCCACAAAGAAAAAAGCAAGGAAGGAGACTGAAATGGGCTGTAGAATTTAGCTGGCAGCCAGTGGTCTCCTTGTTGAATCAACACTCCTGATTCAATGTGTTGACTGTGCAAGGAAGCTGAGGTGCCGCTCTCCCTTCAGATGATGCTGGTGCGTAATGAAAGCTGAGCAGCAGGGGCTGGGAAGTGGAGAGGGCTCTTTTGATTTGTAGCTTCTTTTGTTGCTTTCCTTTTGAATTTCCTTGGTTCTGTGGTTTGGACCTCCACAGACCTAGAAAAGTTCAGAAACTTGAAAGGGAAAAAGCCTTTCCTCCACCCCAGGGCCTGCTCCTCCGCTTTCATCCTGTGTCAGGTGTTCAGGGCTCACAAAGATGGTGCTAAATGGAACTCTCCGCAGCCTCTGGGTAACTGGGAGTCCTTCTGAGATGTTATGTTCTGGCAATAATGGAGTCTTGTCACTGCAGGCTGTTAACATACACCCTCCCATTGTTGGAGAAAGACATCCAGGCAGGCACACAGCACATGGTTTCCAGTAGAATCTCGGGCGTGAGGATCTCTTGGGGAGTTTGGTTCTGTGAAAGGAACATAGAAACTTCACTTCTAAGAGCTTTTTTTCTCCCCCTTTTCTCAGAGTAAATGATTTAATCTTATCTCTGGGTTTTGCAACACAAGATGTTTAAAGTAGATGGCTATAGGAAATGTCCCATAAGTAAGTACAAGCAATTTCAGGAAATTTGTTTTGAAATGATATCTTCTTTGAAGGATTGAGATTCTAAATATATCTCTGTATCTGTATCTTTATTTATATCTGTATCTGTGTCTTGATTTGTATCTATATGTATACAGTCTTTATTTGTATCTGTATTTACACAATAGGCTAGACATTTTGATTTCTGAAACATCTCTGTATTATTCTACCTTGACTCCCAGGGAGGATAAATACATGGAATATGTTCTAAAATGCCACTGTGCAGACATTGCTGTTCCGACATGGCATTCTTTCCTGCTAGACTCTGATGTGGCTTCAAACCACTTTCAAAGAGGGTTCTAGAGAGTCACTCTCAGTCTATTGAAATTTGTGCCTTAATGAAAAAGACCATTGAAGGGACAAAAAGTTCCCTTTACATGGTTCTAAGATTGTTTCATCAAAGACTGTTTCAAAGGCCAGACATTATGTGCTTATTGCCAAGACAAAAAGGAGAATATGAAGTTTCACAGAAAGTTTAAAATGTACATGGGTTGTTTACAAATATAAAAGCAGGGTTGGTGAAATGTGGAAGAGAGATGTGTTTAATTTATATAAGGTATTTTTGTCTGCTAGGCTGATTATTAAAAAAAAAAAGCTACCTTACCAAATCAATTATAGTTAGAATGACAGGGTATAATAGTAATAGTTGAGACAAGCTTCATTAGGCATTTGTGAGTGTGGCTTTTTTTCTTCTTAGAGGTTTGCCTGGGTCACTGAGATAACTGTGAATTTGCGTCAAGGACCTGAGTAAGGAGGGAAAGACTCATTTATCATCAGAGAAGGGTAAGACAACTGTCATCACTCCATTTGACTCCAGCTGTGAAGTGAACATCTTATTTTGTTTTAGTGATGATTTGAGAGACTCATCAATAAAATCGCCAATACCCTTCTCAGTACAGCGATCTGTCAGTGTGTTAGCACGAGTGTGTGAATGTGTGCTTGTGTGTCTACTTGCACATGTGCTTGCTGCAACAGAAAGAGAACAAGCAGGAAAAAGCTTTACCTTTACACACATTTACATACAATTTCCTCCTCTCTGCTCACTAATGTTAGGGGCTCATTTCAGAGTTTCCAGCTGGTCCATCATTGTCCCTGATGGTTAGCATATTGATCTTGTTTTACAGCTATTGCTCAAATGTGCTTTGGTTGCCTACTGTGCTGCTCATATAACCAAGCCCAGAGGATTCTTTGGAGGAAGGAGTGATTAATCGGAAGAAATGGACTGAGTAGACTGTCATCAATCACTTTCCTTTATTGTCAAGAGCTCATCTCTTGCAACTTAACCATTTTGAAGATTCTAAAGTCCTTGTAATAATTTCCTGGGTATTTATTAAGCTAACACATGCTCAGCCCTTGAGATGTGTGAGGCACTATGCTAAGCTTCATTTTTTTCCTGATTTCATTTAATCCCCCTAACCATCCTGTTGGGCAGGTATGATCATTGTTCCCTGCATTAGTGTAGGAAAATAATTCTAACAAATAGAACCAAAATTGATGACAGTTCAGATAGCATAGAAGTTTTTTCCTTGTTCACACAATAGTATTGTGTAAGTAGAAAGCTTAGAGGGTGGCCTGCATCCATACAGTAGTTCTGAAACTTGACCTGATGGAGGCTTGGCTTTCTTCAACAAATGATTTTTAAGGTCACCCTGGGGGATGACCTCCATTACAGCCAGCTGGAAGGTGAAAAACCTATGGGTGTGGTACTGTGTGGGAGGTCTTCACATGGCAGGTCTGGAAGTTATGCTCATCTGTTCTGTTCACATTGTATTGGCTAAAGGGTGGTCACACAGTTGCCTCTAATGGAAATGTGGTCCCTGGCTGACCAATCACTTGTCTGAGACAACTCCACATTATGGGGAAAGTGTAAGAGATTGATGGTGATCTGTTAGCCATCTTTGCCCTAGTTCATTCCACTGGCTACCAAATATCTAAAGAGCACCATCTTTTCATATCGTTCCCTAAGTAGACAATCCAAGGTCCCATTCTGTTACTGCATCCCAGTCAAAGTCCAGGCTTTTTGGGTTATGCACTGTGTGGATGGATGTGATTTCTTGTGCCTTACAATATATAAACTGACAGTTGAGTCATCTTCCCTCCCCCTGCCACATATCCAATAAGTAAGGACAGTATAACTACACACAAACACACATAAATTCCATCCTAGGAAATGAAAGCATGGGGAACTCAGAGCCATAACTGATCTGCAGCAATAATGAAATCATCCCTGGCCTAGCATATGGTGGGCTTTTTAAAAGTTTTTTAAGTGCATTTCAATAGAATGAATCTTCTCTGTTTGGTACATACATATGCACATATCTATGTATGTATGTAAAATTATACTATATATTAAGCTCATATGTATGCATATGTAATATTGTTCCTATATGGATATAATATTCATACTTATATATGAAGAAAGAACACATGTAATAGTGAATGAACCTTGTTGTTATTCAAATCCTCTGTATCTTTATTTCATTTTAAACCTTTTACTTATGTGAAATAAAGCATACACTGAGAAAAGTGCCTAAAACATATGTACAGGTTAACATAGTAATAATGTGAGCACCAGTATAGTCATCATGTAGATCAGACATGACATCATCAGCATGCCAGAAGCCCCTCTCCCCCACCACTTCCTTATCACAACCCTTTCTATTACTGCCTAAAGTAATTAGTGTTCTGGCTTAATGACACTCACTTCCCTGTTTTGCTATGTAGCTTTACCACCTAAGCATGCATTTGTAATATACATAGTTTAAATATGTTTTTGAATTTTATATAAATGGACTCATACTGTGTGCATTTTCAGTGTCTTATTCTTTACAGTAAACCTTGTAATATTTGTTGACTAATTCTGTTGCTGATTTATTTTCGTTCATGGTTTAGAAGTGTTTATCTCTTATTCTAGCCTGTTACATTTTTTTAAGTCTTACATTTTGAGGATGGTCTGCTGCTTTGCCAAAAACTGATAAACAATAATTATTCTTTCTTAACTACAAAATATTTTTATTTTTATTTTTTGGTTTACCTCAACTCAGCTTTTTAAAAAGTTTTTATTCATTTATGATGTGTATACAATAGAACACACAAAAATTAAGTGCATAGCTCAGTGAATATTTACAAATGTAACCACCACTGGGATCAACTTACAGAACTTTCTAGCACCCCAGAAGGCTTCCTCATGCTCTTTCCAAGCAATACACACCCTCCACCGATATCAACCATTCTGATTTTTATCATCATAAATTAATTTTTCCTTTTCTTGAGCTTCATATATGAAAAAATGCAGTAAATTTTCTTTTGTGTCTATCTTCCACTGCTCAGTATGTTTGGGGTTCCATTCATGATGTTGGTTGTAGCAGCAGTTTGTTCCTTTCTATTGCTGTGTAGTTTTTCTTGTATAACTGTATGACACTTTGTTCCCTTTGGTAACCATAGTCTCTTCTTGGAGTCTGTGAGTCTGCTGCTGTTTTGTCCTTTGTTCCTATATGAAAATTTGTTTATCTCTTCTTCTCTTAATGAATAAAACTGCTCTGAGCAGTATATCTTGGGATTATGCATAGATGTAGAATTTCTGGGTAACAGAGAAGCTGTATATTTAACTTTATTAAAACTATTTTCCAAACAGCTTTGGAAAGTATGTATAAAACTTTATACATCAGCAGGCAGTGCCTGAGTATTCCAGTTACTTCGTATAAACACTAACACAGATGTTGTCAGTCTTTAAAATTGTAACCAGGGATTGGTAAACTTTTTCTGTAACTGGGCAGGTAGTAAAAATTGTAGACTTTATGGATCATAAGGCTTCTATTGCAACTATTTAACTTTGCCATTGTTGTGCAAAAGCAGTTATTGACAATAAGTAAAGAAATGTGCAGGGCTATTTTTGCTGATCTTTGGTCTAAAATGTCTATTCCAGCCAATGGGTGGAGGAGAGGGAAAGTGGAAGGCATTCTTCTGTTAAGAGAATAGCCCATGATTGCATGTATCTCCTCAGTCTGCATCTTATTGGATCGAGTTTTGTCACATGACCAATTTGTAAGAGCAGATGAGAAATTATTTAGCCTGGTCTTCTGTGATAAGCTTTCATTTTCAGGGTTTCTATTTAAACAAGAAAAGGAGAATGGATATTGGTGGACAACTAGCCATCTTATTATTTTTTAAAATTAAAGTATCATTGATATACAATCTTATGAAGGTTTCACATGAGCAACATTGTGGTTTCAACATTCACCCATATTATCAGGTCCCCCCCCATCCCACTGCAGTCACTGTTCATCAGTGTAGTAAGGTGCTATAGAGTCACTACTTGTCTTTGTGCTATACTTACTGCCTTCACTGTGACCTACCTATATTGTGAGTGCTAATTAAAATGCTCCTTAATCCCCTTCTCCCTCCCTTCCTATGCACCTTCCCCAACCCCTTCCCTTTGGTAACCATAGACCCTTCTTGGAGTCTGTGAGTCTGCTGCTGTTTTGTTCCTTCAGTTTTGCTTTGTTGTTATACTCCTCAGATGAGTGAACTCATTTGCAACTTGTCTTTCTCCTCCTGGCTTATTTTACTGAACGTAATACCCTCTAGCTCCATCCATATTGTTGCAAATAGTAGGATTTCTTTCTTTCTTATGGCTGAATAATATTCCATTGTGTATATGTACCACATCTTCTTTATCTATTCATCTACTGATGGACACTTAGGTTGCTTCCATGTCTTGGCTATTGTAAATAGTGTTGTGATAAACATAGGGGTGCATATGTCTTTTTGAATCAGGGATCTTGTTTTCTTTGGATAATTTCCTAGGAGTGGAATTACTGGGTTGACAACTGTCTATCTTTTCTATAGTGGGCCATGTCCTGTGGAACTAAATTACATCAAGGAAAACTGACTTATATTTCTTTAATTATTTTCCCTCTCCATGTTTGTCATTCTTCTTTTAGAAGTCTTGGTGGACATATGCTGGCTTTCTAAGATCTATCTTGAAAGATCTAAGATCTAAGTGTTTATACACACTTTCCAAAACACTTCACTTCTCTGGTAACTTCTATGTTTTTGTCTGCTTGATAGATTTTCAGTTTGTTAATTCAGTCTTAGTTGAAGTCTATTTTGGTATTTCATTGATTTATTTAGTTTTTTATAAAAGATCTTGGCAATAATATTTTTTAATTTGCAGACAGATGATCACTTTTCACAGTCTGTTTTATACCTGTAAACCCTATCAAAACTCTTGGTGATAATTATCGTGCATTTTAAATCAATTCAGTATTGTTCATATGCTGTTTACCAGGATTGGTTATGTTGCTTTTCAGTCTAGTGTCTCCGTCATTTGTTAGTTTTCCTCATCTGTTTTATGGTTTTGGCATTTTGGCTTACATGTGTGATTTGGAATCTAGACTGATAAATCCTAGTATGGTTGGAATGTATTTCTTCAGCACAAGTGAAAATGCCTGTGTTTTTTTGAAGATAATTCAGTTGTGATTATAGGACCTGTGGTTCTACAGCTATGCAGGGCAGGAGGATAGAGCAACATTTGGCTGTGTAACCTTTTCTTTGGGTGTATGAGTATCTTAACTTTGGGATACTAGGAGTTTCTTGCAACATAGCCAGTGTTTCAAGGCTCATTTGAGTTGTCTTTTGGGGCATATATTTGATTTTATTTAAGGTGATAAATTTGAAACTTGCCATTCAAAATATATTGAAGTCACTTCGAAAGCAGGGACCAATGTAATTTTTCTCCAGCCCTTCAATTAATTTGCTCACTGGCAATCGTAAAGCTTTGTTGTCTCTGCTAGGGCTTACCCACTGTGCCTGATTTTCTCATTTAGGGATTATTCTGCAGTTTTGTTGGTCTTCTGCCTAGTCTGTATGGGGTTGTGGTTTTCTTCATTCTTTGGGGGTACATTGTCAATCTGATGACATGTTTTTTGTCTTCCAAGAGTTCCTTAACAGTGGGGTAGGCTGATGTACCCTCTGTGCTCCGTCAGCTGTCATGAAGGGGGACTGCCTCTATCAGTTGGATTTTGTGTCAGGGCTGTTAGGTAACAAGCCAAGCATCTCAAGAGGATTCTTGGAATGGGCAAAAACTTTAAAAGCAATGTCCTTCCTGTGTTTCAGTAAGTTGTTTAAAAACATTCCAACAGAATGTTTCGTTGTGCTGGAATCTTTCAGAGGGACAGTTTTGTGGTAAGTCTGGGAGGTATATATCTGGATAATAGCACAGAGTCTGGGACAGGAAGCATCACAGGGCTGTCGAGGGAAGCAGTTGCTATGCCAGCTAAGGCCTGGAGGAATGCAATCATCTAGTGACCATGTGGGAGATGGGGGGAAGTTTTTGTATTTTAATTTGCTGCACTGTTTTGTGGTTTTATTTGTTTGTATTTAAAATTCAGCCCATCAAACCGATTTTCAAATTGACCTTTTGCAATTTTTACAACAGAGGAACAAAGTTGCAATGTAACTATTGTTTGGATTCATCAAGAATTACTCTATTAAAACTATTATTTAAGTTTCAGTTTCTTTTGTTAAGTTTATTATCACATAATAGTTTTTGTTACAAAAATAACATATGATCAATTGAAAAAATTTTAGAAAATACAAATAAATATGAATAATATGGTACCTAATCCCTCTGTCCAAAGATAACCACTGTTAACTTCAAAAATATATATCTTTAGCTCTTTTTCTCCCACATGTGATTAGGTTTAATAGAAATTAGGTTAGTTACTGACTCATTCAGTAAGTGGAAAGGCCATGACATAAAAATTTGTTGGACTTACTCTAAAACATTACAATTTGTACTTTCTCTTATAAGTATCTGGATCAAATCATGGCCTTAGGGAGTCCTGGAAGATGTAGGATTATAGCAGTTGATAGCCATCAGCCAGGGGCCATGTGGAGGAGGTTGACAACTGTGAAACAATCTGTTGGGTCTCGAGGGGAGTGTTGCTCTTTAAGAGGTCTTTTTCTCTTAGTTTCCCAAAGATCATGTTCTTCTTGATGACTCATTATCTTGTTGGCTCTGAAATTCTCTCTTCCAAGTAGCCTACAGAGTGGGTTCATTCTGTTAGGTCTTTTTTTTTTAATAGAAATTCTGTACTGTTGAACTCTATAGCAAAACAAAACAAAAAGTCACATGAAGTCTAATCTTGTAATTATAAGCTTGGGTGCAGATTTTTCCTTGAGGTTGAGCAAAGATAGAGGAAGCACTATATATGCCACAACCTTCTTCATTATCCGTGCATTTGCTTATCTTCTTGGCAGGCTCACAGAAGTTTGTAAGAACCCAGAGAACTGCGCCCATAACATCTCTCTGAGATCTGCTTCAGGCAGTGCATTTCATCAAAGAGCAAGCCATGTAAGATCACTTAGGTATCTGAAATTGCAGGTGATGGCCCAAATTCTTGGATCCAACTATAAAATACTGATTTCCCTAACTCCTCTTTTCTGGGCTTTTTTACTCTGAGGCCAGGCTGGCACTATTTGCATAAAGTGCTGTTCCATTTGAAAACAGCTGTGCCTAGAAGCAGATGAGAGTCGGCAAAGTAGGGAACATAAGTCAGCAGAACTGTGCTACAGAGGCATTTTCTGTTGCTGCTTTTGGTGGATGCTGACTAGAAAATCAAACTCTCTATAATCAACAGAAGTTGTCCAAACTTCTGTTTGGACTGCATTTTAGAAGTTAAAAATCTCAGAGATCCTAAATTATTTACTCCCCTGGACAAAAGCTGTGGCTCATGGATTCTGTGCTTAATGGTACAAATATAATCTCATTGAAATGAGTGTTACAAGAACCCCTTTTAAGTAGGTTTTTTGAACTTTGCTAATTTAAGATTACAAGATCTGCCTTTTCCTCTTCTGCTGAATGTCATGTGGTCTCATCTTCCCTACTTATGTGACATATGCTACTTCTACCTGCTCTCCTTAGACACATGTTGGGGTCTTAGCTATACTCAGGAACAAAAGGGACACTCTCATTTCAATGTGTTATAATTCTCAGGAGTGGTGGTTCCTTTCATCTGGCTGGTAGACACTGTCCTGTTTCCTTCAGTGCAGTTCTTATAAAAGAGAAGTTTGGGGTTTTTTTGTTCTGCTTTTACATTTATGAGTCTGTGGTCTTTTTTTCCATAACAAAACACAGTCATTTCTAGATGCTCCATCACTCTTAGAGGTGGTAGAAAAATAGAACTTGAATAATAAATGTAAGGCAAATAGGAGTTTGAGATTGTAAGTGATAGGCTGAATAAGGCACTCTTAATACATCGGTTTCCCTCTCTTATATGCCATTTGACTATCACCTTTGACCACAACCTCTGACTATCAACCTATACTTCCACTGTTAAGACAGCCATGAATTGTGACCCTCATTTTGGCCTGAGCAAGAATCTACCCTTGATGCTAATGACAGAGCTGGTTTTGGACTAACATCATGATCCAGGTCTTGAGGCAGAGTTAGACATTATATTCAGTCTGTCACCATACTGGATGTAAAACTTGGAAGCACAGTAACTGAAACAAGGGAAGACAACACCTTCTCCTTCATGAGAAAGGGAACTGCACCCTATTCCTGCTCCTAATAGTGCGCCTGTGAGGCATCTTTATTATCTGGCAGGCCCCCTCCAGCATCTTGAGAAAACAAATTCAGTGTGATAAACTGAGGATGTGCATACTTCTAGTCAGTCATAAGGTATAAGTTGAAATAATTGGAGTCTAAACACAGCTTCTAATTAGACACATTTATATAAGAGAGTAAGTGATTGTGGAAAAAACTAGCTGTCCACCAGAATTCAGTGCTGCGCTTTCTGGGGTGTAGGATCCACCTCAGAAGGAGGTTGCCAACCTCGAGGCTACATTTCCTGGTCCTTCTTACATCTACATGAGGCCATGTGACCACTCTTACAAAGGAGCAGAAGTATTATTTTCTGAGACAGAGTTTTAAGAAGTCAATGTCTTTATTCCCCTTTCCTCTGTCACCTGGAGACTCCAGGGGCCTAGGAATTGATAGAGCCACAAATCAAGAGGATCCTGGTTCATTAAATACCCCTGTGGAGGAGAGTGGCCTGTTCACCAGGAACACTTTCACTTGATGCTAACAGTCAGCTTTATTATTAAGAGCAGCTGGCATTGCCCCAACTAATACAGTCAGGGAGGTAAGTTAGGGGTGATGTATCAGTCAAGGCAGTGACCTTGTTTGTATTTGTGTTTTGTGTTTCAGTGGTCCAGATAATGTATTCAGATGCTAATGTCCAGATGCCCTGGCAATTCATGTACTTATTTAAGTCAAGCTGTATAATCCTATTCCTTTGCCATTTTGTTTACTAGCAAGGGTTTAAAATGGAATGATTTTTGTCTGAGTGGGTGCTATAAAATTCTTCATCTATTAATAGCAATGGAAAATGCAATGAACAAAGCCTATTTCTTTTAGATCTATTTCTGTATGACTTATTTTCTCAATGTCATTGGTACTACCCTGCCACACCTAAGTGGTCATCTGGCTTTTCCTAACACAGCTCTTTGATTTCTCTGAGAACAGCCATTTGTCAGATTTAGGCGGCATATGTGCTAATCGTAGTTTAATTGGTCTCTCCTGATCTGTGGTGGTACAGGTGCAATGCAAATAAAACATATATGTGCAATGGAGGTGATTGGAATTATGGTCAACTGACAGGAGGCATCAACCTCTCAGTACTTGAATAGCCAGTTTATTGGATAAGACAGGACAATTACTGCAAATGGTCCATCAGAATGGTTAGAGATCCCTACAGGCTTTGAGGCAGGTGTTTGTGCCCTCAGTTTAATCTCTTCCCAGCCTAGTGGATCCAGACTGTTTCTTGCCAAACAAGGAATGAGCTCCCTATAAAGCAACTTCAATTTCTCCAGGGCAAAAGTTACCTGACTTGCAATCTTTTTGGGATCATCTGTGTGTTTGATTTGGTAGAATTGTGGAAATTTAGAGTGTTTTTCATTAGCTCCAATGAACCTTCTAGAACCCATGCTATTCAAATCTCTAATTTTAAGATTGAGGATTTGGGGTCTCAGAGAGGTGAAGCCAGTGCCCTGGGCACAGCCAGTCAGCAGGGAGCTAGGGTGAAATTTTAGGGCTTCTCAGTGGTGCTGATTATGTGACCCACAGCTGCTGTACAGAGCATCCTTCTCCATCACCTGTCAGGCTGCTATACAGAGCATCCTTCTCCATCACCTGTCAGCTGCTGCTCAGAGAAAGAGTTGAAGCCTCATCAGCTTCTAGAGGCTGGAGAAGGAAAACACATAGCTCCAGACGAAGACACTGAAAGTAACGGTTTTCTTCTTTAACCACATCTTCTGCAGGGACTTTTGTATCTCACCATGATCAAAGCAGCTGTCATTCTATGGTGGACTTTTCCTTCTGCTGGTGTTACAATTGTTTGAGATCTGTGACAGTTCTTGTTCATAGGCCATGATTGATTATCAAAGTTTTATTTCTTGAAGGGTATGTATAGTATTAGTATCCCTATTTTAGAGATGCAGAACTGGGCTTAAGGAATATCTTATGACTTGATAAGATCACCTGAACAATAATGGCAGATCTGGGATTTGAACTTGAGGCTAGCCTCCACCAAAGCTGTGCTGTTGAACTCATGACACATGGCCCCACAGAGCACTGAGCAGCTCTGTAGTAGTTTAACTTACTCCCGGAGAGTGGATTCCGCCTGGGAGAACCTATTTCACAAGGATGAGACATTTTCTGCAACTCTTCTTTCAGGATAAGATTCAGATAGAAATTTTCTTGTTCAGATCTTCTCAAACTATATGTAGCCTGAACATTGTTTCCAGTGATCAAACTTAGAGATACGTAAATGGGCCAGGCCAGCAGGAAGACCGAGAGGCTGGGTGATGGTTCAGCTTCCTAAGACAGCTGTCAAGGAAATCACTGTTGTGTTAGATATCAGTTCATTCTTCTCTGGGAGTTACTTAGTTCCTTTGACTTTTCTTTTTTGGCAAAAATTGGCCCTACCTATGTTTTATGTATTTATCACTTTCCTTATAGAAATACAGTCCCTGCTACTTGGGTCATTTCCACCAAAACTAAACAATTCCTAGGCTAGTAAAAAAAAATGGAACATTACTGTTTTATGGACCAATTTATAAAACTGTCAGTTTCCTAGATGGTGGGTATTTATTTGGTGGATTTTTCTCAGAAAACTGACTTGAAAGCCTTAAAACAATTTTTTTTACAGTCCATTACATACCTTTTACCCCCATGATATCCCTGATGATTTTGTACAATTAATCCAATTTCTCTTATTCTCATTACAAACAACAAAGGGATAAAGGTGGTGTAATGGCCTGTTAAGAAAAGACAAGTTCTGGGAGAAATGGGCAGGTGCCAGTCAGTTATTGGTTTAGGGAAAGCACTTCTAACTCCTTGTTTGGACGGCAGGGCTGCATGTGCGATTTGGGAGGTGTTCTGACCCGGATAATTCATTGTCCCCTTATAAGTTTACATTTCTTCTTTTTTGGAGGATGAAGACAGAAAATGAAAGATAGCAAAACCCAGATTTGGGTTAGTTTCAAATTGTGCAAATACTGTTGTCTGCCTGTTTCTCATACAGTGCTCCTCATAATTACCAGTTAGCATACTTAAATATGCCTATGGGCACTGCCACCTAGATACAGGCATGGCTAGTGTCAAAGCCTGAGGAACTATATTCCTCGAGGCTGAAGATGACCTTGACAATCTTTCCTTTCTGCCCAAAACTTGCTCTATACCTGTGCACCTCCTTCCCATGTACCTCTTAAGTCTAGACTATTTATTTTTGTCTCTTTATTCTCTGTTTTTCTTCTACAGTATTTATCTAACCTGTGTTCCATTTTCTTCGGTATAGTTCTCTGTTTCTTGGTTGGTAGCTATTCTTATAAACTAAAAGGGTTTTATATTAGGACTATAACCAGGATGGGTAGAAATTTCAGGCTCTTGCCTAGATCTGTCTATATCCTTTGATATAAGAGCACTAAATTTTAATTTGGCTGGAAGGAGGAGTTTGATTGTAATAAGCGTTATAAGAAGGAGGAGAGACAAAAATGATGAGTGTATTGCTTTGTCTTTCCTGCCTTATACAATAGAATGGGTTTGAGTTCACTGGTTAATAGGTCAAGGGTCAGAAGTTGCTGTATAGTTTTTTTGAAACTCTTTAGGGACTCAACTGAAGCAGTGGCATTTCAGGGCTTAGGTGTGAGAGTATGTATGGCACAGGATGGAAGAGAGGGATGTCTCCAAGCACTGTCTTAGCACCTTTGGAACTGGCATCTGGGGGGCTTTTCTGGTCCTGGTGCTCTTGCACAGACACTGGCACTCACAGGATGGATGTGGTCGACAGTTGCTGGAGGGAAGCTCAACACACCTAGGGAGGCATTTGGCAGCACAGGAGGAGGAGATTGTGGCAGTGTTGTGTGGGGGCTGTAGCTGACGTACCGGTCCACGGGCAAGTGTGAGGCATTCCCTTGGGAGTGGCAGTGGTGGAAATATTTTCAGCACCCCTTAGAACCACTGAAATTCAAGAGTCAAGTAATGTGTTACTACCGTGAGGGAAGATTTGGTTATTCTCAAGTTACGTGGAAATTTGTTAAATCTTGTGAGTGTCCAGAACTGTGATGGTCTGAAATTTTACCCTACTTGCAAACCAGCAAGTCAGCCTGTAGCGGTATCACAGATGCTGGCTGAAAACAGGAGACTCCTAACAGAGACAGAGCGCTCTGTTATTCATAGCTCAGCAGGCAGCACGACATCATGATCTCAGTGATTCCCGGTGTCCCCCAGGTCCCATGGGGTGATGCAGGGGAGATCTTCTGGGAATGCTGGGCATGCAGTGAGTTTGGGTCACAGACGAGGAGCCCACGCTTAGGAAACTAGTTTTCTAAAAGGGTTGCTAGCAAAGCCGACCAACGTTTGCCTCAGTGGGAGACATTTCATTTCTAACAAAGGTCAGGAAGCAAATCTTTCCTCTGCCCCAGAGGGAGATTCTCTCTATTTTCCAAGGCTGTTTGCTATTCAAACACCCTTGACAAGATAGTCTAGGAAAAAAAACCTGTCAGTACCTCTGTTAGAAAACTTGCAGGAATGTGAGTGACTCATAAAGACTTGTCCCCCCAAAATATGTTGCCAAGTCTCAGGTTTTTATAATTACAGCAGGTAGATAATGCCTGAAGTCAAAGGAGTGAAGTGAATGATGGTATAACAGGAGAAGTGTCTGGGGGGCATGCCAGTTTTTTATGTTTCTCAGGTTACACCCACTGAAGCTTTTCTTCTTCTGACCTGTAATTGGATACATTTGCTAGGGTGATGTCTCTCTTCTCTTGTTATTTAGACTTGCCTGGCAGAGATGCTTAGGATCTGTTCACAGTGCTAATGGGTTTTAGCCTTGGGAAGTGAACGAAAGGCTTCAGACTAGATGTTCCAGTGTCCGTTACAGGGTGGTGACAGGGACCAGAAGATACTTTGTCATACCCTGTCACTGTGTAATATGCTAGATTGCTTCAGCAGATTACCTAGAGCATAATGAAAAGTCTGTGTGTGCTGAGTGAGTGTATGTGTGTGTGAGGGAGAAGAGAAGAGGGGAGATTGGAAGAAGACAGAGGAATGAGGGAGTGAGAAGGGGAAAGAGGGGCAGAAGGAGGAGAGGAATGCCTGTTTCAGGAAGAGCATGTCCGTTGGTGTGCTCTGAGGTCATTGGACTAGTGTAGCTCACTTGCAAGGCATTTTGAAGTTCTTGAATGTATTCTGTCATACTGTCAAGACCTGCAAATGATAACCCTAGCCTCTTGGATGGTGATTACCTTTGGTAAACATGAAATTGGTCTCAGAAATACCCCCTCTCAATTCAGATGTTGCTTAAGGCAAAGGCTCAGTGTTACAAAGTCCTAAAGATTTTGTAGGACAAAGAAGAAAAGAAGTCAGTATTTTAATTATTTGAAAACAAAGTGAAAAGAGGAAAATAATATATTTAACAGGAAGAGCCTCTTTGGCCTTCTTGTAGCTAATCTGTTTGGAATTCTTTGGCTAAGGTGGAATAAACGTATTACATGAGAGGTTCTGTGGAGCACAACATGATAGTAGCTTAAGCTGACTGTGGCTGTGTCTCACAGATCACTGTACACAGTCAATACTCTATTATTGCAAGTTAAGTGGTTTGCTACAGTATTCCACACACAGGGTATTAGAAGGTGTGTTCCCTAATTTCCTAGGCAATAATGATATAAGCAGTATGCATTTTTTATTATAAAAACTAACAATTGCCTCCACAGAGTTAATGATTTTGTTTATGCCATTGGTACCCAGGAGATTCAGTCATAAATCAGAGCAAAATTAAATGTAAAATGTACTAAATTTTGGCAGAATTAGATTTTCTTTGCAGAGACCAAAATCTTCAGTTTTGCTTGGAATCAGATTTCGGTATTCTTCCTGGCGCTTTTATTTTCATTTTATTTAAATGGGTGTGTTGTTTCCTGATTAAAATTGATTCTGAATAATTATACCAACAATAATTCACAGCACGGGTCTGGGGAGTGTTCTTTGTAGCTCCTGGCGGCCTTCTTCACACAGCCTGTCTGTGCTCGCCGTGGTTTGGGTGTTAACTCTGTCTAACGCACTGATGAGGTTATGAACTGCACAGCAAAGACTCCTGCGTGGGAAGATCCCCCCTCCTTTCAGATGGCTGCTGTTGTGACAGGTCAGGGACTCTGTGCAGGACAGAGCTTACTCAATGAATTGCCATCAATGGAAGGTACAAAAGAACATTGTTTTTCCTTTTTAGAAGACTTTTCTAAGGTCTTTAGTTTCCGCATGTCCAGAGCCCTAACCCAGGACACCAGGAGGTGGGGGATTACTGGGCAGGGATGAGGATGTTTCATTCAAACCGAAGGTAGAAGTAGAGCTGCCTATGGGGGACCGGAACAGGAGGTGCAAAGCCAGCACGGTGAAGTTTAACGCTCTCATGTCTCTTAGAGGTCTCTTCTTGGCTCCTGTCTGCACATCTGCTTCATTTTTCTTTCTGTAGTCAGGCTTTTACTGCATCTTTCTGCATGTGAAGAATATGGTGGCCTCATATGGTCCCAGATTGTACATTCTCAGTCTCAGTGACCATTCCCACCCTCTAGGCCAGGGTCAGGACCAAAAACCTTCAGGAGCTGGGCTACATTTTGATTAACAGGGAGTGATGGAACAGTAACAATATGCAGAGTGCATTTATTGCTTAAAAGCATTCTAATTAAACAATGTCAATGGCAAAACTAAACATAGCAACAGTCTGCAGGCCAAATGTAGTCTTGAGGCTGCCAATTAAACATCCCTTGACCAGTTTTAGACCATTTTCCAAGTTCAGGGGGCGCCTAGCTTCATCAGCACAGATGGGACGAGGGTCTGGCAAGTAAAGCCTCAGTGCGAAATTTAAGGTGATGTCTAAAAATACAAATGATCCATATAAGTACTTTTTCAATGCAACATATAAAAAATAAAAATGAAAAAAATTCCATGATGAACAAAATACAAAATTTTAAATAAAGATACAATCACTATTTCCTTTCCCCTCAGGCTCCCGTACGGCTCCAAGCAGCACAGCTTGCCTGGCGCCTACCCCCAGACCCTTCAGTGATGCACAGCTGAGTGAGTCCCATCAATACCCTGTGGGAGGTCAGTTCTCCGCAGTGGGAATGTGGGCTAGGTAGGCACACCACAGAAGGTGTTTGCTAAAGGATATTAGAGCATGATACTTTCTGCAGAGATTTGCTCCCTGTGTTAGTCAGCTTGGACTGCCATCACAGAACACCATAGACTGGGTAGCTTCAACTACAGAAATTAATTTTCTCCTAGTTCTGGAAGCAGCAAGTCTAAGATCAGGTGCTATCACGGTCAGATGCTGGTGAGGACTCTTCCTGGCTCACAGATGACTGCCTTCTCGCTGTGTCCTCACGTGGCCTTTCTTCTGTCCCTGCATTTCAGGGGTGGAAAGGGGCTCGCTTTCCAGTGTCTCTCCTTATAATGACACTAATCCAACCATGAGGGCCCCACACTCAGGACCTCATCTAGCCCTGATTGCCATGCAAAGGAACCTCCTCCAAATACCATTACACTGCGGGTTAGGGCTTCTACATGGGAATTTTGGGGGGACACACTCATTCCACAAAAGCCCCGAAAGATTAGGGTATATGCCAAACATTCTTAAATCTCCTTTAGCAGTCTTTCTTGAATTTCTCATGTATAAATTAGTTTTTACTTAAAAAAAAGTCTAGTTATCTTTTGAAAGTTGTGTCAAAATATAAGCCCCAAAATAAGTTGAGTTTGTCATTAATTCTTATTCCAAGTTAGTTGCCACAAGAGTATTCTTTTGCAAAGGTAAATTAATCATCAGAAGAATGACTCAAAGATTTAACTAGAAAATGAAGCTCGGGTATTTAACCGTTTCTGAACCCCCTGGGACCTGACCAATAATTATTCTTCCCATCCATAAAAAGACAGAAACATTTAGCATATGTTTTTTCTTTCCTGACTTAAATCAGTCAGAACATGTCACTTTGTGGCTTACTGTAGTCAATCAAAATGTGCATATTTCTTCTAAATGTAAATATTTTACAGGCATTTTTCAGAAAGGACTGTCAAATTATTAAGTGATAGGAGTGTTAGTAGAGAAAATAAATTCCTTTAGATATTTTATAAGGACTAAAAAAATTAGGGAATGCTTTTTTTTCATCTCCTGAAGGGTTGTTTTGGTTTTAATATTCAAATACAATGTTGGAAAACATTTTAACTGTGAATATAATTCTGTAAACACTTGAACCCTGACAATATCTGTCCTGGGCAGCCTCATATCAAGCTGGCAAAACAGATCCTGGAAAAACAGGGAAGTATTTTTGTTTTCGGAATGCTTTATATGCAATTCCCCCAAAACAGCTAAAAAAGACAGATACTCTTTTTAAAAAGGTTGCTGCTTTAGCACTTCCCAACTTATAAAGATTGGAATTTCCCAGTGGCTCAGTGGAGAGATTTGTATCAGTTATTTTAAATTCACTTAATAGTGCATTTGTGTTTGAGATGATGTGTGAGTCCCACCAGACAAGTATGATTATTCTTAAATATTGGCTTCCTTCTCCCTCCTGCCATGTATACTCAGATCTAAAGTAGAGTCTTCTAAATGTCATTCCACAACTAGATATGACATCCTATCTTAAAACAGCAGCAAAAGCTGCTTTCTCCTTGTAGTGAGCATGGCTGGATGTACAGCAAGCAGATCTGATGGTTGGTGATTTTTCAGTTTCTTAAGTGGAGGCCTGACTTAAGCTCCGCAGTCCCCTCCCCCATTGTACTGGTGGTGTACATGAGCGTGAGGAAGGTGGTAACACACGGAGCAGTACCATGAAGGCTCATATAAAACACAGCCAAGTAACACTTACCTGATCACGTGATTTCAGTGTAGTCGCTGCATTTTGTTTTTCACGACTGCCACAGCATTCATCACGTTCTATCCCTCCTCCTGGTCACTTTTATTATGGCTTTTTTATGAAGACTTTCTTTTTAGAGCGGTTTACGGTTAACAGCAAAATTGAGGGGAAGATGCAGAGTTCACCCACAGACCCTCTGCTCCCACACATGGACAGCCTCTGCATTACCAGTAACCTCATCAGAGTGGTCCATTTGTTACAGCTGATGAACCTACACTGACCATCGCAGTCACCCAAAGCCCATAGTTTACCTGAGGGTTCGCTGTTGATGTTGTGCATGCTATGCACAAATGTGCACTTATGTGTATCCCTCATGTGGTATCATGCAGAGGATTTTCACTGCCCCAAATAATTCTGTGCTTTGCCTATCCTTCCCCACCCACCGCTAACCTGACAAAAGCTGATCTTTTTATTGCGTCTTAGTTTTGCCTTTTCTAGTATGTCATATAGTTAGAATTATACAGTATAATAGCCTTTGCATATTGGCTTCTTTGAGTTAATAATATGTATATAAGTTTTCCTCCATGTCTTTTCCTGGCTTGATAGTTCATTTCTTTTTGCCGCTGAACAATGCTCTTTTGTCTGGATGCACCAGTTTATTCACCCATTTACCTACTGAAGGTCGTTTTGGTTGCTTGCACGTTTTGGCAATTATGAATAAAGCTGCTATAATTATCTGTGTGTAGGTTTTTGTGTGGATATCAGTTTTTAACTCCTTTGGATAAATACCAAGGAACATGATTGCTGGGTCATATGGTAAGAATTCATTTAGTTTGATAAGAAACCACTGAACTGTCTTTCACAGTGGCTGTACCACTTCACATTCCCACCGGCCATGAATGAGAGTCCCTGTTGCTTCAGATCGTTGTCAGCATTTGGTAGTTGTCAGTGTCCTGGAATTTGGTCATTCAAACCAGGTGTGGTGGCACCTGGTTTTGTTCTCTGGTTTTTCCTCCTCTACCAGCTTATTTAAAGGTGAGTGTTACACAGATCTTTTTATCCTCATCCACCCCTTGTATAATTGCTTTCACAAAAAAGTTACATAGAAATGTGCCAAATGATTGAAAAATTGGCCCAAAATTCATTTGGGGAAGTGGAGAACTATCATTTATTCAATACATATATCCAGCATTTAACATAACTGCACTTTTCCTGTTAATCCTCACAATAGTTCTGTGAGAAAAAGACTATTTCCATTTTGCCAAAAATGGAGAAACTAAGGCTAAATACAGTGAGTAATTACCCAGCATCAATGGATGTAAGTAAACAGTAAGTAAATTATTAAGCATCATATGGAGTCAGCTCGGTCTAGGATTCTAAACCAAGGCTGTCTGGCCTGAAGGCTATTAGGCTGGACTGCGCCTGCAATTAGAGTCAAGATCCCAGGCTTAAATGACCATGGGATCAGGCAGACAGAGGAGGAAGCTGAGGAGTTGGGATGAAGAAGAACTCCCTCTGACCCTGTCCAAAGTGGAAGGACTCTACTTAGCTCTAGCCAACTGTTAAAATGCAAAGAGCAAAGACATTGATTGAGCAGTGAACTGATGATGCATACTGAACTACATACAATTTTTTAAGTGTTTTATGCAAATTAAGCACTTTCACACAGGAAATTACAAATGACATGCCTATGTAACCACATGGAGCTGTGGCATTAATTACTAGTTGCCCATTAAGAGTATGTAAATGATGCCCTTTGTCAGAAGCAGCTAGGGCACTCTCTCCATCTTCCTCTTGGCCCTGTCTGTTGTTTTCCTGACCCAGGTCACTAGCTTGTCTGTCTTTTTCCCTGTCCCAGAGTATTCTAGTGTCTTTTTTGACATAAGTGTTGATAGGATAATCACAGCAAACTCCTTCTGCTGCATCTCTTGAAATTTACATCTGCATAGAGTTCAGCTGCATTTTTATAATTTAGCAATTTCTGTTCCTAACATCTATTTCAGGCAGTGATGGAGGGAGGTGAAGCCCCCTCAATGTCAATGTTTAAATGCTTATAAATGACCCCATTTGGCACTCTCTTGGAAAGATGGGTTTGATGAACTTCCATGATTTCTCTGTAGAAAAAAGAATGTCTTCTAGGATATTCCTAAGACTTAAAAGTCTCTTCTTCAATGACCATGCCCCCTGCCTTTTGTTGTAAATGAGTCTGCTTTCCTATTGCAATGATAATTCTTGTCCTTGAGTTTTTTAAAATTTTCCTACCTTTTGAAAGTGGTGTCTTGTTCTTTTTTTTACTTTTGTCCTGTTTTCTCTTCTCTTCCCTCCCTATTTTTCTCTTTCAGAGAAATCACTTTAATTATTTGAACTTATTATTTTAGAATTTAACATCATGCCTCTAAATACTATGCTCATTTCTATTTCTTGACTTTTCAATTTTATGTGTTATCTGTGGGATTTCAAATATTGAAGGATTTAACTCTATTTCATCCTTGATCTCTAGCACAAAACAAAACCTTCCCATTTCCCCATTTTTTCCAGTAGAATTAGTTGAAATTTCTTAGATAGGTATTCCTATATGCAATGTCTATACTATTGTGACTTCACAAGCACTGTTGACAATCAAATCATGAAGTATATACTATGATATATATATATATATGTGTATATATATATATTTAAAGTTATAAAATTTCACATTTGGTGTACATTTATTTTCATCCATTTTGCTGATATCTTAATGTGCCTTTTAAATTTGGAACCTTGTATGCTTCCATTCTGGAAATTTTCTTGAAGAATAGTAGTAGCTGTTATTTAGATGGTTCATTCATCTCCATTTCCTCCATTCTCTGTTTTGTCTTGCTCAGATGTTTGACCTCCTAGACTTTTCCTATAATTTTCTTATCTTTTCTTCCCTATTTCCAATTTTTCACATCTTTATATTCTAACTTTCTATGTCTCTTCTTTTCCTTCTCCTTTCCTCCCCTCCTTCTGCTTTGCTTGCTTTGAGTTTAGTTTAGTTTGCTCTTTTTTTTCTAGTTCCTTAAAGTCAAAGTCAGGTTGCTGATTTAAGATATTTCTTCTGTTTTAATGCAGGTTCTTATAGCTATAAATTTCCCTATAAGGACTGCTTTAGCTATATGATGCACATTTTGGTATGTTGTATTTTTGTTTTCATTCATCTCAATGTATTTTCTAATTTTCCTTGCAATTCTTCTTTGACTCATTGGTTATTTAGGACTCTGCAGTATAATTCGCATACATATGTGAATTTCCCTAATGTCCTCTGCTATTGATTTCTAAGTTCATTTCCATGTGGCCAGAGAATGCATTTGGTATGATATAAATCCCTATACATATATTGAAACTTTTTATGTTCTACATATAGTCTATGCTGGAGAATGTTCCATGTACACTTGATAAGAATATATATTCTTTTGTTGTTAGGTGGAGAGCTCTATAGATTCCTACTAGTTTTACTTTCTTTATAGTGTTGCTCAATTCTTCTATTTCTTTGTTGATATTTTGTCTAGTTTTTTAATCTATTATTGAAGGTGGGGTTTTGACATCTTCAATTATTTTTGTTGAATTGTGTATTTCTCTTTAACTTTGTCAGTTTTGACTACATTTATTTTAGAGTTGTGTTAGTTGAATATATGTCTATAATTGTTATGTCTTCTTGATGGATTGACCTTTTTATCATTATAAAAGTCTGTCTCTAATAATAATTTTGTCTTAAAGTGTGTTTTGCTTTTGTCTCAGTATAGCTATTTCAACTTCTTTCAGTTCCCATTTGCATGGTATATCTTTTATTGTCCAGCTATTTGTGTCTTTGAATCTTAAGTGTATCTTGTAGATAGCATATAGTTTGAATATGTATATACATATAATATGCAATTTGTTTGCCAATCCCTGCCTTTTGATTGTGAAGTGCTTAATCCATTTACATTTAATGGAATTGCTGCTAAAGTAAGATTTATGTCTGCACATTTGATATTTATATCTTAATGTCTTTTGTCCTTGTTGTTACTCTCTTCCTCCATTGTGTTTTGTTTTTGTTAATTAGTTATTTCCTAATTACCATTTGAACTCCCTAAGGCTGATGGTTTCCACAGCTCCTGTGCTGGTTTTCAAGGCTATGGCAGAGCTGGGCAGCAGGTAAAGGGAACAGGCTAAGTTAGAGCACCACAAACCTCATTGTCCTTATGAGATGCAGATGTTTTCCGTGAATAAACAAGCCTTGGGTTGTTTTATGTCAATGGTTAACTTCCAGAGTTCTGATTTTGATAATTCCATTGCTCTTATGGAAGAGGAGATTTGGGAATATCCTTTTTCCTCCATTCCAGAAGTGCTTTTAGAGATTTCTTGAAGTCTGTTCTCCATTCTCTCTTTGGACAATACTTATTCTCTGAATATTATTTTTTCAAAAATGCGTGAATGTCCGATCTTGTTTCCTGTACAAAAAAGCCAGGGTATTTTATCTCTATGAAGATATTATTAAAAGTTAAAATATTTTTTCACCCTATGTAATCTCCATTTCCTCTAATTTGCTTTAGTTTCTTCATTTTGTTCCCTTTCTCTGAACTCTTTTCAGACAGCAATGACAACTATAGTAGCAGCCACTTATTGAACACTTCCTATGTGCTAACAGATTACCTTATTTATACTAACTTATTTAATCCTCACATTAACTATTGGAGATAAGTATTATCATTTCCCTAATTTTACAGATGAGGAAGCTGAGACATAAAGATGACAAATAACTTGACTAAAGTTACATGTTATGAAATTGCAGAGTTGGAATTCTGTCTACGGTGACTTCCTTTCTCAGATATCAGCTCATCTGCTTTGATGTGCCAGTGGGGATGCATATGTGTGGGCCCTGTTGACTGTGGGAGTGTCATCTGTAGGGTAAACTGGGTGTTTTTTGGCTTTTTTCATTGCTACTTTAGAATGAGCTTTTTATTGGCTACTAGTCACTTATCACTAGTCCATCAGCTCTCCATCCTCCAAATATTTTTTTCTGTTCTTGTTTTCATTTCTTTTCTTTTTGCATTTGTAAGTTTATGCAACTTATAAAGTTATAAGTTGCATAAACTTACAAATAATAGAAAAAGGTTTTACTATTATTTTAGTAGGCCTTTGGGAAGAACTAAATGCAAGTTTTTACTACACTGCCTTTTTAGTAATTTCATGCATACTTTGTTTTTTTTAATGAATTAATCTCTGACTGCTTTGGTATCTGAAGTATTTGGGAGGGCCAGTTCTTCTGTTTATCTGCTGATTTATCATGAATACTAGATGTTTCCTCCTCAGCTCTATACCTCTGACCCTTGAAAAATGTGGTGGTTAGGTGCCCCGACCCCCTGCACAGTTGAAAATCCCTGTATATCTTTTGACTCTCCAAAAACCTAACTACTAATATAGCCTACTGTTGACCAGAAGCTTTACTGATAACATAGATAGTTGATTAACACATATTTTATATGTCATACTATTATATACTATATAAATATATATACAGTATATATATTGTATGTATCTTACAATGATATTAGCTAAAGAAAAGAACATATTTTTTCAAATTGTCACAAATCACCGAAAATTTTTCCAATATATTCATTGAAAAAAGTTTGCATATAAGTGAACCTGTGCAGTTCAAGGGTCAACTAATTTTGTTTTCCATGTGCATCCTCAATGTGTCTTTATCAATGGGGTTTCTGTGTGGTTTGGGCTGTCTTTCTCCTTGTAGATAAGTATCTCATTTTCTCCTCCCAGGTGCTCCAGAATGACTTTCATGTTAATTTCTTGACTTAAAAATAGAGAACCCTGCAAGGACAGTGTAAAATAAAACCTAAATTCATGGGAAGAGTCCTCTCCTTAAGAAGGAGAGTATTTCCCTGGCTCCTTGTGCCTGGAATGTAGAATTGTACCAGTCTCCTTGTTACCTCCCCATGCTAGTGAGCATATAGATCACCATTTCACTGAAAGTGCAGCCCTCTGAAGGTCGTGGATTAAGGGTGAGGGTCTCATTTCCAACTCTCTGCTTCACATAAGTCCCAGGTCTTATGACCTAGGTAGCTACTAAATTGAAGCCCCTGGACTAACTGTAACCAGACCAATCTTTTCTGCAATCACCGAAGGACAATATGGCACTTTCTCATTGAGTGTCCTTCCACCTTTGTTTTTTATCCCAGAGGATTTCCTTTACTTTCTTTTGAACTCAGACATGTATTTAAAAGGATACTTGTGATATTTTAACCAGAATATGTATATATCTTATAGCAGGAAATTTTCATGTTATCTGATCTGATATTATTGCCTGAAGTCCAAAAATTAAACTTTTCTTATTAGATTATTTCATGTAGACTCCATGAGTTTTATCCTTACATTGAAAGTATTTGTAATTTCTTCCATGACATTACTAAGTCAAATAATGTATTTTCCCCCAGGTTTATTGAGATACAGTTGACAAATAACATTCTGTAGGTTTAAGATGCATAACATGTTGATTTGACACACCTAGATATTGCAAAATGAGTTCTACCATACTTTAGCTAACACCTCTGTCACATCACATAATTACCATGTCATTTTCATGGTGAGAACATTTAAGATCTAAACTCTCAGCAACTTTTGAGTATATAATGCAATATTAACTATACCCACCATAGTGTACATTAGATCCCCAGAACTTACTTATCCTATAACTGGACGTTTGTACTCTTTGACCAACATCTCCCTATTTTCCCTACCCCTCCAGACTCTAGTACCATCACTCAACTCTCTGTCTTTATGAGTTTGGCTTTTTGAGATTCCACATATAAGCGATATCATACAGTATTTGTCTTTGTGTGACTTACTTCACTTAGCATAAGGCCTTCAAGATCCATCCAATATTGCTTCAAAAAACAGGATTTCATTCTTTCTCATGGTTGAATAATATTCCATTGTATATATACCCATCTTTTTTATCCATTCATCTGCGAATGGACACTTAGTTTGTTTCCATGTGTTGCCTAATGTGAATAATGCTGTATTGATCATGAGGGTGCAGATATTGCTCTGAGATCTATATTTTAATTCTTCTGGATAAATACTCAGAATTGAATTGCTGGCTAATAAGATTATTGTATTTTTAAGTTTTTATGGAATCCTCAAACTGTTTTCCGTAGTGGCTGTACCAGTTTACATCCCTACCAACAGTGCACAAGGTTTCTCTTTTTTCCACATTCCTGCCAGCACTTGTTATCTCTTGCCTTTTTGATGATAGCCATTCTAACAGGTGTGAGGTGATAGCTCATTGTGGTCTTGATTTGCATTTCCCTGATGATTAGTGATAATGAGTGTGTTTTCATGTCAAATAATGTATTGTTAAGGTAGCTTAATGGAATCTGTGATCAGGTTAATAGAGGTAATAGTAGTTTTTTGCTTTCTGTGCTGGCCAGACCTAACTGGAACGTGGCATTCTTGTTCTGGTTACTGCACTGTCCAGAATATTAATAAAACCATGATGTGTCATGACGGGAACAGTTAGGATGGTGAAGATTGGGATATTATGTTATTGGAGGACCAGTTTAAAATACAGGGAAATTTAGCTTGGAGAAGAGAAAACTTAGTTTGTGTGATGAGTTGTGTGTGGAAGACCAATTAGATTTAATCTTTGTATCTTTAGAAGGCTTCAAAACAGACAGAAGTTATAGAAAGGTACACATTGGGCTTGATGTGAGGAAAATATCTTGCTGTTGCGTGATTAATTTGTTCTTTCCTCATCATTGGAAGAGGTTAGACATAGGCAGACATTATATTATCCATAAGAATTAAGATGTCAGACTCTGGAGTCAGATTACTTGGGTTCAAATTCTGACTTTACCACTTACGAGCTTTGCAGCCATAGAAAGTTATTTAACCTCCTTGAGTGGCTGTTTGCCTACCTGCAAAATGACATAGTAGTAGTACTTCAGGACAAATGTATGCCAATATTATTATCTTCTGTCAAGGATACAAAAAAATTCATAGAGCACAGGAGTTAGGAATACCTGTATTAGTTTTCTATCTCTGCTGCAACAAATTACTATGTACTCAATGGTTTAAAACAGCAGAAATCTATTCTTTCACAGTTCTGGAGGCCAGGAGTCTAACAGTTTCCATGAACCAAAATCAAGGTGTCAGCAGGGCTGCAACTCCCTTCGGAGACTCTAGAGGCGAAGCAGCTCCCTAACTCCCCTAGCTTTTAGTGCTAATAGCATTTGCAGGCTTGTAGCTGCATCGCTGTTGTCTCCGCCTGCTCCATTACATTGCCTTCTCATCATCTGCATGTAGTCAAATCTCCTCCATCTCCCTCTTGGAAGGGTGTTTGTGATTGCGTCCAGGACCTATCTGAGTAATCCAGGATAATCTTAACCATCTCAAGATACTTCATTTAATCATATCTGCTGTTTCCTCACCCACCTCCCCCCACCATATAGGGTAGTATTCACAGGTTCCAGGGATTAGGATGTGAGTATCTTTTGGGATCTATTAATCAGCCTATCACGGCAATCTTTGTGGACATCAAACTAATACCTTCTTTGCTCTAAGAACAATCTCTACAATGTCTTATGCAAGTGTCCTCCAGTCTCCCTTTGAATAATATTGTCAATGTTAGAGAACTAGTATCATTGGCCATTAGGTTGTTCTATAATAACTTGTAACCCTTTCCTATTTCTCAGGAATCTGTGGTTTTGTAATTATTTTAAGTTCCTTTTGCAGTCTTGTTTATGTTTGCTTCCATTACACTTGTTCAGTCTATACAAAACAACAATAACAACAACAATGTGCTAAACTCAGGTGAATTTATCCCAATCCATGCTTATTGAGATTTTACAGTGACCTTTTGTATCACATTTAAAATAAGAAAAGTGTATTAATCAAAGTTCTTATATTTAAGTGTTAAGAAAGAGCTGACTGACGAAGCAAAGTCAGGAATTTATTGGCTCACAGAACAGAGCAGTCCCAGAATAGCTACAGCTTCAGCAGGATCCAGGTACTCCAAAGGCTATTTGGTTGCTTTCCATCTCTTAGTTTTGGTTCTTTTTGATTGATTTTATTTAGAAAACAAATGCTAAAAATGGCAAGATGATCACCAGTGGCCCAGGCAACTTTGCTGTCCCTTTAAACCTCAGTGGAAAAGCTCCATTTTTTCAGGGATTTCTAGAATTTGCATTCATTGGTCTCACCAAGATCGTAAGCCCAGCCCTGGATCAAGCCAGCCCCATTGAAACTGTAGGGACATAGAGCAAGGAGTTATGATTATCCTTTAAAATATTAAAAAGCTGCTATCAAAAAAAAGGGAAATATTTCTTGGTCAGGCCACAGTAACAGATGTAATATGCAAAACATTATAAAGGCTGCATGTAATCATAATTTCAGCTTTAAGTTTTGCCAGAGGCTTATGGAATCAGTCCCATCGTTCTATAGCTGTGTGTTAGGCTCTGTGTGCATTTGTGTTTGTTTATACCTTAGATCAAATTTGCCAGATGGGCACAATCCGTCGGTGCTGCCTAGGCTGTAAGCTGTCCTGGTGGAAGTGATCAGAGGATGTGGGTTAATTCCTCTTTGAACAAATGAATTAAATGTGCACAGTAAATGGTTTAATGCACAGCAGGCAAGTGCCCCCTAATTGTTGGGGAAGAAAGCAAAGCCAGCAGAGCAGCAAGCCACCTGCCGTGCTCCCACGGTCAGGTCTGGGAGGTGGCAGTAGCCAGGAAGCTAGCAGAGAGCTTTGTAGCACAGCGCTCTTCTGAGTGAGCAATATGTTACCTCCAGCTGGGTGTGCCATAATCATCCCTGACTAATGGGAGGTGAGAGGAGGGGGGTTCAAGTGCTGAATAAATAAATTACTTAATTACATATTATCAGAGAGAGGAACAGATGTCCTCTTAGTCCATCTCCTGATGCCTTTGGCTTTGGAATGGAGAGTAGATCCTCATAGACTGGGGCAGGATGGGCTCTTGACTGTTTATCTGCTGGTCCTACCAGAGGCTCATGGTCTTCAGGAACAAAGAGACCTCATTTCCCCAGGCTGAAAGACGCTGGGTGCTTTAGTGCCCACTCTAGGCTGAACTTGGTCAGGCTTAAGCTGGTCGACATTTTCCACTTTGTTAATTTTGGCACCAGATGGAGGTGGAAATGGATTTCATTTCCTGTAAAATGGTTGAAAAGTGATTTTCAATTGAGGAGCTAATCAAACATGAAAGGGGTAGTTCAGCATTTACTTAATGTGCTCAGTCACATCTTCTATCCCTGAAGACCATATGCTTGTTTTCCTGGCTTTGGATGTCCCCATGGAGAATCCACTTCTTTTCCTGAGTACTGGCTGCTTTGGTGTTAGAGGGAAGTATAGCTGGGGTCCAATTCTGGAAGCATCATGTTTGTTCTCAGGTGCCTTGATTTGTCTTAGGAGGGTCTGCAGAGCCCTGCTACCCAGTGCTGGTCTGGGGATGGTCGCCAGGTTGACTGTCAGAGTCACCTGCATTGTTTATTAGAGTTATGTGTTCTTTAGCCCCAAGCACACAGGTTCTGATTCATTAGGTCTTGTGTAGGATCTGGGAATCAATGTTTCTTAAAAGCTCTACAAATGATTAGGAAGCAAGTTTGGAGATCACTGTGTATTGGCTGGGGAGCAGGAACCAGACAGTAAACTTATAGGGGTTATTAAAGAGATTTTGATAATGGCTTGCTTCAAAGGTGTGAGCAAGTTTAGGGAAAACTGTTTAGGGATGGTGAGGCACCCAAAGCTAGCAATAGTGGGAAATAGGGGCTAGGGGAGCGCATAATTATCATAGCCTGGTGAGAGTTGCAGGTGTAAGAGAGGACCTGTGGACAGGAATTTCGGACATGACTGTCAACCTAAGGTCCAGCAGGGAGGAAAGCCACCTCTCTCTCCATTTGCCCTTTGATCTCTTTTTGATGCTTTTCATTGGCCAAGTCCAAACCTGGGAGTCCAGGTGATAGAGTCTATAAAAGTCAGACTCCTGAGACAGAAAACAGGATGGAGAAGGCTGGAGAGTGGACCTGAAGGGGCAGACCCACCTGGAGGTAACATGTTGCGCACTCAGAAGAGCACTGTGCTACAAATTCTCCATGTTTGATGGAGAATATTTAGAACATGGTGGTGTAGATAACATTTTCTGGTTACACATTTGTGTGCCTATTTGTGGATGGCAAACATGTGGATATGTTTTATTTGACAGACATGCTTCTTTTCTTGCTGTAAAATTGCTTCTACAATTTCATCATACAGACTGAAATCTCTCAGAAAGCAGGGGTAATAGCTTCAGAATTATTTTTGTGTGCTCTGCCCGTGGTTCAGCCAGTTTACATTCTGTCCCTAGAAAGGAAAGGCTGAAAAGAGAATATTTTGAAAGATCATGCTTGTCTGCGTGGTTGTCAACTTTAAATCTAGCAACGTATCTGTAGGATACTCTATTCTCTCTGATAAAGAAATTATGGATCTATCTTTCTATATTCTATGAATTTATTAATATTTTATAGGAAGCTATTTGTATTTGTAACCAATAGGTCTTCATGCTGACAATTCTAAATGTAGCTCCTTAAAGAAACCACATTGCTTTACCTCCTAAAAGATTGCATTCAACCGTACTGCTTTGTTTTAGTTTTATGTTATGAATTTCTTTCACTGTATTGAAGGCATGCCTTAAGTGGCCATTTAAAATTATAACCCCACATCAGAAGGACTGGATAAATTTTGATTTTAGTATGTTGCCTCTGAAGATTTGAGCACATCTTAAAATATAGCAAGCACTAAAAGAAATTTTTATAGAAATTGTCCACAGAATTTGTATCTGTAGCTTTTGCAGTAAGGCTCCCGCTCCCTCCCCATTCACGATAGAAACTAACAGCTCAAAGACAGTCTTCATTACAGTTATTCATTAGGCCCCCTGTATTTGGTAAAGAGGACAGTCACTCTCCTCATACCAAGGGAATAATGTGCATATTGATTGCTGGCATCTTTTAGCACCTACTGCCTCCTTGGCGCTTTATATGCAGCTCAGTTCTTCCAGTTGCTCAGGCAGAGACCTTAGAGTAAATTTTGATTGCCTTTTTTATACACTCTACATAAATCTGTCAGCACCTCCTGAAATCACTGCTTTCAAAATATATCCAGAATGTGGCCGCTTCTCACCACCTGCGCTGCAGTGTGCTGGGCGGAGTCACCATCTCTCCCCGGGACTAGTGGAGGGTAGTCACCTCCTAACTGCTAGGCCTGCTTCAATCCGTTCTCCCTCCCATCTTTTTCAATAGAAGGAGAAGAGAAAGCCTCATAAAGTGTCAGATCCGCTCACTTCTATGTTCATAACCCTCCAGTGGCTCCTACCTCACTCAGATTAAGAGCCAAAGCCGTAACCAAAGCTTACAGGGCTGAACATCATCATTTCCACTGCTCTCTTTCCGATCCTGTATCCTTTCACTTGCCCTTTCTCTCATACCCCAGCTACAGCGTGCTCCTGCTTCTCAGCCTTCTGCCTGTAATGCTCTTCCCCAGTTATCTCCCTGGCCTATTCTCTCATTTAATTCAGGTCTCTACAAGGACCTGAATTAGGACCTAAAATAGGAGCCTGCAAGAGAGGCCTGCCCTACCCACCATATATGTAATGTCCACGATTTCTCTTTTCACTGCATCTTGTTAGTTTTTCTCATAGTGCATATCACCAGCTAACACATTCACCTGTTGCCTTCTCCACCAGAATGAAATCTTCTAGAAGGCTGAGACTGTTGTTCACTGCCCTCTCTCTGGCACGTAATTTAGTACATGAAACACAATCAGTACTCATCAAGCATCTCTTTAATGAGCCAGTGGATTGATGAGTAAATCAATTATTCTTAAGAAGTATATTGTCTAGCACTTAGCAAATATTGCTCAGAAGTTTTCCATTTTAAGTAATATTTTATTGAGTACTTATCTGATACTTTGCTAAGCATTTTGTCAGCATTATTGGCAAGGAGGGATGTTTTGGTTTACAACCAAGGAGGGGAAATATATGTCATAGACACACATACATAAATGAAATTAAAATGCACATACATACATATATGTGATTGTGAATACATCTTTTTTTTTTTACCCCCGAAGGGAGATGGCTTCCTACTCATTGTCTCACTGGAAAATCTTTATCTTCTATCCTAGGAAATGGTACTGGAAGCAGGACACGGAAGAAAGGGACAGTGGGGACCTGCACATTGACTGCGGAGTGTTCGGAAAATTTATTTAAGGACTGAACAGTGTTCCACATGATCTTCGCAAAGCCTTGGCATTGCTAAATGTCAGTGGAATAGGGTATAACAAAGATAATGACCGTTAGAAGGTGTTCAGTTTTCCATTCCTACCTTGGAGAGCAGTAGCCTAATACACCCGAATGGACAACATTTGTGGTAGTATTTTCTCTCTCCCAGGACCCCTTGAAATACATGTTTTTTTAATTTAGTTTTGCCTGAAAAATCTGCATCCAATTTGAATGAAATTGAATATGTTTCAGGGCTCAAGCAGCATGTCTTCCATCTAAAGCAAAATGGAGATGAATTTCAATTAGATGTTCCCATTATAATCCATCTCCACCTGTAGTTTTCATCAAAAATTGCACGGAAGTGTGATATAATGTATGATCAGGATTTGCCCACTGGCAGCAGTGTCCCATTATCTTAGTAAAAAAGCACAAAATAATTAGTCTAATGCATATAGATAGCAGTTTCTTACAGCAAGTGACTTGAATTATGGTGAGTAATATATATGGAGTTTGAAGCATTGTATGTTTTCCTCCCAAGAAGACACCAATGACTAATTCAGTTGACAAAGTAACAATGTTTCACAAAATTTAATGCAAACTGAACATTGAAGTCAATATCCACTGTAAAATGTCCATTTTATGGCCTTATTTTTGTCTGAGCTTAATTTATGGTAATTTGGTGGTTGCATATAGCCTACAAGTATGCTACTGGCCTGAGAGTTAGTACTTGGTTATTGCATAAATCATAGCTGAGTGTATTGGCTTTGTCTAATGCTCTTCTTTCTCCTACAATTGGAAGTCTTCTCATCTTGTCATTTCCCTTGCCTCATTCATGCCAGCAAATTCATGGGGCGCTGAGAACTCAATATTTACGAGATCGTTTCTTAATAGACTGACATCTTCCATATGCCAACGATAGTGTTTCTGAGCTGCAGAAGGAGGGAATTCTACAAATTGTTTGTGGGATAGATTATTTGTATGTCTCCCACTTTGGAGCTACAGGAAAATGTAATTCCTTCTTCCCACCCTCCCATTAGTCCTTAAACTCCATGCTAATATAAAAGGTGAGGTTTAATCTAATATAATACAACCAGAACTATTTCTTTTCAGGACAGGTTTATATTAGTTGTTCTTCGGATTAATTTAAAACACAGGACAAAATACAACAGCATATTCTAGGCCTATAGGTAATCTACCCAGGGACTTAAATAACATGAATTAACTAACTATACTGTAGAATTTAGTTTATGTGACTCATCCTCAAAGAAATATATTGAATGTTTCAGAACTAATGTGATAATTGACTACATTCTACTATTCTTTGTACTTATTTACTTTTAGTTATGAATTTTTAGTTGTATTTAGTCATTTTCAGTAATGATTAAAAATTTTAAATAAATGTCACAAATCTCATTATGGACAACCTTGTTCTAAATGTCATGGGAAACCATGTTTTAAAATTTAGGTTCTTCTCTAGGACTCCTAAAATCATAATACAAATATTGTCCACTCTTCCTAAACTGGATAATAATACTCTTCTAATTCAGTTACACAACTCTCTTCCTTTACTTATAATAGCTAACATATGAAGTATACAGAATTTTTATGTGCATTATCACCTTCAATCCACATATCAGCCCCATATGGTAGGCATTATTATCTACAATTAAAGGAGTAAACAAACAAATTTGAAATGGTATTTAAAATTATAATATTTTTCCAATCATGAAATGACAAATGTTTGTTGTGGGAAACAAGAAAAGGGTCAAAATTAAATAGATGTGGTTAATAAAGACTGGTCAAATCTAACAGAAAAAAGAAAAAATGAGAGGACACAATACACAAATGACCAATATCAGGTATAAAAAATAGTGGGTATCACTGCAGACCCCATAGAAATGAAAAGGATAGTAAAGAAATCATACAAACAATGTACATGAATTCAACTCTAAACAATAGACAAAATGTACTAATTCATTAAAAATACAACTTACAAGTTCACTGAAGATGGAATAGGTAACTAGAATAGTCCTATCACTACTAAAAAACTAAATACATAGTTAAAAATCTTCTGTAGTAGAAGAATTCTACAGGCCTAGATGGTTTTTACTGGTGAATTTTAGTAAACATTTAAAGATGAATTAACACAAATTCTTTACAATTTCTTACAGAAAATAGAAGCGGAGAGAATACTGCCCAACTCATTTTATGAAGCCAGCACTATCCTGATATAAAAACCAAACAAAGACATGTTATAAGGGAAGAAAACTACAAAATAATAAACTAATATCCCTCATGAATATCAGTGCAAAAATTCTCCATAAAATATTAGCAATTCCAATCCAACTATGTGTAAAAAGAATAACATGCCCAAAAAGTTTTATACTAGGAAAGTAAAGTTGGATTAGTATTTAAAAATCAACCAAGTAATCTAGTGAACTAACATTTTAAAGAAGAAAAACATATATCAATTGAAGCAAAAAAAAGCATTTGGTAAAATGCAGTGTCTATATTTTTAGAGTAGCTCTCAAAAAGTAGGAATAGAAGAGCATTGCCTTAAACTAATAATAAAGGGTATCTATAGAAAAGTCCACAGCTCAAGCCATTGAATGGTGAGAGACGAGTAACAAGGAAAGGATATCCGATCTCACCACTCCAATTTCACATTGTACTAGAAGGCTGAGCAGTGCAGTAAGTAAGGGAAAAAAAAGAAAACAAATTGAAAAAGCACAAATAAAATGATTCCATGTCCCTCCTTTCTTAGCATAATAGTTATACTTACATTTTTAGTAGTTTCCCTAGACTTTGTAGTATACATTTACAGTTAATCCAAGTCCACTTTTAAGTAATAGTATACTACTTCATGGGTAGTGTATTTTATAATAACTAAATAATCCTAATTCCTCCCTCCTGTTCCTTTTAATCACTACTGTCATTCATTTCACTTATGCATAAGTGCACATAAGCATGTATATACATATGTATGTATATACACACACTTAAAAAAATATAAAAATAATATGTAATAAATATACAAAATTGAATAAGATTATATACAATTGGATATATTGTTGCTATTGTTATTTTAAATAAACTGTTATCTATTAAATAAGAATAAGGAAATATTTTAAATTTTATTGTCCCTTATTTCTTATCTGATGTTCTTTTCTTTATACAGATCTGAGTTTCCAAACTATATCATTCACTTCTCTCTAAAAAACTTCTTTATAATCTCTTGCAAGACAAGTCTACTTTGAACAGACATCCTTAGTTTTGGGTTATCTGAGAAAGTCTCTATTTCTCCTTCACTTTTAAAGATGATTTCAAAAGGTACAGAATTATAGTTGGTTTCAAAAATGAAATAGGAAAAATCTAACAAGATATGCTTTAGGAACTGTATGCTGCTGGTAGAAATCTAAGACTTAAATGAATGGAGAGATATACTATATTAATAGACAGGAATATTCAACATAGTAAAGATTAAAATTATTCCAAAATTTCTCTGTAGATTTCACACAATTCCAGTAAATATATTAGCAGGATTTTTGTAGAGACAAGATTCTAAAATATATATGGAAAAGCAAAATAATTAGAATAGCTGAAACTATTTTGAAAAAAAAATAGTTAGAGAAATTAAACTACCCAGTTTTAAAACTTATTATAAAACTGTAGTATTCAAGACAACATGTTATTGCCAAAAGGACAGACATAAAGATCAATGGAATGAAGACAGTCCAGAAATAGCCCAACATAAAAATGACCATTTGTTTTTATTTGCATGTGAACAATTTTATTTTAAAAATGAAGTATTTTTAGAACAATTTTAAATTTACAAAAAAAGAGATAATACAGAGTTCCCATAGACCCTCTGCCCATAGTTTCTCCTGTTACTAACATCGTAAATTAGAATGGTCCATTTTTTATAATTAATGAACCAATACTGATATGTTATTATTAACTGATGTCCATACTTTTCCCAGATTTCTTTAACTCTTACCTAAAGTTCTTTTTCTATTCCATGATTCCATATAGGATACACATTCTATTTAGTTGTCACGTATTCTTAGGTTTCTCTTGGCTGTGACATTTTTCTCAGACTTTCCTTTTTTTTTTGTTTACCTTGACAATTTTGAAAAGTATTGTTCAGGTACTGTATAGATTGCCCCTCATTTGGGATTTTTCTGATGTTTTTATAATAGTTTGGGGTTTGTTTGTTTTTTTGGGAAGAGGACTGTATAGGTAAAGTGCCTTTTTCATCTCATTACATCAAGAACATATACTACCAATGTAACTCAACACTGTAGATATTGACCTTGATCATCTGGCTGAAATAGTCCCTCAACTGTAAAATTGATCATTTCCCTGTCTTTCCATACTTCTCTATTTGGAGGCAAGTCACTATGCATACCCCACACTTAAGGCATGAAAGAAGACTATAAAAATAAATTATTTAGAATTCTTCTTCAAGGGAGGGTTAGCTTTTCTATCATCTATCTATCTATCTATCTATCTATCTATCTATCTATCTATCTATCTATCCATCTATCTGTCTGTCTGTCTGTCTGTCTATCTATGTATCTATCTATCTATCTAATCAACATGGGCCCATGGATATTTATTTTCTCCTTGGTTTATAATTCAGTACTACTTTTTTTGCTGTTGTTGTTAAAATTTTTCCAGATTTGAACATTGGGAGCTCTTTTAGTTGGCTTCTGTTTCACTTTCATATGCCCTCTTTTTTTTTTAAGTGCTTCTTTACTGTCTGGCACTAAAAGATGCTCCTGGTTCATCTTGTATATTTTCTGCTGTAGGCTCCTCTTCTCTGTTTTCTGCTCTAGCCCTAGAATCCCACATTCTTCCAAGAACTGATTCTTTTGTTTGAATTATTAAAATTCAAGTATTAGAAATCAAGGTCTGGGCATTAGGTGTGTTCATTGCTACTAAAACGTCATTGGTTCTAGGCCCTCTCAGTTGATGGACCAAATAAATATATGTGTGTATACTAACTTGTATCTATACCTGTGTCTATAAGTATTTCTACATGTAACCATTTAAATTTATATTAGACTAAACAACTTTAATATCATTACCAAAAGGATCATTGTGGCCCCTTCTCTTGCTTATCTTTAAACTCCCACTCCAACAGTGAAAAATCTGGCTTGCATCATTGACCATCTATATACTTAACTTCTTAGTCATGATATACTTGTCTGGAAAAATTAGACCTCTTAACCTGTGCTTGCATAAGAAAAACTTTATTAACTAGAGCTTAGTGTTTACACTTGATCTTAGCCAAAAGGATGAGAAACAATTGTCTTTTCAGGACTTGATAGCTCATTTCTCTTTGTCCCTAAATTCCATTGTGTGGTTGCCATTTGATTTTTACTAAAGTGCATAAACAATTCAATGGAGAAAGTATAGCCATTTCAGCAGTACTGAAACTGTTTGAACGCATTTGCAAAACTTGAGCCTCTATCTCATCCTTACCCTTATATATAAATCAACTCAAAATAAATTACAAATCTAACTTTAAAATTATAAAACTTTTAGAAGAAAATCTTCATGACGTTGGGTTAAGCAAAGTGTTCTTAGATAGAACTCCAAAAGCAGTTTCCATAACAAAAGTTGGTAAGTGGGAATTCATCAAAATTAGATACCTTTGCTCTTCAAAAGACACTATTCAGAGAATAATACAAGCTACCGACTGAGAGAAAATATTTGCAAACCACATGTCCAACAAAGGACTTGTATCCAAAATATATAAAGAATTATCAAAACTCACTAGTAAAGAAACAATCTAATTTCAAAATTGGCAAAGACTTGGACAGACATATCACCAAAAAGCACATACAAATGGCACAGGAAAAGATGTTCAACATCAATAACCAACAGGGTAATGAAAATACATGTTCTGGTCTCTTAATAGATTTCTGAATTCCTCTCCTACATCTCTGCCTCACTGTTCCACATTGGCCACACACATCTTTGCTATTCCTAGAATACTCCAGATACAGTTTTGACCTCTACCTGAAGCGTACTTTCCCCAAATATTCATGTAGCTCTCTCACCTTCCTCAAACTCCGCTTAAATGTCACTGGCCTGATGAGCCTACTCTCTCCACCTTGTATAGATTACAATTCCCCATCTCTGCACTCTGAACTCCTGTTTTCTTTTTCATAGTATTTGTCATTGTTCAACAAATTATGTAATGTACTGATTGTATTTATTGCTTATTAATATTACTATTACTAAATTTTCTGGAGACAGAGATCTTAGTTTACAGATGGGTCTCAGTGCCTGGATATAGCAGGTGATCAATAAATACTTGTTGCTTCTATTAAAGAAATAAGGTAATTGTCCACCATTGATAGAATTTTGATATTGTGATGTCTGAATATCAAATATCATTTTTATGTACTTAAAATTATTAATTTAGTGGTTAATTGTAAGAGGTGGTTATGTATAAATACTATTACATTTTCCTTGGAATAACATGATGATTTTGCACAGAATCTCTTATTCTGAGACTCATGACTAATCATTCCCTTTTTGAATGTTGTTTTATCTTTATCTTTCTGTCTTTCCTTCTCTTCTTTCTTATTATTTTTCATGGGGATTTGTAATTGAACTACAATAGTGATATTCTTCTATTATTTTTCCTAAAGTATGAAATAATGCTTTCTTTAAAACTCAGGATTTTAAGGTAGTAATACATTTTAATACATTTATGACAATAGTTTATTTTTCAAAGGAAGGGCTGATGTTGCAATAGAGCAAGGCTTTGCCTTTGTGGTTCACTTAAAATATGGATTGGTACCAAGGGACTCAAGCAGGACTATCAGAAGTAAGTATATAGATATTTATTTTCACTGAACAAATCAGATAAGCTTATGGAAGAAGAATATTGGAGAGTTCCATTTTTACCTTCTTGCTTATGTCCATAGTCGAGCTCTTTGGATATACCTTCAATGAGAAGAAAAGGGTAGATCAAATTCTTTGATTTTGCAAAATGTTACTCAAACAGCATAGAGGATATAGCTAATGATTCTGTAACATCTTACTATGTTGACAGATAGTAACTGCACTAGTTGGGGTGAGGATTTAATAATATGGTTAACTGTTGAATCACTGTATTGTATGTTTGAAACCAATATAAGATTTTATATCAGTGATATGTCAATTAAAAAAGTGTTACTCAAAACACATTACTGAGTGTCTCAGCTCTTAAATGAGTTCTTAGCTCAAGTCATGTTAGAAAATACTGGAGTTATTATTCCTCCTATACAAAATGAATCAAATGGCAGAGGTTTATAATACCTATATAGGCTATCTTTAGGTTTAAGTGGTTATTCTTTAACAAATATATCCAGAAAGCAGTGGAATAAGCACTAGCTTTGGAGCCAGAAAATGCTGGGATTCAAGAGCTGAGACAAACAAAACCCCTGGCTTCCAGGTGAATATAGGCTAGTGGAGGGAGATGAGTTTTTAGTGAAATAATCACAGTTACATGTAATTTACAAACTCTAAGAGCTTCACAAGCAGGGTAGCAGGAGCTATAGAGAGGATAGAGGGTGGTGGGCCTACGGGGGGAGTGCAGGGCAGGTATCCCTGAGGAAGTGGTGATTGAGTTGGGATATGAAAGGTGATAGTTTAGTAGGTGAAGTGAGATGAGGTTGGGAAGAATTTCCATTCTGAGGCAACAGTATTAAAACAATGCCTAAGGCAGAAAGGACTGTAGTATATTAACAGAACAGTAAAAGGCCAGTAGGACTAACGTATGGAAAACAAGTGGGGGAATGCTGTTAGATAAGAGCCAGACAAAGGCTAGATCATGCATCACCTTAAGGATGCCAATAGAAATCTTGATCTACCTCTAATAAATAATTTCTAACAGATTAGGAAACCATAGAAAGGTTTTATATGAAACTCAGATGTTCAGAATTTGGTTTCAAAAACACCACATGCCCAAATGTGGAAGATCAATGGGTATAACAGGAGCTGAAGTGGAAATAGGCTGTTAGGAGGCTATTATGTATTAATAATAATCCAGCAAGTGATAGTTTGGACTAGATCAGTTAAGATGCTCCTGTAGAAACCTAGGCAGAAGAAGGTGATCTGGACTAAAACGGTGGTAGTGGAGATGAAGAGAGATGAATGTGTTCTCCATAGTTGTCTCTTTTCTTCAGTGTCTCATGGATGAGTGTAGGCCATCCATGTAAATGGTGCCATGAATTAGCTGCCTATTGCCAGTTGATATTTTCAGGTTGTCTGGCATGGGTATGGTTTAACAGACCTCATTTTGGAGATCAAATAGTAGTGCAGTGTTTTAAAGGACTGAGATTTCCGTCAGGATCTTCCTGTAGTTTTAAGAAAGATGGCATGATGCTACTGTCTAAGTTTCCAGAAAACAGCAGAAGATGAGGGCCCTTAACTAAGAAGGTGTGCTGCAATGACTGGCTGCTTATGCAGCAGCAGGAGGTAGGGAGGTGGCAGCCATGCAAGAGAGATGTTCTCCTGAGCTCCTCCATCTGGATGGGCCCTTTTGGTACTACCACTCTTTCCCAGCCGTGCAGGAAGCAGGTACTAACAATGCATCTTCATTAGGATGATCAGGACCATGGACAGAGGAAAAGCAGCTGTCATTTACTGACAGGCGAGGGTCAATGGGAACCAAATGTGCTGATAGACCTGTGAGAAAGGGACAGAACATAATCTATTCAGCAAGTTGTTTTTTTTTTTAAAGAGGATTTGTTGATAGTATAAAGGGAAACCATCTATTTCTGACCTGCATCATCGTTACAGGGAGGAAATGTGTTGGTAATAGGTACTTTTTGAATACTTACTCTGTGTCAGTCTGTGCACCAACTGCCTCCACAACTTTCCCCTTGTTTCTCAGATCTCATTTCCTGCTACTCTCCTCACTGACCACAGTTCATCAGCCAGACCTCCTCACTGTTCCTTGAAGACCCCAAAACATGTTGTCAGTTCATGGAATGTGCACTTGATACTCTAGGCTTTTCTTCCACATATACTCTGTCACTTTAATAGGTCTCCACTCAAATCCATCTCCAAGAGGGGACTTGTTTGACCAATTTTACCCCCACTAGCACTTTTTGTTACTCTCTAGCCATTTATACTACTTTTGTTTTTCTCTGTAGTTCCCTGTACTGCCTTACTATTTGATGCATATGTTTATCTCCCTAACTAGAATGAAAACTCAGTGATGTGGAGATTCTGACAGTCCTCTTCACTGCTACCCTGATTGTCTAGAACAGCATCTGTACAGAGGAGGCACTCACCAAATACTATGGTGAGTGCTGAAAAGGATTTCATTTAGTATTCACAGCACCATCTGAGAAGTAGATATTACTGTTACCCAGCCTAACAGAGGAGGAAACAATATTAAGCATTTTAAACAAAATCCAACAGGTATTGATTTTGGAGTCTGATCTTTTTTACTTAAGCCATTTTGTCGCATTTTAATCTTGATTTTCTCTGTATCATATAAGCTGAAGAGAAGGATCAGAAAATACTCCTAACCCTAGTTATCAAAGCTGTCATTTTACCTAGCCAGGGGGTATAATAGAGACAGTGATGGTGTGGCTACTGTCTAGTATAAGAAAGTCCCTTTGAGATTGGAGGTATGAAGAGATAGGAACATTGTTATTGGCTAAATGTTTGTATCCCCTCAAAATTCGTTTTTGAAACCATAACCCTATGCCAGTATTAGGAGGTAGGGCCTTTGGGAGGTGGAATTTTCTTTTCTTTAGGATTTTCTTTAAATTTAGATGAAGCCATGAGGTTGGAGCCCTTATATGAGATTAAGTGCTCTTTTAAGAAGGACCAGAGAGGGATCTTTCTGTCTACCATGTGAGGACATAGCAAGTGGTAATGATCAGCTCCCTAAAACCAGATGTGCAATGTAATCTATTCATGCATGTCCTGGGCTGGCTCATGAATGCTTTTGGTGGGTGGCTGTTACATTACGTTTCCTTACTTACTTCTCAATTCTGGATTAGTTTGTATGGAAAACCAGTTGCTTCCCCCACAAAAAGATCTAAGCTGCTGAACTTTTATGATGAGCATGTCCTTGGGTGGCTTTTTTGTTACCAAGACATATTTACTTGTTAACGAGAGCATTACCAGATTATATGCATTTCAAATCATTTTGCCCACATAAAAAATTAAGCTATATGCCCAAAGTGAAATCAGAACCTCGTAATAAAATTTGGATAAACTCAAATGCTGGAATAATTTAGAATTCTGGGAAATTATTTTTTAAAATTTTTGGTTAGCAGAGGGCTAGGCTTCCTCTTTTTTTCCCCTCTATCTCTGAAAAATCTTAAATAATGTTTGAGTTCACTCTCCTGTCACTAAAAATAGTATATTAAACCTAATGAGATGCACTTTTAATTAAAAATCTTACAGTGCATCAGGTAAATCATTCCAATTTATCAATTTTCATTGATTATAGTAGGTAGAAGACTGTCCTAAATGTGGGTTGATTATAAGCCATACTTAGAATTTCAAAAACTCACCTTTGTAAATACTCTTAAGTTTTAGTCAAATGGGAAAACTCTAGCTAGTGGAAAGTTGTGGTAGTTTGAATTTCAAAGCTCCACTGTATTTTTATACTTTCCCTATTAAAGATTGATATCTCTCAGCTCCCTTTTTCCTTTTTAAATATTAATTTAATATCTCCATAGCTTTATAATTCATTATTTTAGTGCTATTCCCAAACATCTAATCATGTACTAGAACTTCAATTTTAATTACCATTTTTACATTGGCTCACTTGATTTAAAAAACTTTAATAATTGCAATGGGTTTTTTCCCCCAACTTTTGAATGTGATAAAGAAAATAATTGAGAACAATAAAATAAATGAAACACAAATAAACAAAATACACAGTTTACACAATTTATTATCATGCTCTTAATGTGTGTTACCATACTAATTTTATTTAAGAAACCTTTTATTTAGAGCTCCTTGTATTCCAGGCACTGTTCTAAGGGATGGAAAGAAATTAAATCCCTCATTAATCCCTATAACATCCCATGAGGTAGTTACTGTTATCCCATTGTGCGCATTAGAAAATGAGACACAGAGTGGTTATATAACGTCCCCAAGGTCACAACATTAATAAATAAAGAACTGTGATTTGAAACCTCCAGATTATGCGATTTTAACTATTGTAGTATTCTGTTGGTCTTGGTTGCTCTAAAGACAGAGGTCTACAAAATGTCAACTTCTAGTACCCATCCTGTTTGGGGCTATTAATATTTGGAAGTAGATGAATTTTGTGACCTCTCTCTCTTATTATATTTTATAAGTTTGTGCACTAATGCATGCTACAGATACACACAAAATTAATTATAACTACATTTTAGTTCTGACATTTCCTTACAATTTGTCCTCTCCCAGGATTTAGGCATTTCCATATAATCCCAGAAGAGGCTTACAGAAATGTTCCAGTCTGATCAATTTGTGGTTCTTATTCCGTTTTGCCCTGCTTCACCTTTGGGAGCTGATTATCACTGTGTTCCATGCCTTTCCACATTCTATGTGAATTTATGATATATTCATTCTTCCCTTGTATTGTGGTTGACTTATAATAGCCAAAAATATCAGTCAGCTTGAAGTTACTCAACTTTCTATTTCTGTGAAATAGAATCAGAAAAACTCAAACTCTCATTATGACTTACATGTGAATAAGCATACAGCTTTGTTTGTTTGCTAAAACTGATTTCATATTGCTGTCATGTTCTTCTCTTACTTATTCCCTGTAGTGGAAGAAGAAAAACCCATAAGCTTTCGATCCTATTAACTGGAACTCCTCTAGTTTAAAACCATGTCTTGTAGATACAGATTCAGTCAAAACAGGTTGGTGCTGTTTGTTGTGGGCTGATTCCCGTGGTGGTGAATCGTTGGTTTGGTCTTAGGCGTTGCTGGCCTCTGCCATGGGTTGCGTGGATCCTCTCTTTGTCTCTGGTTATCAGGTTCTGTCCTGTGAGGTCTCCTTGTCTCCCTGGTCTTCTCCTATCCCCTACCCCTGTTAGCACCTATGACGGAATGTGACAGTAGGACTTTTCAAAGGCAAGATATTATAGATACTCCTTAACTAAGTAAGGTGCCAGGTTAAAATGCACCTATTTAAAAGGAGGAATATATCAGTCAAATTAAAATTGTAGAAAGGAGTCAAAATGCTGAGAGGAGAGAATTTGGTGAGATTTTCTTTAGAGAATATTGTGTTAAACCCTGTATTAGGGTTCTCCAGGGAAACAGAGCCACTAAGATGTACATGTGTGTGTTTGTGTGTGTGTATGTATGTGAGTGTGTATATCTGTCTATATATATGGAGATATTTATTTTAAGGAATTGGCCCATGTAATTATGGGGGACAGCTAGGAGTGCCTACAGCTGGGACTGCTGCAGACTGTGGGGGCTCACCCCCGTCAGAGAGAGCTAGAGAAGTCTAATTAAAAGCCGAGAGTGCCTCTGGAAGCACTATATGGAAGATCATATTTAGGAAGTAACTGCATGTCAATTAATGGCTAAACAGATAATGTATCTTCTCAGTAGACCAAATGTAAGCCACATGAAGATCAGACCTGTCCCCTATTTTAGGTTCTGCCCAAAAAGGAGGGCAAAGAGCCTCTGACAGCCAGTCTGTGTATAGCATGGTCACTAGAGAACCACCATGGAAGAGAAATCTCATCCGTGTCATTGGAGCTGTCCCCCGATAGGCCCCGAGGGGAAGGAGACCCCGAATCACCCACAGAAGTACCCAGTTTAAGAATCTGTCAGGCCCAGGGGGCATGACGTTGCTCTGTCTCTTACGTGCCATGTGGAATGTGGTGGTATGCTGAGCACTTGGGCTTCTCTGGGATTCTCCGGGCCTCCTCAGCTACGTCCACGGAAATGGGGCCCTCGCTCCCGGAGTCCTCAAGTTCCAAGAAAACTCTATGGCCATTTCAGCGCCTTTTGCTCCCTTGCAGGTTGCTGGGGCTCCCTGATCCTTCTTTCTTTTATTTCTTCCTTTTTCCCCAGCATCAGAAAGGTTCTGTATTCATCTTCCTCTCTGTCAGGAATTTTCCCTTTATGTTATGGGCTGTTCTTTTTCTACTCTTTATTAGTGACATAATCTTAGTGCAAGAAAGGTTTCAGGGAACCGGGTGTATTTTAGCAAAACCAAAAAATATTCTGGGGGAGAATCTTATGGCTTTTTGTTCAGAAAAGCTTCCTCTTTAGCTCCTCTGTCATGGAGCTGTCAGGCCTTCCTGGCTTGTGTATGTTTGTGTAGAACCCTCATTACACTAGGAACCTGAACTCATGACTGCCTCCTGCATTACACAGAACAATTTCTCTCCCTTTATCTAGCTACAGATCCCCTTTATTTTTCTTTCCCTTTTTTTGTGCTTAATAATCATAAGGTTGCTTTTCAAGCCTGGGTTAGAGAAGAAATATAATAACCTTATTTTTTTTAATAACCTCTTTTTTTTAATAAGTTGTTTGTACAAACCAGGATCAATCATTGGATTCAAAGGACTGGATAAATTGAACAATAACTATATGAAACTCTCTTTAAAGGTCTATGCAGGAAATAAAATTCTGGATTTTCTTTAGACAGAGAAAAGATATATGAATATTCGATTGGAGTCATTTCCAATAACTTCAGCATCTTGTCTCAATAGATGGCTGAGTGATTTTCTTTTTTTCTGGAAGGCGGGAAGGCATATTTTCAGCAAAGATTTTAATTGTGTAATTTGACTTTTAAAAAATAGGAGGCTAGATGTAATGTCTGTATGTGCCTTTTCATTAATCATTCTTTTCAATCAGATATATTTGAAGATTCTTGTTTGGGTTAAGTCAGATTTGTCAGCTCTTCAATCAGTTTGTAGTACATTGTAAAAGAATATACTCAAAACAGAGCTAAGCTGTCAAGCTCTGACAACTTTGAATGAGGAAGATTTTCAAAAATTATGAGTGAGATATTTTAAATGTCTCCTTGACATCCACAGCACTATTCAAAATACTTCATCAGAGACATGTGCTTTAAAAATGTACTTGAAAATTAATGTGAGGAGTGCAATTTGTCAGTCTTTGTCTTAGGAAATGCATCACTGACAGTCCCAGAGTATTTGCAGTAATACAGCACTGAAGCTCTCCACCGAGGCGCTGCCAGGATGCGGGAGAGATGGAGTGACCTATTCAAGGGGCAGTTATAAGGGCCTTGAGCAAAGCAGAAACATGAGAGGCTTGATTCCGAGTCCTGTTGATACCTGTTTGAGCCAGTGGCGAATGGCAAACTCCATTTATCCTTTGCCAGGAGGATTGTGTGATTTAGAGATTCCTCAAAGGAGCCATTTCATCTGCAGCTGTGAGTCAGGGACATGAGCTATTTGTCCTAACCTCAGCTTATAATAGGGAAGGCTATGGCAAAGAGACAAAGCCTTGGCTATTTATTTTAAGGAGGTCTCTTAAGGGGTGAAGAAATATCACAGGCCTGGGGCTGTCCTAAGTTAGCTTCCTCTAAATTCAAGAAAACCTTTCAACACCTGACCTGGAAGAACCCTCCAGGGACACGGCTTAATTGGTGAAGGGCCTTAAGAATGGATCACACTGAGCAGTGGACTTTTCATGTTTCTTTTCACTGCATCTCAGTTCCTGTCAGAGGCCTGTGTTGTATGCTTGTCTGCTGCCAATGTTTAAGAAATCAAGGTGGGGATTTCACATGCCAGGTATTGAAGAGAAACCCTTAAAATAGATTTAAGGGTGGTCTTGTTTTCCACTCGCATAGTGTCTCTGGATTTTTAAGGTGCCCCAGTAGGAAATTCACAGTCAGGATTCACGACAGTGCTGCAGAATCCAGACTCAGGCAGGCCTGAAACAAGGTTCCGAGAGCCCAAGAAACACGGGCGACTGCCGTTGCTCGGACTGCGGTGGCTTCCCTTCCGTGGGCCTGCCTTACTTTCTCTCTCTACAGAGAGAGGGAAGTTTCTCAAGAAGGGGAGAATGGGCGACTGTTAGATGCTGCTGAGGCATCATAGCAAAACAGTGGGGGCGGTGAAAATGGCCACTGGGTGCAGTGACAAGGGTGACATGAAGGAGGGCTGTTTTAATGGGAGGGGGGAGGCGGCCAGCCTCGCTGCAGTGGGCTGAGAAGTGTGTGAGAGGCCAGAACATGGCAGTGGGAAGCCATTACTACTGTACATATGTTTAAGAGCTAACCAACTAGGAGAAAATGGCTTTAGAAATGTTCAGTACTTTAACGGGAATTATGCATTGAGTGAGGGGCAGACTCAGCATTCAAACACATAAAGGCCTGCCCTGTGGGACTGAGCTCTTAACTGTCGTTAATTCTTTCACCATTTTTGTCAAGGCTGTGGGTATGCGGTCACCTACAGAACAGGGAGCCTTCTTGGTCCCACGGTATGCTGAGTACATTTGCGGCCATAGATACTGTACAAAAGAGATCATGTCCATGTTTTGCTTAGTCTTACAAAACTATGACGCAGCACATAGAAGGAGTTTTCATTCTTACGCCAGTTATTTCGCTGGGTTTGCCATAGACATGATTGTCTCATTTGCCCTGGCCTCTAATATCTCTTTAAGTACATATACTATTTTGGTGGCCTAGTGTCTCTTATCAGGGCACCTATAACAATATAGTATTTTCCTATTTCACTTGCACATTCTATCTGTAGCTTTTAGAATAAAAGAATAATAGAGACAATTAGTTCTGCTGAATGCATCTTGAAGCCATGTGTTAGCTTATCTACGGATTTTCTCCTTAGATGTTTAAATATTCCCCCTGCAATTTAGGTTTCATCAAACAAAAGAGATCTGATTTAAGATAATTCTCTTGGTAAGAAAGCAATTGCTGCCGCAATCTGCCATTCACCCAGAGCCATTGATCCCAGGATAAACATTCATTTATCAGAGAATTAAAAATAAAACACAACATATGCTGTCATTTATAACAAATTGATCAGTAGAATTCTGTATTCTTCCTAGGTTCTCCTATCTGAGGGTTATTTCATTTATGTTGGTGAAAATTTCTGTGAAATATCCAGTTTCATCTCCTTTGGCCATTATTCTTAATTCAAACTACAAGCTGGTTAACTTTTTATAGTCAGTCCATTATCTTAACCTCACTGTACTGCTATGTTTATTTAAAATGATCTTTTCAAAGCGTTTCTATTAGGGTGTTTAAATAATGGTCTTTTTTATAAGCCACTCCATCCTTTGGAGCCATTCATTCTGCAGCGTGCTTAGTACGGTGCTTGGGAGGAATTCAGGTGTCTGGACTGTTATTTGGCCTTGTGGTTACCTTGCAGCAACTGTATAAACATCTTCTGAAAGCTGTAGTCCGGTGTAAGAGATTGTGGTCACAAAGACATGCTTTTCATTAGAGTTGTTACTGAGTTCTGCAATATACATGTAGGAGTCAAAATGACCATGAGATGATAATGAAGTGGTCTTTTTATTCTTTCAGAAAGGAAAGAAGTTCAGTTCTGGTGATTGCAAAGCCTCTGAATTGGAGATTAAAAGAAACAACACAACATTAAACACTTACATGAGCACAGATTCCCTGCTTTCATTTTTAAATGTAGATGATATATATTTTTATAAAATAATGAGTGTCTTGTAGGACAAGAGGCTCTTGACTGAAGTTTGGCATTAAAATTCTTGCTATCTAACAGCAGTATAAACAGATTTTACCTAGAAGACCACTGTTTAATCACTGAAGTTCAAAACCAAGGTTTCTCTCCATGAAGGGTGTTTGGAGCCTCTAAAAAATGCAGCAGATGGGTACCTCAAATTTAAATTCTTTTGATAATGATTAAGGATTTTCTGCTTAAAAATGATGAAAATAAAACTTTCATTGACAGTGTTTGAAGATGACAGGGGAAGATCTATCAGGAAATTATAAATTTTTTGTGGGATTCATTTTAAAGTAATAGTTTGGCTTCTCTGTACTCTGATCTGACTTTTTGGCATTTTACTAAAAGTTTTCACTTGAGCTCACATCAAACTCAGAAAGAAGCTACAGTTGTAAATAAGAGTGTGTGTGTATTATTTCTTGTACTTTTACTAAATTGAAAAACTTAATATTTTAAGCTCTGGTGCAACAAAATGGAAGGTCTCAACTGAACTGTTGAATTATTTAGCTTTCCTTTCTTAGTCATTATAGAGACTATCATCCCCTCAAGCAAACAAAACCCACCAGTGACTTCCATGTCACATGGTACCATGCATATATTTGTCTGCTAGTTTTCTCATTTGTAATTTGGATGAGATTAGATAAAATAGCATAAACATCAATTATAAATGTATTTCATTAATTCCTAATAAATTCTTAAATTGTTTTCCCCATGTCACTAAGGAGTTGTTTTGAAAGTTTCTACTGTAGTAGGTCCTTCAAGCATTTCCAAGGAATTGCCACCTCATTGTTTCAATGCCCAGAAGATGTCTGTCTTGAACATATTCACCTTTGATTATGCTTATTGTATAGCTAACATGATATTTATTACATCTCCACTAGTATACCAGTGCTTTGCTAATTCAGTAGCTGAATATCTAATAACTTAATTCTATATCTTTATGGAATCTCAAGCACATTGTATAACATACTTGGTTAGTATCTGGAGAAGGACTTTTAATATTATAACTATTAACAATTATTGATTAGACTAGAGAAGACTGAGGAATTCTGGAGTGGTGAATTTGTACTAAGTATAAGTGAAACATCATACAGAATCAACATTTTTAGGCTCAGGAAGGGACTTTTTATATCATCAGTATATTTTGTAGTTTGGATGGCATACTGAATAAGAATGAAAAAAATCAGTATTAAATGCATTTTATTTAAATTAAAAAATGTGCATCATATTCAAATATAACAGCTCAATGGTTTCACTAGGACAATCTAAAAGTTGTTAATTCCACAGCATGAGGCCCTTATATATGCAAAATAAGATGAAATCTACTATGTGCCAGAGCTCCAATTGCTGGCTGCCTTTGCCTGCTCACATATGCAAGAGCTCAGTAAAATATGCAATGTGAGAAAAGAAATCAGTGGGTTTGTATTATTATTTCTAGTGGAAAAAGCTACATTTCTTTGCTTATGAAAAACTTTAGAATTCCATTGTTTGCTTTCTTGTTTTTTTTATTTTAAATTATAAATTCCTCTTAGATTTTAGCAGAGTATTTTTAAAAAACTTTTTTAGATCATTACCTTTAAGGAACTGCTCATAAATCTACATATATTAGGGTTCTTAAAGCTGTATTTGCATAATTGAAAGTAATGTTTATTGTAAGCTGAAGTCTTGATGCTATTATTCCATGGCAACTCCAACCACTGTGAAATGTCAAGAATGATCTGTTTATAGTGTGACCTGTGTTTTCTTCCCTTGCCAAAGTAAAAGGCATTGGATAAGCACTTAGATTTTAGGAAGTTGAGGAACAGGCACTTAATATTCCTGATGAATGATTATTTCTTCTCTATTCCTATGAAATTAAAGGTATTCCCAGATGTTGGGTGCCCCTACTCTTTTCTCCCTTTGGTACTTCCTGTTAGCTGCTACTAGGGTTAAATTCTAAAATGGACATCTGATCATAGACCTTCTTTGCCTTCAAATGCATGTAGTCAGAGAGGCCTTCCCCAAACCACCCTGCTGACAGCTGCAGAGTTCATAATGCAGTTCTCCCCTGGTACACGTTGCTTCAAAGCATTTGTACTTGCCCAATATTATATTAATTTGTTTGTTGTTTTTACACAGCATAGTTTTCACAGTTCCCCTACTAGAAGGTAACATCTATGGTGGCAGGGCCTTGTTTCCTGTCCTGAGTAGGGTCCTGGCACATAGCAGGTGCTCAATAAACACTTCTTGAACAAATGAATGCATTTTCTTTAATGGCAAATGGTTTCTCAACATTCCCTCCAGAAATCTTATAGTTCTACTGTTTGACCAGAGCAGTATGTGTCATTCCACATTTATGCTCCCAAATAAAAATACTTCCCTGTTTGAGCATGATGTGTGGTATGTTTATCCTCTGCTTGAAGATGTGTCTGGTGAAAGATGTACCCTGGCTAAAGATGTATTCATGAGAAATAATCCATACAAATGACAATATTTATATTAAGCTGTTTTTTTCTATTGAAGTGATTTCTTTAGAAATTTTGCTTCCTCTAATCTTTCCAATCTGCTGTGAGATTATCTGTGAAATTGCTACAAGATTTGCTTGTGGTCTCAGGGTTTAAGGGCTGAAGCATGAAAATCACACTAGAGTATTTTAGAAAAGTACATCAGGATTAATTTGTTGTTGTTTTTCTTCTGATCTATAAGCAGTTTAAATTCATACTGGCCTCTGCTGTATGTGAGAGAGATCCATAGATAATTTGTGCTTTTATGATGAAAGTTCTCACAATTCTTTACATAAATGTCATGAAAGGAAAGACAAAATTGCCTTTTTGGCACTTAGAAATTCGGGACAAAGCAGCTGACAAATGTCATCAGGAATTTTATATCATACAAACATATACTCCCTGTGTCAGCAAGGGTATGATTTTAGCAGTTTTCTTCTATTTTTTTTCTAGGAATAATGGGTTAGTTCACACAAGACAGTCTTGAGATTATTGATATAATCACAAATTGAAATGGGACCCTGAGCTCTGTTCACAGAAAAGCTTGCCTGGCTCTCTCTCTATTTGAAGTGATTAATGATGCTCAGCATTATGGGAAAATGATATGTCTACAATTATATGAAGCCACAGGAGAGAGAAACCCTTTCTGATACTGGTCTTTGAAGCCACTCAAGTTATTTGAGTCTGAGCCATTAGGGGATAAAACAAGAAAAAGTAAGACAAATATAAAAAGAGAAAATCAGAATATGTAGTAATGAATCTAGTCTTAGGGGGAGCCTATGTGTGTGAGAAAGAAAAAAATGTCAGTTGGGGCCATGAAAAGCTAATGGACAGGGGGAGTTATTTGTTCAGTAGTTAAATAAGTGGCTATAAAAAGTCATAAAACACCTGTTCTCTAGCTAATACTCTCACTACTGTTGCTATTGTTCCTAACACTTCACTCTCCTTTCTAATCTGTAATATGGATACAATATTTCTCACTTTCTTTGTGGGGCATAATGACACAGACTTTAATAAAAGTATAAAATACTATGTAAATAATATATGCAATGATATGGAATAAGTGGTCCTCATGCTATACCCCCAGTCGCATTTGGTGTTCATTAAAATATAAGTCTTTTTAAAATTAGGAGAGTTTAGGATTTATGTACGTTTCAGAATAACCTTTAAAGTGTCAGAGATAATCAGGCCTCTGTTTTCCTCCTGGCCTTGGTCGCTTGTTCTAGGAGGTGGGCTGCAACCTCTGGTTGCTTGGAACAGCGCTGGATTGATAGGCAAGCAGCCCGGGAGGGGAAGAATATAAACTGGCAGCTTAACTCCCTTCCCAACCACTTGGTGCCACTCTAGCTTTAAGAACTGCTCAGCCTCAGCCAAATCCTGGGATACAGCTTACCCTGAGGTTGGTTTCTGTGGTTTCAAAGACAGTCATTGTTTTGAAGAAGGTCATTCCGAGAGTTCGGGGGCTGATGTGATTAGAATGTGTACAGCAAGTCTTATTCAAGGTGCTTTGTGTGCTAACACTTAGGTGTTATTACCAGCATTAATTATCCAAGGGACATGTAACAAACGCAGGTGGGCCCTTGTTGGTTCATTTAAAAGGCAATGCTCTGCAGAATGCAAAACACCAGTAGCCACTCAGGCCTTTTAACTTGGAGTTTAATTTGGGGATAGACTGGGAGCCCACCAGACCCAGTCTATTCATAGATTAGATGTTATAAAAGAATCAGTTCAATGTTAGTTCCTCTGAATATAGGTAATAGACACAGACATACCCATACACTGGATAAAATGAAGGTTCTGTGGCCAGGATTCTCACCTGGCCCCGGTTGGCGAGTTCACTATACACGTATGGGCAATGCATCGTTATTGACTCTATATAGAGACCCCTGCCCAGTGCTCTGGGTGATACGGAGGCATGGCTGCAAGGCTGGAGTGGTGGCAGCGCTGAGGACAGAGGCCCAGAGGATGGCTATGTGGGATAACTGTGCAGAGGCCCAGAGCATGGCTGTGCAGGCAGAGAGGCCCAGAGGCAGAGACCGGCCTTCTGCATGCAGATGTGCTCTGAGTGGACGGGATTCTAGTGATTGACCTGCCACCAAGGGAATAAAGTTGGATATAATCCTTTCACCCCAAGAATGTTCTACTGTCATTTCTTTGGTCACATTGAATCCATAGTGAACTTGCCTGGGGCTGAAACCCATTGGCAAGACACACGCACACACACACACACACACACACCCATACCCGCCCTCACACACCCTCTGTAGTAAAATAGGGAGAACCTGAAAATGCTATTGTCAAGTGTGCTTCCCCCCCCATACAGTAGTTTAGGGGATTTTTTCCATCTCCACCCTCTTTACGTACATAACTGTTATTCATAAACAGAAACGACATTTTGCTTCACAGAAAGAATCATCTTTCAAATGAATAACTACCTCTAGTGTTAATCCAAAATGTTACCCAAATGATGTTACTTCAAACGACACATGTGCATCACCCTTCCCATCTTTCGTCTGGGACCATAAGGCGTTCCTGGGAGGAATCTGTGCATAGGCTTTTACAGCTTTGAAGTGACTTTCTAAATTGGAGAACATTGCTGCATTTAGCTGGAGGTCCTGTGTTCTGTTTTAATGGCAGCCCAGGAGGGGGGCTTGCCCACTTCTAAAGATGCTATTGAGAGCAGTGCTTTTCTGACTCATTAATTTGGAAAGGCAAGGGGAGGCTGCCATTAAGAAATGTCTTTGCAATTAATTGCATTAAAACCTCAATTTTTCTTAATCTGACACATTTATAGAAACTGCTTTGTCTTGTCTGTGCTGGTATACTTCTGTGGGCCTCCACTTGAGTGGAACTGGCCAGCAGCAAACTCGTGTGGCTTACAAAATCTGTTTCTGAGTCCCCTCTGATTTCAGTGCTTATCTTCCCCTCTCTGAACCTAAACCTTCTGTCAGTTTTTACTTAAGCCCTATTAGCTTTGAGTTTAATTGCCTCTGGCATTTGGCTTGCCCACTTTGGGTTGTCCTCGGGGCCAGGGGCCTGGGGGCTCCGTTAGGATCCTGATTCTGCCATTTTCTTGCTGTGTAGTTGTAGGCATATTGCTTAACTTTCTTGCATTTCATGTCCCCATCTGCAAATACATTTTTGAGCAATAAATGTAACATGCCATGTAAAGCTCAGTGTCTGGCATCAGAAGAATCAATCATTTAAGGTGCTTGTTAAAAATGAAATTCTTTGAATCAAGACAACTGACTCAGAATATTGAAAGAAAGGCCCGAGAACCTGCACTTTTTAAAGAGCTCTAGGAAATTCTTACACTCAACAAAGTCTGGGAATTCTTGGCTTTAAGGAATAAATCTTCTGAGGGCTAACTGTCTTTATAAAAGGATCACGGAAAATGGCATAACCAAAAGGAGGGGTTGAGTAGCCAAGGGACCAGGCATCATAGCTGTTTTGTGGGGGAGATTTTGGGCAGCTAAAGGGCATGATTTAGTCACAGCTGTCCTGAATCCTATATAGAAATGAAAATGTGGACAATTGATTTTGTTGCTGAGGTAAAGTACACAGTGCCTCCTTTCTAAAATGAAGATCTAAATCCATCTACTTAAATTTGCCACTTTTCCCCAGCTTGGTTTTATTTTTTTGGGTATCCGTGTGTATGAAAATAGCCAGGGATTGTTCCACTGTGCCTCTACTCACTGGCAGACTCTTGCTTACTAGACTACGAGGGCAGACACCATGATTTTGTGCTTCTTTGGGATTTCAGGGTCCAGCACAGAGCACACCAAACAGGATAGGAATCTGTCAGTGAGTACATGAGTTGGGTAGGAAAGCGGTTTCTTAACCTCAAATACATACTAATTAATGTCCCCATTTCCTCTGTCTGTTCACATTCATACACACATTTAAGGCTTCAACAGATTCAGGGTTCTGAGTGTCAGAACCATTTTGGAGAGCTGATGATGCTCTGGATGAAGCTATCTCACCTTAATTGAAAATTAGGGAGGACCACATATATAGAATACAGACTTTAAAGAAGATTAATTCAGTACTGGCTTGCTGCTGGGCCATCATTCTAGTTCAGATCATCTAGGAGATTAAAGAGCCACTGACCCAATAGGAGTTTGATTTGCAGAGCTTATTGAGTATGTAGAAAATTGACGATAGAGGGCTAGTTGCTGCCTTTTGGGTTTTGTTGTTGAACCCAGTACTCAGCACCCGGTCAGAACATTTTAGGAAGAAACAATAGATAGGATTGTTTTGGACATGGCTAATATTTCCCCGAGGCATTAACAACCATCTAATTTTTCTCAGTAGTCAGTGTAAGAGGAGAAATGAAGATTTCTGGATCTTACTGCAGAGCAAAATATTGGAAACCATTGGAATAGGATGGGGTTTAAGAGAATCACCCCAGGGATTCAATTGGAGTTGTTCTGGAAGGGGCTGTTTATGGGGTCCAGGCCATCCCAAGTCTCCCCACTGACCCTCTACTCTACCATCTTGGGTACTAAGGGGAGTGCTTTCTGATGCCTGTAATGTATTCACTGCTCTAAGTGCAAAATTTTGGTATAGGAGTTAAGAGCATTCTTTGGTTTATGTATCATACAGTCTTTGAGGGGAGGCACACTTGAGGGGAAGGCACAGAGATTGCCCATGTATTTCCTGTCCTCACACATACACACCCTCTCCAATTACCAACATCCCCCACCAGAGTGGAATATTTGTTACAATTGATGAAATCTAAATTGATCATAATAATGATAACATCAATAATTTCCATTAGGATTCACATATTTTTGAACCTTAATTGCTTCACCTACAAATGGTTTAAGACTGCAAACTTCTCTTATGTACTCTGATTGTTCTTGTTGCCATGTTTTAAGTAGATAACAAGAAGAGTTCTGTATACTTTTATTCTTGTTGCTGTGTTTTAAGTAGATAACAAGAGTTCAGAGCCCTACTTGCTCGTTTAGAGTAGTGATTCTCAAAACGTTTTCCCTAAGCTGGCAATCTCAGCCTCCCTGGTAGGCGTGTCAATTCTTGGGCCCCACCCCAGATCTACTGCATTAAATGCTGGGGAGGAGGGTGCGGGGGTGGGGGTGAGGGTGTGGGGGGGGTCGCACAAGCTGCCTTCTAGTGCTGCTGCAGGTGAGAACCCCTGGACTTTAGGGAAATGTTTCTCCTTGACTTAAAATTTTAATGAACACCCCTTTAGCTGAGTGGAGGAGCCTTCATATCGTGGCATTTAAGGAGAATAGAAAAAGGCCAGCCTGGAACTCTGTGTGGCAAGATGAGGTCAAGACAGCACCATGGGTAAGCTTAGTCACAGTGACTGTTTTGCCCAGGGCTGACCGACTGAGTATATCAGAAAAATTACTTAACTCTGTGCTCCACGGTCCTTGCTGTTCAATCTGAGGAATAATGAGAGTCACCTGGCTGTTGTGTGGCCAAATGATGTAGGTGAGTGCCTCGTGCAGTAGGTGCGCTACAGGTGTTCACGCCGGCCTTGCTGAGCTCATTGACGGCGCTGGACCACAAGGCCTGGGAGGGCGGGGCGTGCGACGCCTTTGGGAGTCGCTGTAGCCCCGGCACCCAGCACAGCTCCTGGCCCAGCCCGTGCTCAATAAATATTGGTTGTATGAACATATTGAATGAATAAATGTAAAAAATGAATGAAGACAGGTTTATCGGATATGTTGGCTGATCCAGTGTAAGTACGAGGAAAGGTTCACTTTCCCAGGCCCAGGTGAGACCTGGCGTGTGAAGGGCTAGTTGTGAGGTCCGGGTCGCAGTGCTCACACCTGGAGCCAGGCGGTGGGCAGAAGGCGGAAGGCGCGGACTCGGGCTTCTTTCCCGGGCACAGCCAGGCCCTGGAGCGGCCCGCCGCTACCGCAGCCCGGTCTCCACGTCCAGCTCCCCGAGCGCCCAGTGCCTGGCTGGCCCCGACCGGGGCCTGGCCCCGGGTGCTCTTGGGAGCGCCGCTCCCCCTGGCGGCCACGCAGTACGCCGTGCGCGGCTTCCCGGCGGCCACCGAGGCCAGAGGCAGGTCGGCGCGCCCTCAGGAGGTGCCGGCAGGGCACGCCGCGGTCCAGCTCTGACCCAACGAACAGCGAGCGCAGCCCCGGGGCACTCCATCACCGAGTGTCCTCGGACACCATTGTCAGGCCCACGGGCTGTTCTGGCTGCTGGCAGTAAGTTCTCCAGATTCTTTCCGTAGTTTCCTCAGAACCTTTGGTGGAGATGCAAGGCGTTAGTCTAACGGCCTTTCATGAAGATGGCGCTGCGGGGTTTCACTGGACGGCAAGGCCTGGGAAGGCGGGGCACGCGTCCCCTGCGGGCGTCGCTGTAGCTCTGGCACCCAGCGCAGCTCCCGACCTAGCCCGCTCTCAACAAATATTGGTTGAGCAAATGGGAATGAATATAAAAAATGAGTGAAGACGGTTTTATTGGATATGTCAGCTGACACAGTATATATATACTATATATATAGTATATGATAGAGTATATGCAATTGAGTTCATGTATACAGCAAAATTAATGATACAAAAAAAAAAGTCGGTGGTGTGTGGAAAGCAACAAAGTTTATACAAATGCTGAAAGCTACCAAAACCCTTGAAGTTAGACAGAGATGGTAAATAAGGTGCCTTTCTCATATTTGCAGTATGCAAGTGTTTTGAGAATATAGTGTAGACTTTTTGAATGACACTGAAAAAAATACTGGGATCTAATTTTGATTTGCTGGAATTTGCATCATCATTTATTTAAAACTGCATATGAGAAAGTTCCTATTAGTTGTTAGGAAGCAGGAGTTGCCTTACAGATTTTTTTCTCCAGCCTATTTATATATAATATAATTCACCAGTTTTAGTGTAGGGTTTGATATCGGTGGTTATACACAGTGGTGTAACTACCGCCAGAGTCAAGGAATGGGAACATTTTCATAGCCTTAAGTGTTTTCATGACTCTGCAGTGAATCTCAGATGCCCAGCCCCAGGCAACCACTGATCTGATTTTTATCACTGTATTTTATCTTATTTAGAATCTCGTCATAAATGGATTTCTACAGTGTGTAGTGTGTAGTCTTTTGTATTTGATTTTTTTCAATTGACATTATGTTTATATGTTTTCCCTTAGCATTGTATTTGTCCATGTTGTATGTATTACTGTTTCAGTCCTCTTTATTGCTGAGTAGTACTCCATTGTTTGGATATACCACCTCTTGATGGGCATTTCGGTCGTTTCCAGATTTTGCCTATTACAAATAAAGTTGCTGTGAGCATTTGTATAATTAAGGGCCATGCAAGCACTTACCGTATTAGTATGCATTAAGGAGAATAGGGTTCTCTCACTGAAATATAATGGCAAATTAATGTGGGTGTTAATGGATTCTGTATAGTTAATGAGAGGAAATTTTAAAAATTTCAAATAATGAAACAGAATCTAGAGATCTATTGCTGAAAATGCTTAGACGGGCTAGAATCCAGGATGGATCAACTTTGAAGCACTTTTTTTCTCCTTGGTTTCCTAGTGACCTATTTGTTTTTGACTCTTCAAATCAGGGGTTGCCAAAAAAAAAAAAAGTCTGCAATGAAGTTCTGCCTTTATATTCACTTTTTCTCCTTTTCTTCTTTGTATTCATTTTTTAATCTATCACATCTCTTATTTGAGTTCTAAGTATATTTTATACCGGGTATATTAAGTACCTTACTGACTTTATCAAATGAATGTTCTTTACAACCATGTTGTTACCTCTCCATTTTACATGTGGAAAGACTGAGGTTCTGAAATGTAAGTAATATAAGCATATGTGTACATGCTTTACTTCCCATACAGCTGACTGTTCTTTGTGAAGTTTTGTGCCCACTGATGTCAAAGACTGTTGTCATGGAGAAATCCTAATCATATGAAATACCACATTTCCCCAGCCTATAAACAAAGCCAGGAATTCTCAGCCTATGCTCTTTCTACTACAGCACCTGGTATAGAGAAATATTTTCCCACGTCTTTCTGGCTAGAGATGATTACCTATAGCTCCTACATGTAGCAAGTACAGGAGCTTAGCAATTCTTAGCAGACTTGCAGAGGAACAGATAGAGCATTGCCAGTGCATGAACCATAGGAGAAGGGAGGATAACTTTTCTCTAAGAAGAGAATATGTGAACATCAGGATGGAAAAAACTTAAAAGGGAAAATCTTTGGTGTCCTTGAAACTGGCTGAAGGAACCCCCTCAATACTCTTGTTTCTTTACTATGTCCTGGTTGCTTCTATTCCAAGTTCCATAATTTGTGCCTATTTTTTTCCCTGGCATCTGACATTGGCTGCCTGTGCTTTTCTCCTGCTTCCTCTTCACTCAAGGAAACGAAGCTTCTTTCAAGCTATTTCTGACCTGTCTGGCAAGTGACCACTCCTTTGGATTCCTGATTTGACATTCATTAGGTGATTAATTCCATGTTGTTTTGTGGCAGCAATAAATTTGCTAAACAAGAGCTATTTAATGTTAAATAAATACTGTATTGTTCCTCAGCCACAATTGAATTGTAGAGGTCCTATTAAAAATAGCAAGCATTTAAGTAATAGTAAAAATGAAATAAAAGCTAATATTTATTGAAAACATTTACTATGTATCATTATCTGTTCCTCATATGAACTTTATGAGATGGATACTATTAATATTATTCCTCCTTTATAGATGAAGAAATATAGGCTTAGAGAGATTAGTTTGTCTATGTTGATATAGCTGGGAAATATAGCCCAAAAGGGAAATTAAAAATCAAGATAATTCTACCATCCAATGATAACTATGCACTCTTAAATTTTAAATAGATTGAGGACAGTAACCCTTCTTTATAAACTTAAAATGCTTAACAAAGTGCTAGTCAAATAATGAATACTCAAGGTACATTTATTGAATAATCAAGTACATTCCGCAAAGGAACATAATTGAATAAAGTTACAAGGTAGTTAAATCATCTTTTCTTGACCTGTTTAATTGAGCTTCCCCTTTTCTTCTCACACAGCTGACTGTCTAAGATGAAGTTTTCCACCCACTGATGTTATTTGTTATGGAGAAATTCTAGTCATATGAAAAATCACACTTTCCTAGCCCTACCCTTTACTTTTTGAAAAGAAACCAGAAAGGATAAATTTTGTTTCCTTACGCAAACTTCCCAGGCTCTAAGAAGTTGCAATTTTAGGAAAAGTTTTTTCAACTTAAATCCCTTTGGTTCTGTAATGAACTCCGTAGAAAAGAAAAACCTTTAAAATGTAGTTCAAGAAATATCTCCGTTTTGTCTCTGAAAAATTGGCCTCCCTTTGGTCCATGAAAATTTAATTATGTTAATTTTTAAAAAGCACACTTTGACCATATTTCTCTCTCCTGTTGCACTCTTCATCTTTTTTTTTTTTTTAGAGAATTATTTTTTATTGAAGGGTAGTTGACACACAGTATTACATTAGTTTCAGGTGTATAACACAGTGATTAAACATTTATATACATGATAATTCTAGGTACCAGCTATCACCATACCAAGTTGTTACAATATTTTGACTATATTCCTTATGCTATACATTACATCCTGGTGACTTATTTATTTTACAATTGGAAGTGTGTACTTTTTTTTTTTTTTTTTTGTGAGGGCATCTCTCCTATTTATTGATCAAATGGTTGTTAACAACAATAAAATTCTGTACAGGGGACTCAATCCTCAATGTATAATCATTAATCCACCCCAAGCCTAATTTTCGTCAGTCTCCAATCTTCTGAAGCATAACGAACAAGTTCTTACATGGAGAACAAATTCTTACATAATAAATAAATTACATGGTGAACAGTACAAGGGCAGTCATCACAGAAACTTTCAGTTTTGATCATGCACTATGAACTATAAACAGTTCAAATATGAATATTCGTTTGATTTTTATACTTGATTTATATGTGGATACCGCATTTCTCTCTTTATTATTATTATTTTTAATAAAATGCTGAAGTGGTAGGTAGATGCAAGATAAAGGTAGAAAACATAGTTTAGTGTTGTAAGAGAGCAAATGTAGATGATCAGGTGTGTGCCTGTAGACTATGTGTTAATCCAAGCTAGACAAGAGCAATAAAACATCCACGGATGCAGCAGATTTCTCTCAGAACAGGGGGGGATCAGTTCTAAGCCTCACCTCTGTTGATCCCCAATTTCTCACCTGATGGCCCCCCTGCAACTGTGTCTGTCTTAGGTTGTTCCTCCCTTGAGGAATCTTACCCATCTCTGGCTAACCAGTCATCTTCCGGGGCCATACAGGGAAATGTAAAGTTGGCAAGTGAGAGAGAAGCCATATTGTTTGAAAAGGTTAGGTTTTTACTTCTTTGCATATTTATGCCCTGTGGCCTCTATGCCTAGCATTTGTCTTGAGGTATCTTTACCACTTGGAAGAATTGTGATACACGGTAAATTCGATATGAGGCACGAATTCTATTTAGGGGTTGTAATTAGGAAAGAAGAAGAAAAGCTATAGAAGTAGCAGGCAGAAGAAAAACATGGGAAGATTGATTATTTCTTTGACATATCTTCTTGTAGAGTACCTTAAGCATGTATAGGTTTTAAACTACTAATTAAATTGTGCACACATATTAACATAATAGGAGTACAGTTACATAACCAAAGCATACCTATAATTTCCAGCCATCTCCAGTGAAACCAAGAAAACCAGTTAGAAACCTTAGGCATTTATGAAAACTTACCTATGATATGGTGGATATTGTCCAACTGAACTTCAACAGTCTGAGAGAAATCAGACAAATTAAAACAACCCATTCCTGAGGACTGTTCACATCCCATATGTTCTTTTAACAGTGAATAGTCTGTAGTTGTAAGATTTTGGAGCCCTAAAATTTGCACTTCTCCTAATTCTTGGTTGAGTTCCAGTCAAATTTGTTGTTTTACTGTATGCACAGGCCAGCTTAGATATCTCCTTCTTCATTCCCATGGCAAGTCCAGGAACCGGTGGGATAAGTGCATCTACACCTGTAGCAGCGCGTGGATTTTTGTTGGGGTTTTTGATGATCATCTTCTGGCATGAGTCTTCCAGAGAGTGCTGATGTTGGAAGTTCTTTTTCATATCGTATCTTAGTTCATTTTTGGGGTAGCCAAATTAGGCTTTGATACTCTGTATAAACACAAACAAACCCTTTGCCTACACTTTTATATGCCATTTATACCATTGTGTAGAACTCATTGGAGGTCACCACACAGGAACTGCTTTTATTTGTTGTTGTTATCATTAATCTACACTTACATGAAGAATACTATGTTTACTATGCTCTCCCCTATACCAGGTCCTCCCTAAACACCCCTTTACAGTCACTGTCCATCAGCATAGCAAAGTGTTGTAGAATCACTACTTGTCTTCTCTGTGTTGTACAGCCCTCCCCTTTCTCCCACCCCCCCATGCATGCTAATCTTAATACCCCTCTTCTTCTTCTCCCCCCTTATCCCTCCCTACCCAACCATCCTCCCCAGTCCCTTTCCCTTTGGTACCTGTTAGTCCATTCTTGAGTTCTGTGATTCTGCTGCTGTTTTGTTCCTTCAGTTTTTCCTTTGTTCTTATACTCCACATATGAGTGAAATCATTTGGTATTTCTCTTTCTCTGCTTGGCTTATTTCGCTGATCATAATACCATCCAGCTCCATCCATGTTGCTGCAAATGGTAGGATTTGCCCTTTTCTTATGTATATGTACCACATCTTCTTTATCCATTCATCTATCGATGGACATTTAGGTTGCTTCCAATTCTTGGCTATTGTAAATAGTGCTGTCATAAACATAGGGGTGCATCTGTCTTTCTCAAACTTGATTGCTGCATTCTTAGGGTAAATTCCTAGGAGTGGAATTCCTGGGTCAAATGGTAAGTCTGTTTTGAGCATTTTGATGTACCTCCATACTGCTTTCCACAATGGTTGAACTTATTTACATTCCCACCAGCAGTGTAGGAGGGTTCCCCTTTCTCCACAGCCTCGCCAACATTTGTTGTTGTTTGTCTTTTGGATGGCAGCTATACTTACTGGTGTGAGGTGATACCTCATTGTAGTTTTAATTTGCATTTCTCTGATAATTAGTGATGTGGAGCATCTTTTCATGTGTCTGTTGGCCATCTGCATTTCTTTTTTAGAGAACTGTTCAGTTCCTCTGCCCATTTTTTCATTGGGTTATTTGTTTTTTGTTTGTTGTGGCATGTGAGATCTTTATATATTCTGGACGTCAAGCCTTTCTCAGATCTGTCATTTTCAAATATATTCTCCCATGCTGTAGGGTTCCTTTTTGTTCTTTTGATGGTGTCCTTTGCTGTACAGAGGCTTTTCAGCTTAATATAGTCCCACTTGTTCATTTTTGCTGTTGTTTTCCTTGCCCGGGAGATATGTTCAAGAAAAGGTCACTCATGTTTATGTCTAAGAGGTTTTTGCGTATATTTTCTTCCAAGAGCTTAATGGTTTCATGACTTATATTCAGCTCTTTGATCCATTTTGAGTTTACTTTAGTATATGGGGTTAGGCAATGGTCCAGTTTCATTCTCCTTCATGTAGCTGTCCAGTTTTGCCAGCACCATTTGTTGAAGAGACTGTCATTTTGCCATTGTATGTCCATGGCTCCTTTATCAAATGTTAATTGACCATATATGTCTGGGTTAATGTCTGGATTCTCTAGTCTGTTCCATTGGTCTGTGGCTCTGTTCTTGTGCCAGTACCAAATTGTCTTGATTACTATGGCTTTATAGTAGAGCTTGAAGTTGGGGAGTGAGGTCCCCCCTACTTTATTCTTCTTTCTCAGGATTGCTTTGGCTATTCAGGGTCTTTGGTGTTTCCATATGAATTTTTGAATTGTTTGTTCCAATTCATTGAAGAATGTTGCTGGTAGTTTCATAGGGATTGCATCAAATCTATATATTGCTTTGGGCAGGATGGCCATTTTGACGATATTAATTCTTCCTAGCCACGAGCATGGGATGAGTTTCCATCTGTTAGTGTCCCCTTAAATTTCTTTTAAGAGTGACTTGTAGTTTTCAGAGTACAAGTCTTTCACTTCTTTGGTTAGATTTATTCCTAGGTATTTTATTTTTTTTGCTGCAATTGTGAATGGAGTTTTTTCCTGATTTCTCTTTCTGTTGGTTCATTGTTAGTGTATAGGAAAGCCACAGATTTCTGTGTGTTGATTTTTTATCCTGCAACTTTGCTGTATTCCGATATCAGTTCTAGTAGTTTTGGGATGGATTCTTTAGGATTTTTTATGTATAGTATCATGTCATCTGCAAATAGTGACAGTTTAACTTCTTCTTTACCAATCTGGATTCCTTGTATTTCTTTGTTTTGTCTAATTGCCGTGGCTAGGACCTCCAGTACTATGTTAAATAACAGTGGGGAGAGTGGGCATCCCTGTCTAGTTCCCGATCTCAGAGGAAAGCTTTCAGTTTCTCACTGTTCAATATAATGTTGGCTGTGGGTTTATCATAGATAGCCTTTATTATGTTGAGGTACTTGCCCTCTATTCCCATTTTGCTGAGAGTTTTTATCATGAATGGATGTTGAACTTTGTCAAATGCTTTTTCAGCATCTATGGAGATGATCATGTGCTTTTGGTCTTTCTTTTTGTTGATGTGGTGGATGATGTTGATGGATTTTCGAATGTTGTACCATCCTTGCATCCCTGGGATGATTCCCACTTGGTCATGGTGTACGATCCTTTTGATGTATTTTTGAATTTGGTTTGCTAATATTTTGTTGAGTATTTTTGCATCTACGTTCATTAGGGATATTGGTCTGTAGTTTTCTTTTTTGGTGGGGTCTTTGCCTGGTTTTGGTATTAGGGTGATATTAGCTTCATAGAATGAGTTTGGGAGTATCCCCCCTCCTCTTCTATTTTTTGGAAAACTTTAAGGAGAATGGGTATTATGTCTTCCCTGTATGTCTGATAAAATTCTGAGGTGAATCCATCTGGCCCGGGGGTTTTGTTCTTTGGTAGTTTTTTGATTACTACTTCAATTTTGTTGCTGGTAATTGGTCTGTTTAGATTTTCTGTTTCTTTCTGGGTCAGTCTTGGAAGGTTGTATTTTTCTAGGAAGTTGTCCATTTTTCTTAGGTTTCCAAGCTTGTTAGCATATAGGTTTTCATAGTACTCTCTAATAATTCTTTGTATTTCTGTGGGGTCCGTCATGATTTTTCCTTTCTTGTTTCTGATACTGTTGATTTGTGTTGACTCTCTTTTCCTCTTAATAAGGCTGACTAGAGGCTTATCTATTTTGTTTATTTTCTCAAAGAACCAGCTCTTGGTTTCATTGATTTTTTCTATTGTTTTATTATTCTCAATTTTATTTATTTCTTCTCTGATCTTTATTATGTCCCTCCTTTTGCTGACCTTAGGCCTCATTTGTTCTTCTTTTTCCAATTTCGATAATTGTGACATTAGACTATTCCTTTGGGTTTGTTCTTCCTTCTTTAAATATGCCTGGATTGCTATATACTTTCCTCTTAAGACTGCTTTTGCTGTGTCCCACAGTAGTTGGGGCTTAGTGTTGTTGTTGTCGTTTGTTTCCATATATTACTGAATTTCCATTTTGATTTGGTCATTGATCCATTGATTATTTAGGACCGTGTTGTTAAGCCTCCATGTGTTTGTGAGCCTTTTGCTTTCTTTGTACAGTTTATTTCTAGTTTTATGCCTTTGTGGTCTGAAAAGTGGGTTGGTAGGATTTCAATCTTTTGGAATTTACTGAGGCTCTTTTTGTGGCCTAGTACGTGGTCTATTCTGGAGAATGTTCCATGTGCACTTGAGAAGAATGTGTATCCTGTTGCTTTTGGATGTAGAGTTCTGTAGATGTCTATTAGGTCCATCTGTTCTAGTGTGTTGTTCAGTGCCTCTGTGTCCTTACTTATTTTCTGTCTGGTGGATCTGTCCTTTGGAGTGAGTGGTGTGTTGAAGTCTCCTAGAATGAATGCATTGCATTCTATTTCCTCCTTTAGTTCTGTTAGTATTTATTTCACATATGTTGGTGCTCCTGTATTAGGTGCATATATATTTATAATGGTTATATCCTCTTGTTGGACTGAGCCCTTTATCCTTATGTAATGTCCTACTTTGTCTTTTGTTACTTTCTTTATTTTGAAGTCTGTTTTGTCTGATACCAGAATTGCAACCCCTGCTTTCTTCTCTCTGTTGTTTGCATGAAATATCTTTTTCCATCCCTTGACTTTAAGTCTGTGCATGTCTTTGGGTTTGAGGTGAGTCTCTTGTAAGCAGCATATGGATGGATATTGCTTTTTTATCCATTCTATTACTCTGTGTCTTTTGATTGGTGCATTCAGTCCATTCACATTTAGGGTGATTATTGAGAGGTATGAACTTATTGCCATTGCAGGCTTTAAGTTTGTCGTTACCAAAGGTTCAGGGTTAGCTTCTTTACTATCTTAATGTCTAATTTAACTCGCTTGTTGAGCTATTATAAACGCGGTCTGATGATTCTTTATTTCTCTTCCTTCTTATTCCTCCTCCTCCCTTCTTCATATGTTGGGTGTTCTGTTCTGTGCTCTTTTTAGGAGTGCTCCCATCTAGAGCAGTCCCTGTAGGATGCCCTGTAGAGGTGGTTTGTGGGAGGCAAATTCCCTCAACTTTTGCTTGTCTGGGACTTGTTTAATCCCTCCTTCATATTTAAGTGATATTCGTGATGGATACAGTAGTCTTGTTTCAACACCCTTCTGTTTCATTGCATTAAGTATATCATGGCGTTCTCTTCTGGCCTGTAGGGTTTCTGTTGACAAGTCTGATGATAGCCTTATGGGTTTCCCTTTGTAGGTAACCTTTTTTTTCTCTCTGGCTGCCTTTAATACTTTGCTTGTCTTTGATCTTTGCCATTTTAATTATTATGTGTCTTGGTGTTGCCCTCCTTGGATCCCTTGTCATGGGAGTTCTGTGTACCTCTGTGGTCTGAGAGGCCATTTCTTCCCCTAGTTTGGGGAAGTTTTCGGCAATTATTTCTTCAAAGACACTTTCTATCCCCTTTTCTCTCTCTTCTTCTTCTGGTACCCCTATAATGCAAATATTGTTCCTTTTTGTTTGGTCACTCCGGTCTCTTAGAATTCTTTCATTCCTGGAGATCCTTTTATCTCTCTCTGCATCAGCTTCTCTGTGTTCCTGTTCTGTGTTTTCTAGTCCATTAATGGTCTCTTGCATCTCGTCCATTCTGTTTTGAAGTCCTTCCAGAGCTTGTTTTATTTCTGTATTCTCCTTCCTTAGTTCTTGCATATTTCTCTGCAAGTCCATCAGCATGGTTATGACTTTTGTTTTGAATTCTTTTCCAGGAAGACTGGTTAAATCTATCTCCCCAGGTTCCTTCTCAGGGGAAGATGTAGCAGATGCCAAAGCTGTCTGGGTTAGTCTTGTCTGGATCATATTTTTTTGCCTTTTCATGTTGACAGGTGCTATTGACTGTCAGCTGGTAGGGCCAAACTTTTCACTTGCTCCTGGCCTTTCCTTACTGGTACAACAGCGACCCCTAGTGGCTTGTGTTTGGTAATTGCATGTAGACTGGGTCTTTGTGTCTTGCCCAGCTGATATGGAGAAAACTCCCTTTCTGAGGGCGTGGCCAGCCTCAGGCTGCTTCTCTGCTTTCGCAGTGCCTGGAGGGGTAATGGACCAGGGGGTTGTTTGGCTTTTTACCTCCGTGAGGGGTCTCAGAGCTGTTGCCCAGGGGGTTAGTGTACCCAGTTTTCCCTGTAATTTCCAGTCACTGGACTGTGGCCTTTGTTGTTTCCATCCAGCTGTTATGTCCCTGTCCCTTTAAGACTTTCAAAAAGCACTCACTTTTCTTTGTCACAAGGGCATCAGCTTTGGAACCTGCTCAGAGGTCTTGCTGCCCTATTTCCCAAGTTTCCAGCCCTCCACGCATGCACTGTGTCTCCGCTCTGGTGCGGGTGGCTGGGGCTGGGTGTTTGCCAGTCCTGGGCTCCTTCTTCCTCCTGCCAGGAGCTGCGGGGAGGTGTACCCGGGTCCCGCCGGGCCGGGGCTTGTATCTTACCCCTTTCACCAAGCGCTGGGCTCTCGCATGAGTGGATGTAGTCTGGCTGTTGTCCTGTATCTTCTGGTCTCTCTTTTAGGATTAGTTGTATTTGTTCTATTTTCAAAAATATATATGTTTTTGGGAGGGGATTCCCACTGTCCTACTCACGCTGCCATGTTGGCTCCGCCCCTCTTCATCTTTTATAACAGGAAAATTTATGCTTTTCTCTGGATCCTACTCTTTCATTTTCTTAGTTGTTCTCTAACATGGTTGTTATGCCAGTAGTCTTGACTAGAAGCATCACGGAAAGTAATGACCAATAACATGAGATTTTAGAGTTTCAAATACTCTATCACTTTTTAAGCCCTGTGATCTCAGACAAGTTACTTAACTGCCTTGGTTTTCTCATTTGGAAAAGGGCAACAAAAATATTGTCTGCCCCATAGGATTATCCTGAGGATTTTATATAAAAGATATTACATGTAAGATTCTTAGCATACTGCCTGATTGACGATTAAACTAAGAAAGGGTTTATTTTCCCCCACCTAGCATCCTCCAGAAGACTGAGTGACATTTAATAAAAAGTTCTTATGAAGCCTTTCATAATAGATGTACTGTAAAATCGTGTCAAAGTTTGAGGAAAATACATAAACCCTGATGACTTAAATGAATGCAAGTTTTGGATACTTAAAGCGATCATCTGCCACAATAGGTTTAAAAAGACACAAAAAATGTTATAGTTTTAGTAATTGTTCCAAGAGGTTTGACTTCACAACTTTAAGCATTGTATGTTACTGTAAACAAAAAATTTAGAGTCCTTAAGAGAGGAAAATTCTATGTGTTTGGGTTTGTGGCAATTAAGAATGTATTCCTATGAGATGATGAGACGAGTAAGCAACCTAATGTAATGCTAATGAGTACTTCAGGCTTGGGGTAATGTTGCTATTGATTACATTTGCACAAATACAAATAATTTAGGCAGAAGTGAATTTGATGAACTCTGGAAAACTGTTAGACATCTCAAAACGCGAATACTGGGTAGATAAAGGAATGATGATAGAGATGCAGGTGAAGAATTCAAATAAAATTATTTCAAGTAATGTGAGTGTAGTAAAGAGGAGTAATTCTGAATTATTGTATTTTATATAATATGTGATATTAAATAAGTATAAAAAATGAGTCATTACAAGTAAATATTTAACTCTTCTATTTTAATATAAAAGTTTATATGCTCAATTTGGCTAGAAACATTTTAGGAACCTTCTTATTGAGAAAATAGTGGTATTGTATTCTAGACCACCATCTATCTTGGTATACATTGTAATGAATTCTAAAAATTAAGCTATAATAATACCAGTAATAATACTTTAAAAGTAAGACCAGATCCTTTAAAAAATTTACTTTTATTCAGGTATCATTGATATACATTCTCGTGAAGGTTTCACATGAGGAACATTGTGGTTACTACATTCACCCATATTATCAAGTTCCTCTACCACACCCCATTACAGTCATTGTGCATTAACATAGTAAGATTCTATAGAGTCACTACTTCCCTTCTCTGTGCTATGCTGCCTTCTCTGTGACCCCCTATATTATGTGTGCTAATCATAATACCCTTTATGCTCCTCCTCCCTCCCTCCACCCACCTTCCCTACCCCTACCCTTTGGTAACCATAGTCCCTTTTTGGAGTTTGTGAGTCTGCTGCTGTTTTGTTCCTTCAGTTTTGCTGTGTTGTTATACTCCACAAATGAGGGAAATCGTTTGGTACTTGTCTTTCTCCATCTGGCTTCTCTCTCCATCTATTTCCCTGAGCATAATACCCTCTAGCTCCATTCATGTTGTTGCAAGTGGTAGGATTTGTTTTCTTCTTATGGCTGAATAATATTCCATTGTGTATATGTACCACCTCTTTATCCATTCATCTACTGATGGACACTTAGGTTGTTTCCATTTCTTGGTTATTGTAAATAGTGCTACCATAAATGTAGGGGTGCATATGTCTTTTTGAATCAGGGATCCTGTTTTCTTCAGTGAAAATCCTGGTAGTGGAATTACTGGGTCAAATGATATTTATATTTTTAATTTTGAGGAAATTTCATATTGCTTTCCACAATGGTTGAACTAATTTACATTCCCACCAACAGTGTAGAACGGTTCCCTTTTCTCCACATCCTTTCCAACATTTGTTGTTGTATGTCTTTTGGATGGTGGCCATCCTAACTGGTGTGAGGTGATATCTCATTGTGGTTTTAATTTGCATTTCTCTGATGATTAGCGATGTGGAGCATCTTTTCATGTGCCTGTTGGCCATCTGAATTTCTTCTTTGGAGAAGTGTCTGTTCATACCCCCTGCCCACTTTTTAATAGGGTTATTTGCTTTTTGGGTGTTGAGGTATGTGAGTACTTTATATATTTTGGATCTTAACCTCTTATCAGATAAATCATTTACGAATATATTCTCCCATACTGTAGGATGCCTTTTTGTTCTGCTGGTGTTGTCCTTTGCTGTACAGAAACTTTTTACTTTGATGTAGTCCTATTTGTTCATTTTGCTTTTTTTCCCCTTGCCAAGGAGATGTGTTCAGGAAAAATTTACTCATGTTTATATTCAAGAGATTTTTGCCTATGTTTTGTTCTAAGAGTTTTATGGTTTCATGACTTACATTTGGGTCATCGATCCATCTCGAATTTACTTTTGTGTATGGGGTTAGACAATAATCCAGTTTCATTCTCTTACATTTAGCTGTTCAGTTTTGCCAACACCAGTTGTTGAAGAGGCTATCATTTCCCCATTGTATGTCCATGGCTCCTTTATCGTATATTAACTTACCATAAATGTTTGGGTTAATGTCTGGAGTCTCTATTCTGTTCCACTGCTCTGTGACTTTGTTCTTGTGCCAGTACTAATTTGTCTTGATTACTGTGGCTTTGTAGTATAACTTAAAGTTGGGGAACGTGATTCCCCCAGCTTTATTCTTCCTTCTCAGAATTGGTTTGGTTCTGCAGTATGTTTTGTGGTTCCATGTGAATTTTAGAACTTTTTGTTCTAGTTCACTGAAGAATGCTGTTGGTATTTTGATAGGGATTGCATTGAATATGTAGATTGCATTAAGCAGGATGGGCATTTTGATACAATTAATTCTTCCTATCCATGAGCACAGGATGTATTTCTATTTATTGGTGTCTTTCTTAATTTCTCTGAGTGTCTTGTAGTTTTCTGAGTTTAGGTCTTTCCTTGGTTAGGTTTATTCCTAGGTATGTTTTTCTTTTTGATGCAATTGTGAATGGAATTTTTTTCTTGATTTCTCTTTTTGCTAATTCATCATTTGTATATAGGAATGAATAGATTTCTGTGTATTCATTTTGTATCCTGCAACTTTACTGAGTTCAGATATTAGTTCTAGTAGTTTTGGGTGGATTCCTTAGGGTTTTTATGTGCAATACCAATTAATCTGCAGTGATAGTTTATCATCTTCTTACCATTCTGAATGCCTTCTATTTCTTTGTGTTGTCTGATTGCCATGGCTAGGACCTCCAGTACTCTGTTGAAAAAAGTGGGGAGAGTGGGCATCATTGTCTTGTTCCCATTCTTAAAAGGAAAGCTTTCAGCTTCTCACTGTTAAGTATGATGTTGGCTGTGGGTTTATCATATATGGCCTTTATTATGTTGAGGTACTTGCCCTCTATACCCATTTTGTTGAGAGTTTTTATCATGAATGGATGTTGAATTTTGTTGAATGCTTTTTCAGCATCTATGGAGATGATCATGTGGTTTTTATCCTTCTTTTTGTTGATGTGGTGGATGATGTTGATGGATTTTCAAATGTTGTACTATCCTTGCATCCTGGGAATAAATCCTACTTGTACATGATGGATGAGCTTTTTGATATATGTTTGAATTCAATTTGCTAACATTTTGTTGAGTATTTTTACATCTGTGTTCTTCAGGGATATTGGTCTGTAATTTTCTTTTTTGTGGTGTTTTTGCCTGGTTTTGGTAGTAGAGTGATGCTGGCCTCATATAATGAGTTTGGAAGTATTCCCCTCTCTTCTACATTTTGGAAAACTTTAAGGAGAATGGATATTATGTCTTCTCTAAATGTTTGATAAGTCAGCAGTGAAGCCTTCTGGTCCAGGGGTTTTGTTCTTAGGTAGTTTTTTGATTACCAATTCAATTTCATTGCCAGTGATTGGTTCTTCGTGGGTCAGTCTTGGAAGGTTGTATTTTTCTGGAAAGTTGTCCATTTCTTCTAGGTTATCTAATTTGTTAGCATATAATTTTTCATAGTATTCTCTAATAATTCTTTGTATTTCTGTGGTGTCTGTAGTGATTTTTCCTTTCTCATTTCTGATTTTGTTTATGTGTGTAGATTCTCTTTTGTTCTTGATAAGTCTGGCTAGGGGTTTATCTATTTTGTTTATTTTCTCAAAGTACCAGCTCCTGCTTTCATTGATTCTTTCTATTGTTTCATTGTTCTTGATTTTATTTATTTCTGCTCTAATCTTTATTATGTCCCTCCTACTGACTTTGGGCCTTATTTGTTCTTATTTTTTCTAAGTTCATTAATTTTGAGTTTAGAGTGTTCCTGTTCATATGGGATTGTTCTTCTTTCCTGAGTTTGGTCTCTATTATAATATACCTCCCTCTTAGCACAACCTTCCCTTTGTCCCACAGATTTTGCAGTGTTGAGTTATTGTCATTTTTCTCCATGTATTTCTTGATCTCTGTTTTTATTTGATCCATTGATTATTTAAGAGTATGTTGTTAAGCCTCCTTTTTTATTTTCTTTGTGTAATTTATTTCTACTTTCATACCTTTGTGGTCTTAGAAGCTGGTAGGTACAATTTTACTCGTTTTGAATTTACTGAGGCTCTTTTTGTGGCCTAGAATGTGATCTTTTCTGGAAAATGTTCCATGTTGCATTTGAGTAGCATGTGTATCCTGTTGCTTTTGGGTGGAGTGTTCTGTAGATGTCTGTTAGGGCCATCTCTTCTAGTGTGTTGTTCAGTGCCTCTGTGTCCTCCTTATATTCTGTCTGGTTGATCTGTCCATTGGAGTGAGTTGTGTGTTGATGTCTCCTAAAACGAATGTTTTGCATTCTGTTTCCTCCTTTAATTCTGTTAGTATTTGTTTCACATATTTGGGTGTGCCTTTATTGGATATATACATATTTATAATGGTTATATCCTATGGTTGGACTGAGCCCTTTATCATTATGTAATGTCCTTCTTTGTCTCTTGTGACTTTCTTTATTTTGAAGTCTATTTTGTCTGGTAGAAATACTGCGAGTCCTGCTTTTTTCTCCCTATTATTTGCATAAAATGCCTTTTTCCATCCCATTGCTTTAGTCTGTATGTCTTTGGGTTTGAAGTGAGTCTCTTGTCAGCAGCATATAGATGGGTCTTGTTTTTTTATTTATTATATAACTCTGTGTCTTTGGTACATTCAGTTCATTTACATTTAGGGTGATTATCGATAGATATGTATTTATGCCATTGCAGGCTTTACATTCATGGTCACCAAAGGTTTAAGGGCAGCTTCTTTACTATCTAAGGGTCTAATGCAACTCACTTATTATGCTATGATAAACACAGTCTAAAGGTTCTTTTTTTTCCCCCACCCTTATTTTTCTTCCTCTTCCTCTCATTGTATATTAGGTGTCATATTATGTACTCTTTGTCTATTCCTTGACTAACTTTCAGGGCAATTGATTTAATTTTCCATCTGCTTAGTGATTAATTGGTCTACTTCCTTTACTGTGGTTTCACTTCCTTCGGTGACAGCTATCTTCCCTTAGGAACACTTCTATCTAAAGCAGTCCCTCTAAAGTATACTATAGAGACTGTTTGTGGGAAGTGAATTCTCTCAACTTTTGCTTATCTGGATATTGTTTAGTCCCTTCTTCAAATTTAAATGATAATCTTGTTAGGTAGAGTACTCTTGTTTGGAGGCCATTCTGCTTCATTGCATTAAGTATATCATGCCACTCCCTTCTGGCCTGTAATGTTTCTGCTGAGAAGTCCAATGACAGCCTGATGGGTATTCCTTTGTATGTGATCTTTTTTCTCTCTCTGGCTGCTTATAATACTCTGCCCTTGTCCTTGATCTTTGCCATTTTAATTATTATATGTCTTCCTTGGGTCTCTTGTGTTGGGAGATCTGTGCATGTCCATGGCCTGAGAGACTATCTCCTTTCCCAGATTGGGGAAGTTTTCAGCAATTACCTCCTCACTGATGCTCTCTGTTCCTTTTTCTCTCTCTCCTTCTTCTGGTACACCTCTAAGGCGAATATTGTTCTGTTTGGATATGTCACACAGTTCTTTCAATACCTAGAGATCCTTTTTCTCTGTGTGCCTCAGCTTCCTTGTATTCCTCTTCTTTAATTTCTATTTCATTTACCATCTCCTCTTCCTCATCTAATCTGTTGTTAAATCCCTCTATTGTATGTTTCATTTCAGATGCTGTGTTTTCAAAGTTCCTGTTTCTTGAATTCCTCCCTGAGGTCTTGAATATTTTCCTATAGCTCTGTGAGCATGTTTATGATATATATTTTGAAATGTTTATCAAGAAGTTTGGTGATTAAAGTTTCACTTAGTCCTCTTTTTGGTGTTTGAGGGATTTTGGTTTGTGCAAGATTCTTTTGCCATTTCATATTTCTAATGATGCCTATGGACTAATAACTTTATATAGTTGCCACCGTCTAGTGCCCAGAAGCTCTACTCTTTTGACCTTCCCATCACCTGAAGAGATGGTTGAGGTTGCAGGCATGCAGTGCTGACACCTGCCTGCAGGAAGAAAGAGCTCTTTCCTGTTTCCTGGCTGCAGTGCCTGTTTCCACTGCCAGGGCCAGTGGGCTGAGTGCACAGGGAGGAAACTCTGTGCCATGCCCATGTAGCTGCCCTAGGTAGGTCCATCCTTTGGCTGGCATGGTGTGATGGCAGGGGCAGCAGGTTTGTGAACTGGTGCCAGCTGAGAGGAATGATTGACAGGCTGTGTATCACAGTGGGGGCCCTTGGTGAAGCACTGCCAGCTATGGGGAAGGAGCACCTGAAGCTCCTGAAAGTTCCAAACACTCTGGGCTTAGTGTGCAGGGACAGTTTTGTCCACCTGCCCTTTCTCCTGAACAGCAAGCTCTATGCAATCCTTGTCCCTTCAGCACCCCTCTCGCTGCTGAGAAGTGTTTCAAAGTGCCCACCTTTCTTTTGTCATGCAGCAGCCAGTGTATGTACGTGTTCTCCACAAGCGGCTGAAATCTCTCTCTCTCCAGATATTCTGCCTGCCTTTGCTTTCCAACCTCTCTAATCTCCAGAGCACCATGTAATGTGGGTTTGGGCTCCCAGAGCAGATCTCCAGGGGTGGGTGTTTAGCAGTCCTGGGCTTCTACTCCCTCCCTACTCTGTTTCTCTTCCTCCTGCTGGTGAGCTGGGGTCCAGGGAGTGATTGGGTCCTGCCCGATTATGGCTTTGCTACTTTACCCTTTTCTGTGAGGTCTTCTCTTTTCCCCAGATGTTGGCAGTCTATTGCAGTCTTTAGGTCACTCTTTCAGGATTAGTTGCATTTGCTGTATTTTTGTGGTATATGTGGTTTTGGGAGGAGGTTTCTGACTTACTTCTCATGCTGTCATCTTTTTCTGCCGACTCCAAGACCATATCCTCTTGAAGTCAATTAACCTGATAATTTAAAATATTTCATTCCAGTTTTTTATCTATACAAGGACTTTTTTTCACTCTTAGTTTAGCTTTCTCCCTTCTGCTGATCTCTTAAATTATTAAGTCATACCAGAGTCAACAATGATGTTTTCCTCCTCAAAACACAGGCTGTGACTGAAATTGAAACCCTCAACAATGTTCATTTTCTTCCATTGGACCCACTAACTTTAAATGACATGCACAATTACACACACATAGCCCTTTGAACTGTGAAAAAAACTACAAAGTTTATGATAATTTACCTTATGGTAGAATTTTATTCATAATTCACTTTTGCTTAGCCTGTCCCGTGTGTCAGGCACTGTTAAAGAGCTGTAGAATCATCATCCTCTTAACCCTCACATCCACTTTTTCAAATAGGTACTATTATTACCCTTTTTGAAAGATTAACAACTGAGGGAGAGTGGTTGGGAAATTTTCTCCAAGTCACATAGCTCTAAGATGCAGAGCTAACATTTGAATTTAGAGTCTGACTTCAAAGTATGAGTCTTTAATGACTTTGCTATGGCCAAACACTGACTAGGTTCTCTTGTTTATGTTAACTTGAAGAAAATAAACTTTTTTGTGATTATAAGAAGTCATATATGCTAATCATCAATGGTCAGTAAAATATATTAAGTTTTTAAAACCTCCAACAGTGGTAAAATTGGGAGAAAATTGATAATGAAGTGCCACCTTACCTCCCCATTTCCATAGAGATAGCTACCATTTAGTTCATTGTATATTATTTCAAATCATGTATGTGTATATTTCAGATCACACACACACACACACACACACACACACACACACACACACACACACACACACACATAGTAGCCAATAGTAATCTTTCAAAACTTAATCAGATAAAAATTCCTCTGCTCAAAGCTCTTCAGTGAGCCCCCATCTGACTCACTTAAGTTCAAAGTATTTGCCGTGGTCTCTAAGACTCCCCATAAGCCAGAATCCTACTACTTTCCCGACTTTGACCTCTGCCACTCTCCCCCTTATGCACACCAGCCACATTATAATATTTGCTATCACTTGAGTATGGTAAGCACAATTTCTCCCTCGGTCTTTGCATTTGTTGTTCTCACTACCTAGAAACCTTTAAGCCATTCCCCCTCCCCCCATATCTGCCTGACTCACTCCCTCATTTCTCTTTTAGGTCTCTGTTGAAATGTTGCCTTATCATATATAGTTCATGAGTCTTGATTGAGCATATCTTTATCCATTTGAATAAATGCTTCTATAAAGTAAATTTCTAGAAGTGAAATTGCTTGCTTTTTGCACTGAGTGCAATAGTTTTTCTTTTTAAATCCTTTATTATTACAGTCCCTTCTCTCACATCCATGCCCATTTTATTTTAGTAGTCTCACTTCCCCTCTTCAGAATGGTTCTGTGAGTCTGCTGTTTCTACTGTGGCTGACTGGCTTGCTTTTTGCCCCTCCTGGGAGCTCTGGAGGAAAAGCAGGCACTAGGCAGCTGGTCTGATTCCCATGAGCCTCTTCACAAGGCTGTGATTTCAAGAGTGACCTTGGGATGTGACTGAGTTGTCATTAAACAATTTAATAGACAAAAGAATCTCCTTTTCATACTTAAGTCACATTTATTTCTCCACAAGTGTTTGGCACTTGTTGTAAATCATCAACACCACAAGAAAAATTCATAAAAGATTCAGTTTATTGTATTGGTTTAAAATTCTAGAACATATTTTGACATTAGAATAGATCAGAGAAACAAAGTCCCTGCCCACGTATACATTTAAAAAAATGATAACACTTATGCTTATCCTTGCCACCATCCTTTTAAAAAAATAACATGGATATTGTTAATTGCCAGGTGGTTGTGGTTTGCATTGTGTCCTGTATCACTAGGATAACAATGATAACAATTAGTCATTGGAATCATTAAGTTATGGAATTTTTGAATTAGGAGAGCTCATTTGCTTAGTTCCCTAATCTTACAAAAAGAGAAATGAAGTCTACAGAGGTTGGATGACTTACTCAAGGTCACACAGCTAGCTAATGGTACAAGTGGGTTTTGTGACTCCCAAAATAGTGCTCAGAAGCATCCACTGAACAGCTTCTATGAACCAAGCTCTTTGCTAGATGAAGTTCTACTCTCTGGATAATTCCTGTTCTTTCCAATTGTCCTGACACCCTGCAGTTTATTTAGATTATGTGATTTGGTCTCATATTTCTTCTGGAGCTAGCTGCATAAGGATCACCTTATTAGGGTGCTTAGTTTTGTGCTAATGATCCTTCTTTCTGTCTGAAGTCTTCAGGTTACAGTTTTTTTCAAAGGAGCTCTGTGCTGCTTGTCCTTTTCCGCTTGCTGCATGATGTGCACATCAGTGCCTCCTGCAGCCTTCCACTTTTTAATTGCCTCTCCTTTCTAATGAAGCCTGTATCAGCTCCAGTGCTAATTGAACTTCGTCCTTCATTCAGACTGTGTTATTAAACAAATACTCACAGTGTTTGGTCTCACTTTAATAGGAGCATTGGTGTTTGCTTAACATCAAAAACTTATTAGTAATCCATTGAAAAGGCAATTAATGGAGGACATGTGGGTAAGGAAATTGAACTAGTCGGCAGCACATGGCAAAGAATGGCAAAGACACTGGCGTTCAAAGCTTTAACTGTCTGTATTCTGGAAGTTGCAAACTGATGGTTAGATTCTGAATTTCTAACCCAAATCAGTCAAGTTGTCATTTATCAAAAGTATCATTTGTATGTTTGATAGATGTTTGAAATGCAGGACAAGCTGGTTTTCTGTCTCCCTTGATCCCACCCACTCTCTCTTTCCTTAAAGTGCTTTCCCCAAGCTGTTTTGCATATAGAGTTATAGTTGTCATTACAGAAAACACTGATAGGTAAAAAGAAGCAAACACCTCATCTGCAGTTTTTCCATGCAGAGCTAACCACTGGTAAGATTTGGGTATAAACTCTTCTGTGCTCCATTTTAACTCACATATAGAGAGACAAGACTGGATCACATACTGTGTTCACCTTTTCTTTATTTATGTTTTAATTGGTAATATATCCCAGACAATTAGTAGGGACTTATGTATCATATTCAATAGCTTTGACATATCCTCTTGCATTGCTAGGCTACAGTTTATTTCATCATATTGCTTAGAAACAGGTGCCTCTTAATTATTTGCATAATCCTAAGTGAGCATCATTATTTGGGTAAATAAGTAATATTAGAAAATAAAATTGACAGACTGCTGTTATTAAACAATCATCCTCAGTTGTATGAGTATATGAAATATTTGGTGTTATTAGACTGCAGATATTTACAGTATATCTACATTCTATATAAGAACTTTTCTAAGTATTAAATTTCCTTTACTTGTAATTATGCCAATAAAATAATTAAGAAACAATAGAAGGCTGATTAAGAAATATTTTTAAAGTAATGTTGTAATGTATAGATTTCCTCCTAATTGTGAACTCGTGAGGATAGATGATACCCGGGTTCAAAGGAAAAGCAAATTCTAAAAATATGAACCTAGTAATATTTGGCAATTGCATAAGGCATGGCAGACCAAATTCTTTTTGTAATCTGTGTTAAATAGGTATGAGAGGAGAAGAACCAATGATGGCTTACTCCATTTGTTCCACAGACCTTGGATATGACTGTGAAACTACCAACTGCATTAATGTGAGTTATGCGTGGTCATGTCCCCAGGCAATATTTAGTAAATGAATGGTGATACTGACAGAGACCCTTTTAGAAAGTGCTGTTGTTGGGAAAATCTAAATAGATACACATACTTTGGTTAGCTGGGATTATGATGCATAAAATGTTGGTAATAGGTTTAAAAAATTAGCACAGGCTGGCTTTCCATTCCATTGTTCCTTATATACAAAAAATTTAATGTTATTTCTAATCTCATTGTTAAAGTAGGCTGGAGGATTATTGAGTTTTGGTGGCTTTTACTAGATCCCTTGATAATTGACTTTCTCAAGTTTTTAGCGGTTGGCCCTGGTTTTGCTGTTTACCTTGCTCAACCAGTTTGGTGTAATTAATTTTAATAGCTATATTTACTTCTGGTGGAAAAAGATCTCTAGTCAAAATATTATACGATAATTTTCTCTCTTTAAATTAAAAAATGCAATAGTTTAAACAAGAGTCTCCTCTATAAATTTAAAATGAAGAGAACACAATGCAAAATCTTTTAACATCTTTACAATTCCATGAGATAGAAATGTCTGTAAATGAGGATTGAAAAGAAAAACAAGAGTGAAAGAGATGTGTCTGATGGTAAAATTAATGCACATTTTTAGTAAAGGATAAGTAAAAATCAAGGAAAAGAGAGCTTTAAGTAAGATCTTTTTGAATGCTTTCACAAAGCTGGGTGCTAGTGCTCATCTGTAAAAACATTTGGCTTGAAAAATAGTAATTGATCATGTTGACTGATAAATTTAATCAATCAGGTGTCACACATTGTTCCATAGGCTTCTAAGAAAAAAGGAAATACACAAGGAGTGAAGGTTATAAAATATGTTCGCTTCTCTATAAAATAGAGAAGCCTTCCTCTTCCTTCTCCTCCTACCCCAAACTTGTTGGTAGTTGGTGTATTTTCACCATATATCAGATTGGACATCCTAAGAGATAGGATAACTAGGCTAACATTTTGTTCCTTCTAATCTGATACTTTTAAGGCAGAGAGAAAACCTAAAGAAAGAAAACAGTTATGATCAGAGGACTTTATTTTTTGTTGTTTAAAGGCTTTTTCTTAAACATTTTAAACTCTGAATTTTTAATGCATTACAAGTTGATTGAAAGAAATTAGAAATACAAATGAGGTAAAAAGAAAACAAGAATAATTGATACTTCCTCCATTCAAAGATGTATCATAGTGTTAAATGGCTTTAAGTCATTCCAGTCTTTTTTTTCTTTCTAATGCGCGTATGTGTATATTTTGCTTCTGTAATAGAATAAATGCTCTGATAAACCTTTCTGTATACACATTTTGTGTATAGTTGTGATTGTTTCCTTAGGATGAATTAAAATTACTTAAAATTCCTCTGAAGTTTTAAATTCAGCATGGGGCTCGGGGCTGGAGAAAGGGATTGGCAACATTGAAGCCACTGATTGGAGGAGGGAAGGAGCTGCAGTTCTTGAAGTATCTTCCTCCTCTGTAGTAATCAGCTCTGTGGGGATAGTGTGGAGTTGTCTCTGGCTAGATGATGATTTTGAGGAGCATTACTTGATACTTAGAGTATACAGTAAGAAGAGCTAGGGGAAAATTCTCATGCAGGTAAGTCACTCCTTAAAAACTCTGTGGAAAGATGAAAGGTTACTTGACATTGTTATATGCTATAAATATTCTGATCTATAAATTTGATTTTTTTCATTAGGGAAAACATAAACCACAGATTATCCTGGGTATCATTTATTTAAAAGAGAACATCGGTTCAATAACACACTCACAAATGGAGAGTAAGAGAAATATGAAGTTTTGCTTTTGCAAACATACTGAAGTGGAAAATAGAAAAGCTGAAATCAACAATAACAACAGAAAGTCACATCCATTTGGACTAAAATACATGTATACATAATACAACTTTCCAAGCATAAAACGAAAATGCTAGCCAAGGGAATGAAAAAAATACCTTTGAAAAACTGCTGAAATAGGCCAGTTGTTGAAATAGTTTTATTTCCCCTTTAGAAGAACTATTTACTACAATTCTGGGAATGAGAGAGATGATTTTGAATAAAGAATAGAGCCATTTAAGATGTTGTGCACAGTGCCAGCATTTATGAAGACTGGTTCGAATTAAAACCAAATGTCACCAGCAAATAGAAGCCAACAGAAATGTACATTTCACTTATTGTATTGAGAATTGGGGAGGAGAGCAGAAATGGGCTTATTCTTACAGGACTTTTTTATATGGCAATAATTTTTATGGGGAGAACTTAGACCTTACAAAAACATGTATTTCTTTCCAATCTTAGCTGGTCAGATTAATTCATTAGTTGGCAGAAGTTGGAATCATACCTTCTGCTTGGACCTCATGCAAGAGGGAAAAATTCAGACTTTTAGTGCAATTATTTATGCAGCAAATTTGTACTAAGTACCTACTCTTTGCCAGGTGTCCTTGCTGCCACTGTGAGCATGTAAGTCCTTGTCTTTGGGAGCTTCTAGAGTTGAGCGAAGGGTAATAAAAAGCACGAGAGAGATGAATCCTTTGCCAACAGTTCAAACTGGATGATTGGGAGATGACAGTGGGGTGGGGTGGGGTGGGGGGACACTTCAGGTTGGATGGTCAGCGAAGGCCACTGTGTCACATCTGAGAGGGTCTTCCAAGATAATTCTGCAAGCCTGCTCCTCCTTGTAATTTAGAACATCTATCTTCCCTCCTTCGGTGGCCTTTATCTTCCTGTAGGACTTACAATTATGATTTGCTTTGGCTGAAGAACTGTAAAACTGAAATCAAGATGAAGCTTTTAAAAAGAGCTAGAAATGCATTTTTTTATAAATCAGAGGCTCAGGTGCACCATCATTTTCTCAATTCCAAGAAAATCATAATTTATTTTTTATTAGAGGGAATTACTGCAGCTCTAGATCTTAATGATTGCTGAACAGGTCTTTTTTTTTTTTTTTTGCTAAACATCAAGTAGCTGCCAGTTTCAATTTTCTTTTAGAATTTACACATTAAAACATTGTTTTAGCTGTTGAACAAAACTGTCTCTTATATCCAAGGGACCATGCCAGGGTATGAAATGTGCATCTTGATTTGATTTCTTAGCCTCCAGGCCTGATTCACAAGTAAAAGCCAGCCTTGTGTTTTATGATTAGGGGTCTAGTGTTCAACATTAATGACTATGGAAAAAATCAAATTCCAGCTTTACCCTTTAATATCTTCATGCCCAGATGTTGTATATTTGGGAGTGTAAGAGCAAGCTGACCACATTCCTGGTATCCTGATGGTGCCATGCAGTTCTTTAGCATAGATTATTACTGCAATAATTCTGGCACTTGGGATTTCAAGAACCAATAAAATTGCAAAAGTATAAATTAACAAATATTTATTCAGTTTGTTATATGCCACCAGACACTGTTCTAGGGTATGGAGAGATAGTGAACAAGAAAGAAAAAATATTGACAAAAGTTACTGCCCTCATGTAGAGTACATTCAAATGGGGGGAGCTGTTAGACAATAAGTTATAAGCACATAAACCAGTAATGGCAAATGGTGATAAATACTGAAAAGAAGAATTGCAGAGATGGGCTAAAGGGACAAAGAATTGCAGGATGAGGGTGTAGGAGATGAGGGAAGATGAAAGAGCCAGATGATGTAGGTTGTTATAATCCATTATGAAGACTCTTTGACTTTTTAGTCCCAGTCAAGTGGGGATTGACTGCAGGATTGTGAGCGCAGGAATGTTGTGGATTGAGTTTCTAAGAATACCCTAAAGGAGAGTAAGGGAGGAAGCAAAGAGACCAATTAGGAGGCTGTTTCAGTAATCCAGGCAAGAGGAGGTGGTGGATTGCACCAGAGCAGTAGCAGTAAGGGTGGTGAGAAGTTGTCTGATTCTGGAGGGTTTGAAATTAGAGCCAACAGCTTTTACTGATGGATTGAATTAGGGATATAAGGTAAAGTGTTCTGGATGAGTCCAAGGTGTTGGCTGGAACAATTGGAAGAATAGATTCGCTATTAGCAGAGAATAAGAGGACTGGCAATGATGCACTTTTTTGAGAGAGGATCAGGAGCTTGGTTTTAGGTATATTGAGCTTGGGATGCCTATTGGATAAACAAATAGACATGATAAACAAGATACTGGGAATATGGCTCAGGTTGGAAGTATAAATTGGGGGGTAGTCAGCACCAGAATGTGTGCTCTTCACTATTGGGAACACTGCCTTCTGTGTTATGCTGTTTGTGACTTGCATAAAAATTTTGTTCGTGGCACCATGGATTGTAACCCAGGTCTTTTAGATTTTGTCTCTGGCTTACTTCTGGAGTGGGAGTGATGTTATGCTTATTTTTTGTTTCTTTTTTTTTATTAATATTCTTTTTTCCACCCCTCAGTCATAATCACATAGCTTCTTATCCTTATTTCCCAAAGGATGTGGATGAGGGGCAAAAGATCTGATAATGATTTATCAGTCACAGGAAAGCAATGCCTTTTTGATATTCCTCTGAAAGGAGGTTCCCTCTGAATTATTGTTACCTTTCCAATTAACCCATCTTAGAGTTGATGATGATTTTAAGCTTCATGATGGGATAATCTGTAACATTTACATAGTGCCATTATTTCTCTCTAAGTACCTTATGAACATTTGTTAATTGCTTTCCCTACTACCCCAGTAGACAGTAAAGCTGCATTTGCATTCACTGTTGGAGTTTCCCAGACCATGGGAGTTTTGGCAGTGAAGTGACTGCCCATAAAACACCTGGCCAGTCAGGGATAGAGGGATTCATACTGCAAGTAATGATGATGACCTCATCTCCATTGATTATTATTATTTTAGTACATCTAGCACTTTCCTCATAAAAGTCAGAATCCCCAATGAAAGAATGAAAGAGATGTTCCCAAGAGATTGCAAGTGAAATGGCCAACTTGATGAACAGATGGGAAATACTAAGTACCGAGAGGATAAAGGAGAATGTGGGCAAAAGTTACCTTAAATGCTTCTAATTATGAAAACAGAACTGTTATCTCAGAGGACTAAATTTAAAGCAGTATTCAGTAATCTGGTAGAGTAAGGGTGGAAGCATTTGAATGGCTAATTCAAATTCACTTTTGCTTATATTGTTGGAGGACTCAGATGAAAATGTTTTCTTTCCTTTTTTATAAATTCACTCACTGAAAAAATTATTGATATGACCTATATGATGGACACTAAATAAGCTCAAAGGGATGCAGCAATGTATAAAAGAGACTAACATCTTTGCCCTTATGGAAACTTCTAGGGGTGGGATAATATAATTAACATTGATTGAGTGTTTACTGTGTGCTAAACCCTTTTCTATTATTACTTTTAACAATCACTGAGTAACAACAATAGTTCTGCTGTTAACCACATTTTGTGGAGAAGAAAACTAAGATATAGATAGAATAAATTCCCTCCTCCAATGCATGGTTAGTACATGGCAGGGCTTAGGCCAAAGAGAACCACTATGCTTTAGTTTTGTTTTCTACATGAAGAATTGGAGATGAAGGGTGGTTGGTTTGAATAATTTAACTACTTAAAGTGATAAAATTCAACATTTTGATCTTAAATTCTTGGGAGCCAAAATGCATGCATCCAGAATTATGGCACAGGTCAGAGAAAAATAAAATGGTCTCATATTGTTTTTCTCCAAGTTTTTGCCTTGGGCAAGTAGGACTTGGTTATTCCATTTTCACATATTCTCTTTCCTGCTCATCTATATTTAATGAAGACTGCTGGTTCTTTGAGATAAGTCTTATTTCTAGGATATTTGGAGATGATAATTCAGGCTGGCCTTTGGCAAAATTATAAAGTGTGTTAAGTTAGTAATCTTAGGCACTCTGTCTCTCACTATCTTCTCACTTTCTTTTTACTTGTTGTACAGCTCCTTCTCTTCCTTTTATGAGTAAGATGAATAAAAATAGCTTAAATTTAACTCTTTCCACATAATAACTTAACTTTTATGTGTTTCAAGAGGGAATCTACATTTCATGCAAACATTAATTTGTGGTCAAAGCCTTGGAGGATGTCTCAAAAAATATTTTAATATCTTCAAAGAATTATTAAAAATGTAGTAGAAACAATAGATACTTTCATTTTGGATAGAATAGGGTTTTAATTCTGATCCTGTTATTTCCAGTTGTGGATGCTAGGCAAAATATTCAATCTTTGGAGCCTCATTTTCCTCATCTAAGTAAGATTAAATAATTTTTTATATGTGAGGTGGCTTTTTCTGTGTCTAATGTTTGATAGGTACTTAATAAGTGATTGATGTTTGTTAATTCATTCAACATATGTTTGAATACCTACTATGTATGAGCTAGGTTCTGGGGAAAGAAACTGTGGTACAATGCAAATATTGTACATAGAAATGAAAAGATGGATATAGTATTTACTCTGAATCTCAGTCACTGGAGTAGGTGCCCTCTCTTCACTTTTCTCCCCTTTTCACCGGTGAGCATTCTGGTAACTAAACTCTTTTTAGTACCTAGTAGAGTTCTATTGTGGTAAGAATTGCCTCTTCCTATCATTTCACCCTTTATCTATTTTAAGTTTTAAGAGACTGGCCATGAATGTTGCTCCTATTTCTGTGGGTTCCTCATTGCTGCTTATTCCCTGCTGTTTCTCTGTTTAAGATGAGGAATATGGGCTTTTTTATTTCAGTGCCTACACTTTTAACATCTGTTCTGCAATGCCACCCTGAAATGGTGACCTGAATCAGGCTCTAGGGGCAGTAAAGTGGAGGGGTGGATTCCCAAACAGAGTGTAAGTAGGAAGCAAAAGAGAGGAAGTTGTTTTGTAAAATTCAAACCTGCAAGAATGGCTGTACCATTAATCAAACTAATGAGCAATGAAGAAAGGTGATGGGTCTCACCAATAGAAAGATGGTTTCATCTTTAGACATGTCAATTTGATCAGTATTTACCAAAATGAAGATACTCTGTAGTTAATAGAGATCTTTGAAAGCAGAAATATTACTGTATATATTTCTCAATCTCTGCTACTTTCCAGAGTGTACAGGGACTGAGTGTTTGAAAGTTGAATATCAAGAATGAGACTAGAATTTGGAAGAGGAGTCTGGGTTGGGAAGAGAGAGATGAGATATGGGTCAGACAGTCTTCTGAATAATGATAATTACTAAAGCCACGAGACTGGACTGAAATACCAATAATAGAAAGTGGGTAGGCAGGAAGTAGAAAGAGCAGAGAGGAGGATCAGAGTACTTCTGCAGGGGCACTCACATGTACTGAAGGAGCAGCAAACGATTAATATCAAATCAGACACAGGATAATAATGGTCCCACGAGAAAAGAGAGTTATGGAAGTTGCCAAGACCGTAAATGGCTACATAGGGATTAAGAAGAAGGGGGATTGAGAGATAGATTTAGGAATTTTTTGATGAAGTTGTCACTAGAAAGCTTCAAAGGAGAATTTTGGGCACAGATTTCTATAGATTAAGAAGTAAGGGCAAAAGGGCAAGTATGTGCTACCCTTTTAATATTCTGGACAGTGAAGAGAGGGAAGGAGACAGACAGGCAGAAAGCAAAAGAAGACTTGAGTGATGGGGCCAAGGGTATGGAGGTCAGGGAACAACTTTAGATGGAGGGCAAGGCTCAAGTGGAAAGGGAGAGGAAAAAACAAAACAAAACAACAACAGCCATAACAACCTTAAGTCCCTTCTTAGTGCCAAGACTAGCGGGAAGAAGGTAGATTTGATACAGATAAATGCTGAGGAGGATGAAATAATGTTTAGGATTTAAGGGGAAAGTAAAGGCTTGAAATAGGCATCTTGGGGGCTGTTAGTTTTATTATTAAGCAGTTTTCATTCCAAATGAGGAGGACAGAAGACATTTATATTGGAACACATAAGCTCCAATTCAGTTTTCTCCAATACTTAATGGACATATGTGTGCTCCAATATTAAAGTTTTAACAGTTTAATTGCTAACAGGACCATCCATAGAGAACTTTGTGACTTCTGAATATATCATTGCCATTACCTTAAATATATAGAATGTTTTTCTATTTTCTATTTTTATTCACACATTTTAATTATTTTATTAAAGAACTAACCTTTTAAGAATTGGAATTATCTAAATGATCATACTGTTTAACCCATTAGCTTGATTTCAACTTATTAACAATCAATAGTTTTATGTTCTTTGTATTTTATTGAGGAGATGACCTTTCTGAGAACGATGAGATAATCCTATTTCTACAACTCTGTCTCTAGAGAGCTGGTAGAGAGAGAGGTAGAGAGCTGAGATTTAAGAGAGCCCAGTTATTATTCATGTGGCTTCAGTATCTTCTTATGTTACAGGGCATAATAATATCTGTCTTATGTATCTCTCAAGGCAAATATGAGAAATCATAATTTAAAAAATTCTTTAAATATGTAAAATGCATAATGTTGTATACTTAATATGTTAGTCATAGGAGAAACCCATTGGTTTATTTGGAAGACCAATATTTTATAACTTTTAAACTTTGTTATTGCTAAGATTTGAAATTTTAATTTAAAAAGAAAGCTATTAATTTAGTATCATATGTTTTTATTTAAGTACTAAACATAAGTTTAACATTTCTGTGTTTGCCACATTACCCATTATCTGGATTGATGGTAAAGAGTGACAGTTACAAAGACAAATATTTACCAGGAACCTACTATACATCAAACATTTCATCGTGTATTTGGAAAGAAGATTGGAAACTAAAATTAAACATGGAATGATCAAAATGCTTATGTGTGTAGCTCAGATATGTATGTCTAGTTTAAGAGAAGGGAAAATCAACATGGCTTGTCACAGTTTGAAACAACTCCCTTAAAAAAGAGGCTTAGAATAGATGTGAAGGATGGGAAGAACTTGAGATAAGTAGAAAGGTAAATATGAGATTTCAACCAGGAATGGCCCATGGTATTTTATTTTAACTTGAATTTATAAATTGTTTAAAGCAAGTTATGTCTGTGTGCTTAGACATGAGTATAAAAATCTGAAACCTGAATCATTAGGTATCATACCCAAATCAGCTTTCAGACCTACCTTCACCCCCTCCCCTCCCCACTCACACGCACAGCTCTGCACACATAGTTCATAGCTGGTGAAGTACTGAAAAGTTCAAGGGAAGACAGTATGATGGGGAGGCCAGCTTCTGCTGTAGTTTTGAGGAAATGACCTAGAGAAGTTCCTTTTATTTCTCCAAATAATTTGGAGAACTATTTACTTAGAGTAAAAACAACCAACCAACTAGCTGCATTGAATATTAAAAAGCTTTGTTTGAGTGGCTAGTTTATACAGAGTAGTGAGGGCTGGGGCGTACATCCAGTGGAAGAGGAACACATCTGCCAAAGCATGTTTTTTCCAGAAGAAGGGAGGTGTACTAGGAAGATACAACAGTAAATATCCACTATGCTTTAGGTGTGTGCATTGTATTATTCAATATTCCCTTCTTAGTGTTCCCTCTGAGTTCAGTACTTATACAAATACCTTATGCTATTAAAGCCACAGAATACTAAAATCTAACAGCACTGCCTGTTGGATTACCAATATACAGAAAGAGGTTGCTTGGAAAGCTCACTGATACCAACAGAATGCTGGGCTTTTATGTCTTTTCCCTCCTCTAATTCCCCTGTTCCTTTCTGAGTCATATTACCTCCTAGTCACAAAATGGCTGCCGAATGTCCAGAAATCAAGGACTGACATGACCGTGTTCAAGGTAGGAAGCAATCTGCCATAGTGATAAGTTAGACAGATGAGCTCACGTTCTCCTCTCTTTTTGTCAGGCACAAAAATATCTCATGAGAACTCCAGCAGATTTATTTATTTTATTTTTTAAGGTCAGATTTATTGAGGTATAACTTACAGTAAAATTCACCAAATTTAAGGGTGTAAATTAAACTTTCACAATGGGCACAGCCATGTAACCAACACCATAATTCTGACATAGAACCTTTCCATCACTCAAAAAAGTTGAGGTGTTCCTTTTTAGTGGATCCAGATACAGTGCAGTTTGTGTAATTGGCACTCTTAAAATCCTTCTGTCCATGATATTTTCATATCTTTCTGATTTCATCAGATCTTAATGATAGCTGACATTACACTAATATCTAGTCTTTAGTAAGTGCTTCCTATGTGCTGGTCACTACACTAACATAAGTAACCTCCTTGAACCTCCATATATGTTTAACATAACATCATCTCCTTGAATTCTCAAAACAACCTGATGGGATAGTGTCTATCAACAGTGTTGCTACCAGTCTCTATGGTGCCTCTGTGTGCAGTAGAAAAAGGAAACCCCTCTGGTTGAGGGAGGGGACAAGTCTGGTTAAGTACAGCAAAGATGACTTTTGACTCCTCTCTCCCTAAACCAAACCCTTTGTAGAGTGCATGAAATTGTATCTCCATGAGGCAGGCTTGCCCATTGTTCCCATTTTACAGTATGAAAACTTCAATTTTAAAGGAGTGAATCAACCTTCTCATGGTTATGGAGTATGGAGAATATTTTGGCTTTTGACAAAGAGATTTTTATTGACTAGCATCTTTGGTAGGTCTATGGAGAAATGCCCTTCACTAAACAATCCTTGAACTTCCTCTTCAAGTTTTGCTCCTTCCTGTTATCTATTTACCCACTGTCAGTACTTATTTGGGTTTATCTCTCTCCCCATTGCTTTATTCACATGAAATAATTTTCTCAGTTATTAGTATTATTACTATTACTATTAATTATTACAATTTCAATTTGTTTATGAAATCTTGAATAAATATAGTGGAAATTAGTTTTAGGTGATAATTATTACATTAATTTTTAATTGGCTAGTTACTAGCATCCTGTATGAGTAAGTTTGTTTGCATTCAGAGACATGAGAATTTCATATGTATGAGGCTGCCTATTTCTGATATCATTCTTCATTAGAAAAACCTCAAACCTCTTTGAATAACTATCTTCTTATATTAGTCATATAAGTTTATTATGTTGTATTAAATAGCTCAATGATGCCATAACATAAAATGACAGGTCTGGTCCAACACTGTATGCGTTGCACAATTTTTATATAGTTTTATGATTTTGAAAGTGTCATAGAAAATCCCAGGGTAAATATCTTTGGGAATTTCAGAACAATTGTTTTGAAATAGATTGTTTAGAGGTAGTCAATCTGTACGAAATTTCGTTACTGTAACCTGTAACTGGACTTTTCTTCTTTTTCCTGATATTGAGAGGAAGTAAATTAAAATCAGATGTTCATTTCTTTCTATTTAAGCCCATGGTTTACTTATCTTGTCTTCTGAAAAATAGGTATAATTAGACCTCTTGCATAATTTACTAGATATTCTATAAAACGCAGTATATAGATTAGTAAGAATCTAGAAATGTTGGCAGAAAAGACTCCCAATTAGAAAATGATTGATTAGTTTGTTGAAGCTGATAAAGTAATAGTGTCATATTTTCAAATTCTAGGCCTATAAAAAGCAAGTAACTTAACCTGGAATATCTATGGTGTGTTAAAATCAAAGAGACTGCCAATTCCTTTGATACACATTCCATTTTGGAGTATACTTGTTTCCACTATTTCCTCTGTTTTGTTTTTGTTTCCCAAAGATAATGCTTCTCCTTGAAATATCACAGGAGATCTCTTAAGCAAAAGAGGAATTTCTTTACTCTATGCCTATGTCAAGGTGTAAACTGGGAAAGCACATTACTCTAGAGCAGCGTTTTTCAGACCAGTAGCATCAGTATCAACTGAGATCTTTTAGGAATGTGAATTCTAGGCCCCATCCCCTTCCTACTAGATCGGAAACTCTGGAGTGGGTCCAGGGACCTGGCTGTGCTTTAAGAAGTCCCTGGGATCCTGATGCATGCAAAGATTTGAGAACAACTGCTCTAAAGGAAATGTAGTATACCCAAGTTACCTAGGTTATTATTAATAATTTGAAATAGTTTACTCCTAGGAGTAGAACTGCTAAGTCACAGAGTATGAATGTCTTCAACTTTACCAGGTAATGCTGAATAGTTTTCTAAACACCTGCTCCAATTTAGATTATTACCACCAGTCATACTGAAATTCCTACTGTCTTTGAACTTTGTTAGGCACTTTAATTTCTATGAATCTGGTGGGTGTTAAATGGTATCAAGTTATGGTTTTAATTTGAATATCTCTAATGAGGTTAAACATCTTTTCATATATTTATTGGCCAGTCATGTTTCACTTAAATAAATTGCTTATTTTTATCTTATGCTCATCACTTAAGTGTTTTCTTTTTTGATTTATCAGAGTTTTAAAATATTCTGGATACTAGTCCTTTGTCATTTTATATTTCAAATATATCTTTTTGCTGGATGTAATTTTTCTTATTCTGATGTATCCTAGGAGAAAGGGAGTGCATGATTTAGTCTAGTCACCTTCATCTGTCTTCATTTGTGATTTTTTTTGTTTCTTTGGTTAAACAATCCTTTTTGTTAAACAATCCTTAATGGTTTGTTTCTACCACTTAAGTTTTTTGATATGTATTAAGAGTATGTATGTACACATATATTTGTATAAATATGTATACATATGTTATTATTGAGGTATAATTCACATAAAGTAAAATATACCCATTTAAAATGTACTGTCTAGATTTTGACAATGTGTACACTAATGTAACCACCACCACAACCGACGTGTAGAACATTGTCAACACCTCACAAAGCTCCTTTTGCTTCTCTGCATTTAGTTCCTCTGACTTGCCTTGACCCAGCCAAGCACTGATCTGCCTTGTAACCAGAGATTAGTTTTCCCTCGGCTTCTTTCACTCAGCAAAATGTTTCTGAGATTTATTCATGTTGTATTTAGCAGTAGTTGGCTCCTTTTTGTTTTCCTTTTTGCTGAATCCTGTTCCATCCCATTGTGTAGCTATCCTACAAGTTGTGTATCCATTTACCTGTTGATGGACTGTTTCCAGTTGTCTAACTATTTTGAATAAAGCTGCTGTAGACATTTGTATTCAAGTTATTTTTTGGGCATATGTGTCTTAATCTTAGGAAAATATCTAGGAGTGGTAAGTTTATATTTATAAAAAAACTGCCAAACTCTTTTCAAAAGTAGTTGTACCATTTTGCATTCCCACCAGCTGTGGATGAGAGTTCCAGTTTCTTCACATTCTCACCAGAACTTGGGATTGTCAGTCTTATTATTTTAGATATTTGAATGTGTATGTAGTGTTGTGGTTTTAGTTTGCATGAAATTGACTTTCTTGACGTATGGGAGAGATTCACTTTGATTCTTTTTTCCCATGTGAACAACCAATGGTCTCAGCATCATTTATTGAATAAAGTAAAATTTCCTTACTTATTTGCAACGACAGTCTGTCGTATCCTGAGATGACCCTAAAACTATTTAAACACTGGCAGAAAAATGGGCATCCTACTTTTTAAGGAGCTTACAGTGAAATGTTAAAGTTTAACATGCATATTTAACTTGATAAGTATGAAGAAGAAAATTAAAGACCCATCTTCTTATTTTTCAGACATAACCATAATCAGTATTTTTAATGTATTTATCAAAATTATGCATGTAAATATTATAAAAATAAAATAATTCAGAATAAATAAGTATTGAAAGTGGTTTGCCCTTTCTTTTTTCAACCCCATTCTCTCCTATATCTCTTAACATGAAGTATATAATCTATTCTAGACCCATTATAAGACTTCTGTGTTTGAGTACTGTTTTTTGCTAGGTCAAAACCTAGTAAAAACTATTTATATTAGTGACTATATTCAAAAATGTTTTTATAAAAATATTTTAAGACATAAATACAGTAATAGTATACATATAACTATAATCACCATTAAGAAAATATGTTATAAAATATATCAAGGTTGCAATATTATTTGACCTGACAAGCATGTTTGGTCTTGTTCTAAGTCGTGGATGTTAAATTATGCTCATGCAAGTTTTAGCTTTCAAATTTTATAGAAACCCTATAGTGAGACAACTAATGTGAACTAAATTCATCTATTTTTACGTGTTTCCTGACAAAATTTATGTTTTTCTCTCCAAAGCAGAAGCCTCAAGTTTATTTTCTAATATTTAAATTCCCTGGTTAAGGGCAGAGACAAGAAGATTTAAAATGTCTAATCTCTTAGGATTTAAAAATACAAACAATTATGGTATGTTGGATCTATTAATTTAGTAGATTAAAATCAATGGGATTTTAGCAATTAATGACAAAATTGCATGTAATAGTCTTTGGTATTAATAGTCTTAGTAAGCCATCTGTAGCAGTTTTCAATTCCCAACATAATTGCATAGAGTAGTTTATGTTTTTCTAAGGAAAAATCTCTAGGCAAACTATGCCTCATTTTATTTCTATTTTAAGTTTATCCTCTGAGTGAATCTGAGATCTATGAGTTATTCCTCTTTGGAGATTTGGGAGTTTGAAGAAGTATAGAGATAATAAAATCATGATCTGAAAACCTGTATACTATTTAAAATTGGCTGCTTCTTTCTGTGCCAGTATCAGTGTTTTATTGTTATTTTACATGTGGAGGGGTGGAGGAGAAGGGAGAATTAACATCTCTCATGCGAGTGTACAATCTTATCACTTGGACACGTGAATATTTCATCCACCTGGATATCAGTAGGGTAGAATGGAATGTGCAGTGCGTATTTAGTTACATCACACAGATGATCAATTCTCTTCTCACATGTGGAAGTGTGTCTGAGAATGAAAGCCCATACACCATTTTGTTCCTCTTGGTGTGAACTTCAGGTGCAAGAATTGAGTTATTCTCAGGCAATCTCATCACTGCTTAGTATCTTGTATTTTCTTTTATGGTTTTCCCTTTTATCTTCAATCTCCACAGTCCTTCCACTGTGTCTATAAGCACCCACTTTGTTCAATTTAACATGTGTCTTTCTAATCTTATGTTCAAATGTTTATTCAGATATAAGTCCTTAACAAACATACTGGTCTTTTTTTTTGTATGTGTTTGTAGTTTACTTAGATGGTATTATGCTCTACAATGTACTCCTCACTTTTTCTCTCAACATTTAAAAAATATTTTATTTATTATCAAAGCATATTATTCACTATTTCTTGTTTCTGGTATGTACAATTTTTACCTTTTACGTACCCATTCTTCTAGTGATGGAAATCGTAGAGGCCTCTGGCATCTTGGTGAGAAAGAGTGCTGCCACAATTTTCTTTGTAGGTGTCTCCTTAAGGACAATTGTTGGGATCAGGATGTACTCATAGTTAATATTCTCCCACCAATAACTTATGAGGCTTTTACTAATTGATTTTATCTGGTCTTTTAAAATTTGCTGTTCTAAAGTATACATGAAATGGCATCTATTCCTCTTAATTTGCATTATTATGATTGCTAATGAATGAGGTCAAACATCATATACTTATTAGCCATTGAAAGTTTTCCTTTTTGTAAGTTGCCTATTCATTACCTATTTTACTTACGGAGTTCCAATTTTTTTTCTGTATGATTTACAGGGATTCCCTGGATGTTGTTATAATTAATCTCGTGACTGTTAGTTACGGGTCAGTCTGTTACTCATGTTCAGTTTGTGAAATTCTTCATTGAACAGGAATATTTCATGAAATTTGTATTAAAATTACTTTTTATCTAAGATTTTGGCTTTTAAAAAAAATGATCTGCTCCCACAAGTCTCAAAGATCTTCTTTTTTCTTTAGCTTTATATTTTTGTATATACAACTGAATTTTTTGCATATACAAAAAATTTTAATATATTTTTGGACTTTTTATATAAAAAATATATATTTCATACATAAAATTTTAAATATGTTTTTGTATGTATAGTTCAAACCTTGAACCACAGTGGTTTGAACTGCATAGGTCTACTTATACAAAGAATTTTTAAAAAAATAAATACTTCACAGTACTGGAAATGTATTTTCTATTCCTTATGATTTTCTTAATAATGTTTTCTCTAGCTTACTTTATTGTAGAAATAGAGTATGTAATACACATAACATATAAAATATGTGTTAATTTACTATTTATGTTATTGGTAATGTTTCAGACTGACAGTAGGGTATTAGTAGTTAAGTTTTAGGGGGGGTTAAAAGTTATACTGCATAGGGATCAGTGCCCCTAGGCCCCTCATTGTTCAAGGGTCAACTGTACTGTTGTTTTCTTATACTGAGATAAATTCTTAGCACAATGTACTCTATAATGCATACTAAACCTACTAATTTATGATGCCTGTTGCAAAGTTCCTCTATTCTTTTCCACTGACTTGTCTATTCTTGCACTAATTATTTTATGTCTCTCTGTCCATCTACCTATCTAATCTCTGCCATTTACCTTAACCCCTTTGGCTTTATAATATCTGATAACACAATCCTCCATTTTTTTCTTCTTTTTCTAAATTGTCTTATCTGCTTGTGATTCTATGTTCCTCCATATAAAATTGTAGCAAGGGTCTATCAAATTGCATTCAGTTTTACTCATAATATCTTTTTGGAATGACATGAAATTTATAGGGTAGTCTGAGAGCAATTGATATCTTTTAATTATTGTCTTATCCATGAACTTAATATGACTTTTTACTAAGTTAAAAAAAATTTTCATGGAGTTATTGTTTCTTCCTGCAAAGGTGCTTTTGTTTTAGGGTGTTTCCTAGATATTTGGTAAGTACTTTGTTGCTGCTGTTACTAGTGTCTTGTTTTATATCATTTAATTAGTTGTTATTGTTTAGGACAAATTATGTATTTTCATGCTAGTATTTTACTGGCAAGCTTTTATCAACTCTTATTAATAAAAGTATTTTGTTAACTTTCTTGGATTGGCTATGTAAGAGATAATATTATCTACTTAATATAACAATCCACCTTTTCTTTAAAATCCTCATACTTCTAATTTATCTTATGTCTTATGGCATTGGTTTATGGCTTTCCTGTGGTTTATGGCTTCCAGCACTATGTGAGAAGTGGCAGTTTCTGATGTTAAAGAGATATGTCTAACCTCGTGCCATTGATTATATATTTGCTCTGGGATTTTTGAAAGATATTTATCAAGTTAGGAAAGGCCTCTTCTGTTTCTTGTTTTCTAAGTATTTTTTTTTGAATAATAATCCTGTGAATATTGAGATTGTATAACACCTTCTCTTCATCTTTTGAAATGATCATGTCTTTTCTTTTTTGCTTTAGTCCCTTAATATTATGGTGCTTAGATTTTCTGATGTTACAATTGCTACATTCCTGGGATAAACCCTGCTTGATCATGAGGTAGACATTTTAATATAGAGTTAGAATAGTTAGCTTTTATCTTATTTAAGACTTGGGGATCTATGTTCATATGTTGAAACGATCCTCTAAAATAATTTTCTTATTATCCAGATTTGATTTTAGGTTAATACTTAGCTTTGCAATGTAATCAGGGAGCTTATTCTTTTTCTACTTCCTAGAATTTCTTGCATAAGATAGAGATCATCATTGCTTTGAGAGCATCTGACAATGGGCCCAGGGTTACTGTTGATTAGCAGGGTACCTATTGACACCTTTGTATCTATCACAGTGTTGTGCTGAAAATATTTAACAGCAGGCCTGGGTCAGAGGGAGCTTCCTGGTTTCAGTATTTGCCAATTCCTATGGCATAAGTATGACTACTGCATCTGATTTCAAGCTATGATTCTCAATGAAGAATTCCTCTATGAAGTCTTTGAATCCAAAGTTGTGAAGAAATACACATAATTAGCTCCTGTGAGCTGGCTCCAGTGTACGGCTGGTCTGTCACCACATCTGACTATGACAGCCTTCAAGAGTAATGGCAGGTGCTCCATTTCTGTCTTTCAAATCTTTTACACATTCCTCTTTTGTCCAGCTCTAACTCAAAACCATTTAGAGAAAAAGATTTGGGACTCTTATTTCTAACTTAACATATCCTTTTTAGCTTAACAGATCACCAGTCTTAAGTTCTTTGATGGCTTTTGGCCTGTCCAATTTTTCAATTTTGACATTTTCTGTATTTCCAAAAATTTATTCTTATTGTCTAGGTTTTATATGTTACCATATAGTTTTCCATAGCATTTAAAAATGTTTTTTTTTTTGAGAGGGTATCTCTCATATTTATTGATCAAATGGTTGTTAACAACAATAAAATTCAGTATAGGGGGGTCAATGCTCAATGTACAATCATTAATCCATCTCAAGCCTAATTCTCGTCAGTCTCCAATCTTCTGAAGCATAACGAACAAGTTCTTACATGGTGAACGAATTCTTACATAGTGAATAAATTCTTACGTGCTGAACAGTACAAGGGCATTCATCACAGAAACTTTTGGTTTTGATCATGCATTATGAACTATAAACAATCAGGACAAATATGAATATTCGTTTGATTTTTATACTTGATTTATATGTGAATTCCACATTTCTCCCTTTATTATTATTATTATCTTTATTTTTAATAAAATGCTGAGGTGGTAGGTAGATGCAAGATAAAGGTAGAAAACATAGTTTAGTGCTGTAGGAGGGCAAATGTAGATGATCAGATGATCAGGTGTGTGCCTATGGACTAAGTATTAATCCAAGCTAGACAAGGGCAACAAAACATCCACGGATGCAGAAGATTTCTCTCAAAACGGGGGGGGGCGGTGAGGTTCTGAGCCTCACCTCTGTTGATCCCTAATTTCTCACCTGATGGCCCCCCTGCGATTGTGCCTGTCTTAGGTTGTTCCTCCCTTGAGGAATCTTACCCGTCTCTGGCTAACCAGTCATCTTCCGGGGCCATACAGGGAAATGTAAAGTTGGTAAGTGAGAGAGAAGCCATATTGTTTGAAAAGGTTAGCTTCTTACTTCTTTGCAGATTTATGCCCTGTGGCTTCTATGCCCAGCACTTGTCTCGAGGTATCTTTACCACCTGGAGGAATTATGATACTCGGTAAATTCGATATGAGGCACAAATTCTATTTAAGGGTTGTAATTATGAAGGAAGAAGAAAAGCTATAGAGGTAGCATATGGAAGAAAACATGGGAGGATTGATTATTTCTTTGACATATCTTCTTGTAGAGTACCTTAAGCATGTATAGGTTTTAAACTACCAACTAACTTGTGCACACATATTAACATAATAGGAATACGGTGACATAAACAAAGCAGATCTATAATTACCATCCATCTCCAGTGAAGCCAAGAAAACCATTTAGCACCCTAGGCATTTGTGAAAATTAGTCTATGATATGATGGATATTGTCCAACTGTACTTGAACAGTCTGAGAGAAATCAGACAAATTAAAGCAACCCATTTCTGGGATCTGTTCACATCCCATATGTTCTTTTAACTGTAGATAGTCTATAGTCATAAGATTTTGGAGTGCTACAACTTGCACCCCTCCCAACTCCTGGTTGAGTTCCAACAGTACAGATCCGGTCAAATTCGTTGTCTCACTGTATGCACATTCCAGCCTAGACATCTCCCTCCTCATTCCTATGGCAAGTCCAGGAGACGGTGGGGTGGACGCAGCCACAACCGCAGCATCGTCTGGATCCCTGTGGAGGCTTTTTGATGATCATCCCCCGGCACAAGTCCCCCAGAGAGTGCTGATGCCGGAAGCTCCTCCTCAAATCGTATCTTAGTTCATTTTCTGGGTAGCCAAGCTAGGCCTTGATTTTCTGCATAGAAACAAACAGACCCTTTGCCCACACTTTGACATGCCCTCTATACCACTGTGCAGAACTCATTGGAGGTCAGCACACAGGAACTGCTTTTTTTCTTTTTTTATTAAGAGAAAGGAATATTATCAGAAAAGAGTACCTCCATAGCTGATCATCTGACACCCTTTAAGTGATCAAGATAAAGGATATTTAAAGCATGCGTTGATCTTTGATTTACCCATAGTTTTATCCTATCAAGGAGTAATCCCCCTTTTCTTTTTTTCTTTCTCTTTTTTTTTTAATCTTTAATCGACACTTACATGAAGAATACTATGTTTACTATGCTCTCCCCTATATCAGGTCCCCCCTAAAAACCACATTACGATTACTGTCCATCAGCTTAGCAAAATGTTGTAGAATCACTACTTGTCCTCTCTGTGTTGTACATCCCACCCTCCCCTTTCTCCCTCCCCCCATGCATGCTAATCTTAATACCCCCCTTCTTCTTCCCCACTCCTTATCCCTCCTTGCCCACCCATCCTCAACAGTCCCTTTCCCTTTGGTACCTGTTAGTCCATTTTTGGGTTCTGTAATTCCGCTGCTGTTTTGTTCCTTCAGTTTTTCCTTTGTTCTTATACTCCTCAGATGAGTGAAATCATTTGGTATTTCTCTTTCTCCGCTTGGCTTATTTCACTGAGCATAATACTCTCCAGCTCCATCCATGTTGCTGCAAATGGTTGGATTTTTCCACTTCTTATGGCTGAGTAGTATTCCATTGTGTATATGTACCACATCTTCTTCATCCATTCATCTACAGATGGACATTTAGGTTGCTTCCCATTCTTGGCTATTGTAAATACTGCTGCGATAAACATAGGGGTGCATCTGTCTTTCTCAAACTTGATCGCTGCGTTCTTAGGGTAAATTCCTAGGAGTGGAATTCCTGGGTCAAATGGTAGGTCTGTTTTGAGCATTTTGATGAACCTCCATACTGCTTTCCACAATGGTTGAACTAATTTACATTCCCACCAGCAGTGTAGGAGGGTTCCCCTTTCTCCACAGCCTCGCCAACATTTGTTGTTGTTTGTCTTTTGGATGGCAGCTATCCTTACTGGTGTGAGGTGATACCTCATTGTAGTTTTAATTTGCATTTCTCTGATAATTAGCGATGTGGAGCATCTTTTCATGTGTCTGTTGGCCATCTGTATTTCTTTTTTAGAGAACTGTCTGTTCAGTTCCTCTGCCCATTTTTTAATTGGGTTATTTGTTTTTTTTTTGTTTGTCGAGGCGTGTGAGCTCTTTATATATTCTGGATGTCAAGCCTTTATTGGATCTGTCATTTTCAAATATATTCTCCCATACTGTAGGGTTCCTTTTTGTTCTATTATGGTATCTTTCGCTGTACAGAAGCTTTTCAGCTTAATGTAGTCCCACTTGCTCATTTTTGCTGTTGTTTTCCTTGCCCGGGGAGATACGTTCACGAAGAGGTCACTCATGTTTCTGTCTAAGAGGTTTTTGCCTATGTTTTTTTCCAAGAGTTTAATGGTTTCATGTCTTACATTCAGGTCTTTGATCCATTTTGAGTGTACCTTTGTATATGGGGTTAGGCAATGGTCCAGTTTCATTCTCCTACATGTAGCTGTCCAGTTTTGTCAGCACCATCTGTTGAAGAGACTGTCATTTTGCCATTGTATGTCCATGGCTCCTTTATCAAATATTAATTGACCATATATGTTTGGGTTAATTTCTGGAGTCTCTAATCTGTTCCACTGGTCTGTGGCTCTGTTCTTGTGCCAGTACCAAATTGTCTTGATTACTATGGCGTTGTAGTAGAGCTTGAAGTTGGGGAGTGAGATCCCCCCTACTTTATTCTTCTTTCTCAGGATTGCTTTGGCTATTCGGGGTCTTTGGTGTTTCCATATGAATTTTTGAATTATTTGTTCCAATTCATTGAAGAATGTTGCTGGTAATTTGAGAGGGATTGCATCAAATCTGTATATTGCTTTGGGCGGATGGCCGTTTTGATGATATTAATTCTTCCTAGCCATGAGCATGGGATGAGTTTCCATTTATTAATGTCCCCTTTAATTTCTCTTAAGAGTGACTTGTAGTTTTCAGAGTATAAGTCTTTCACTTCTTTGGTTAGGTTTATTCCTAGGTATTTTATTCTTTTTGATGCAATGGTGAATGGAATTTTTTTCCTGATTTCTCTTTCTATTGATTCATTGTTAGTGTATAGGAAAGCTACAGATTTCTGTGTGCTAATTTTGTATCCTGCAATTTTGTTGTATTCCGATATCAGTTCTAGCAGTTTTGGAGTGGGGTCTTTAGGGTTTTTTATGTACAGTATCATATCATCTGTAAATACTGACAGTTTAACTTCTTCTTTACCAATCTGGATTCCTTGTATTTCTTTGTTTTGTCTGATTGCCATGGCTAGGACCTCCAGTACTATGTTAAATAACAGTGGGGAGAGTGGGCATCACTGTCTGTTTCCCGATCTCAGAGGAAATGCTTTCAGCTTCTCGCTGTTCAGTATAATGCTGGCTGTGGGTTTATCATATATGGCCTTTATTATGTTGAGGTACTTGCCCTCTATTCCCATTTTGCTGAGAGTTTTTATCATGAATGGATGTTGAATTTTGTGAAATGCTTTTTCAGCATCTATGGAGATGATCATGTGGTTGTTGTCTTTCTTTTTGTTGATGTGGTGGATGATGTTGATGGGTTTTCAAATGATGTACCATCCTTGCATCCCTGGGATGAATTCCGCTTGGTCATGGTGTATGATCCTTTTGATATACTGTTGAATTCTGTTTGCTAATATTTTATTGAGTATTTTTGCATCTACATTCATAAGGGATATTGGTCTGTAATTTTCTTTTTTGATGGGGTCTTTGCCTGGTTTTGATATTAGGGTGATGTTGGCTTCATAGAATGAGTTTGGCAGTATTCCCTCTTCTTCTATTTTTTGGCACACTTTAAGGAGAATGGGTATTATGTCTTCTTTGTGTGTCTGATAAAATTCCGAGGTAAATCCATCTGGCCCCGGGGTTTTGTTCTTGGGTAGTTTTTTGATTACCGTTTCAATTTCTTTGCTCGTAATTGGTTTGTTTAACTTTTGTGTTTCTTCCTTAGTCAGTCTTGGGAGGTTGTATTTTTCTCGGAAGTTGTCCATTTCTTCTAGGTTTTCCAGCTTGTTGGCATATAGGTTTTCATAGTAGTCTTTAATAATTCTTTGTATTTCTGTGGAGTCTGTCGTGATTTTTTCCATTGCCATTTCTGATTATGTTGATTTGTGTTGATTCTCTTTTTCTCTTAATAAGTTTGGCCAGAGGCTTATCTATTTTGTTTATTTTCTCAAAGAACCAGCTCTTGGGTTCATTGATTTTTGCTATTGTTTTATTCTTCTCAATTTTGTTTATTTCTTCTCTGATCTTTATTATGTCCCTCCTTCTGCTGACTTTAGGCCTCATTTGTTCTTCTTTTTCCAGTTTTGAAAATTGTGATGTTAAACTCTTCATTTGGGATTGTTCTTCCTTCTTCAAGTGTGCGTGGATTGCTATATACTTTCCTCTTAAGACTGCTTTTGCTGCATCCCACAGAAGTTGGGGCTTTGTGTTGTTGTTGTCATTTGTTTCTATATATTCCTTGATCTCTATTTTGATTTGTTCATTGATCCATTGATTATTTAGTAGCATGTTCTTAAGCCTCCATGTGTTTGTGTGCCTTTTTGTTTTCTTTGTAGAATTTATTTCTACTTTTATACCTTTGTAGTCTGAAAAATTGGTTGGTTGAATTTCAGTATTTTGGAATTTACTGAGGCTCTTTTTGTGAGCTAGTATGTGGTCTATTCTGGAGAATGTTCCATGTGCACTTGAGAAGAATGTATATCCTGTTGCTTTTGGATGTAGAGTTCTATAGATGTCTATTAGATCCATCTGTTCTAGTGTTTTGTTCAGTGCCTGTGTGTCCTTACTTATTTTCTGCCCGGTCAGTCTATCCTTTGGGGTGAGTGGTGTGTTGAAGTCTCCTAAAATGAATACATTGAAGTCTATTTCCCTCTTTAGTTCTGTTAGTATTTGTTTCACATATGCTGGTGCTGCTGTATTGGGTGCATATATATTTATAATGGTTATATCCTCTTGTTGGACTGAGCCCTTTATCATTATGTAGTGTCCTTCTTTATCTCTTGTTACTTTCTTTGTTTTGAAGTCTATTTTGTCTGATATTAGTACTGCAACCCCTGCTTTCTTCTCACTGTTGTTTGCCTGAAATATGGTTTTCCATCCCTTGACTTTTAGTCTGTCCTTGTCTTTGGGTTTGAGGTGAGTTTCTTATAAGCAGCATATAGATGGGTCTTGCTTTTTTATCCATTCTATTACTCTGTGTCTTTTGATTGGTGCTTTAAGTCCATTTACATTTAGGGTGACGATTGAGAGATATGTACTTACTGCCATTGCAGGCTTTAGATTCGTGGTTACCAAAGGTTCAAGGTTAGCTTCTTTAGTATCTTACTGCCTAACTTAGCTCACTTATTGAGCTGTTATATACACTGTCTGGAGATTCTTTTCTTCTCTCCCTTCTTATTCCTCCTCCTCCATTCCTCATATGTTGTGTGTTTTGTTCTGTGCTCTTTTTAGTATTGCTCGCATCTAGAACAGTCCCTGTAAGATGCCCTGTAGAGGTGGTTTGTGGGAAGCAAATTCCCTCAGCTTTTGCTTGTCTGGGAATTGTTTAATCTCGCCATCATATTTAAATGATAGTCGTGCTGGATACAGTATCCTTGGTTCAAGGCCCTTCCATTTCATTGCATTAAATATATCATGCCATTCTCTTCTGGCCTGTAGGGTTTCTGTCGAGAAGTCTGATGTTAGCGTGATGGGTTTTCCTTTATAGGTGACCTTTTTCTCTCTAGCTGCCTTTAAAACTCTTTCCTTGTCCTTGATCCTCACCATTTTAATTATTATGTGTCTTGGTGTTGTCCTCCTTGGATCCTTTCTGTTGGGGGTTCTGTGTAATTCCATGGTCTGTTCGATTATTTCCTCCCCCAGTTTGGGGAAGCTTTCAGCAATTATTTCTTCAAAGAGACTTTCTATCCCTTTTTCTCTTTCTTCTTCTTCTGGTACCCCTATAATATGAATATTATTCCTTTTGGATTGGTCACATAATTCTCTTAGTGTTGTTTCATTCCTGGAGATCCTTTTATGTCTCTCTATGTCAGCTTCTATATGTTCCTGTTCTCTGGCTTCTATTCCTTCAATGGCCTCTTGCATCTTATCCATTCTGCTTATAAATCCTTCCAGGGATTGTTTCCCTTCTGTGATCTCCTTCCTGACATCTGTGATCTCCCTCCGGACTTCATCCCATTGCTCTTGCATTTTTCTCTGCATCTCATTCCATTGCTCTTGCATTTTTCTCTGCATCTCTGTCACCATGTTCATGATTTTTATTTTGAATTCTTTTTCAGGAGGACTCGTTAGGTCAGTCTCCTTCTCAGGTGTTGTCTCTGTGATCTTTGTCTGCCTGTAGTTTTGCCTTTTCATGGTGATAGAGATAGTTTGCAGAGCTGGTACGAGTGACCGCTGGAAGAGCTTCCCTTCTTGTTGGTTTGTGGCCTTCCTCTCCTGGGAGAATAGCGACCTCTAGTGGCTTATGCTTGGCAGCTGTGCGCAGAGAGGGCTTCTGGTACCTGCCGGTTTGCTATGGAGTTTATTTCTGCTGTTGCTGTGGGCGTGGCCTGGCTGGGGCTGCTCCTCCAAAATGGTGGAGCCTCATTGGAAGGGGAGTGGCTGGGAGGCTATTTATCTCTGTAAGGGGTTCTGTACTCCCTGTTGCCCAGGGGGTTAGAGTGCCCAGAGATCCCCAGATTCCCTGTCTCTGGTCTAAGTGTCCTGTCCTGCCCCTATAAGACTTCCAAAAAGCACTCTCCAAACCAAAACAACCACAGCAACAATGAAAGAGGAAACAGACAAAAAAAAAAAAAAAAAAAGGAAAAAGCATGCAATTTTTTTGTCCTCAGGCGCCAATCCCAGGCACCCCCTCACCAGTCCTCCTGCCCTGCCTCCCTAGCACTGGGGTCCCTGTCCCTTCAAGGCTTCCAAAAAGCACCCGCCAAAAAAAAAAAAAAAATGGAAAAACGCATGGTATTGTTTGTCCTCAGGTGCCAGTCCCAGGCACCCACCCACTGGTCCTGCCACCCTGCCTCCCTAGCACTGGGGTCCCCATCCCTCCAAGGCCTCCAAAAAAAAGGGGAAAAACGCGTGACCCTCTCTGTCCCGAGACGCCAGTCCCAGGCACCTGCTCACCGGCCTTGCTGCTCTGCTGCCCTGCATCCTGGGCACTGGGATCTCTGTCCCTCTAAGGCTTCCAAAAATCACTTGCCAAAAAGAAAAAAATGGTAGAAACGTGCGATTTTCTTTGTCCTCAGGTGCTGGTCCCAGGCACCCGCCCACCAGTCTTGCTGCCCTGCCTCCCTGGTATTGGGGTCCCCGTCCCTCTAAGGCTTCCAAAAAGCACTCACCAAAAAAAAAAAAAAACGGGAAAAATGCGCGATTTTCTTTGTCCTCAGGCACTGGCCCCAGGCCCCTGCCCACTGGTCCCGCCACCCTGCCTCCCTGGTATTGGGAAAAACGCACGATTTTCTTTGTCCCCAGGTGCCGGTCTCAGGCACCCGCTCACCAGTCTTGCTGCCCTGTTTCGCTGGTATTGGGGTCCCTGTCCCTTTAAGGCTTCCAAAAAGCACTCGCCAAAAAGAGAAAAAAAAAGGGGGAAAAATGCATGATTTCCTCCGTCCTCAGGCCGCCAGTCTCAGGCACCCACCCACCGTTCCCACAGGGAAAAAATGCGTGATATTCTTTGTCCTCAGGCACCAGTCCCGGGCACCCACTCACTGGTCCTGCTGCCCTGCCTCCCTAGCACCGGGGTCCCTTTCCCTTTAAGGCTTCCAAAAAGCACTCACCAAAAAAAAAACTGCTCTGGTTTCTTTCCACCCGCCGGGAGCCGGGGGGAGGGGCACTCGGGTCCCGCTGGGCTGGGGCTTGTATCTTACCCCCTTCGCAAGGCGCTGGGTACTTGCAGGTGTGAATGTGGTCTGGATGTTGTCCTGTGTCCTCTGGTCTCTATTTTAGGAAGAGTTTTCTTTGTTATATTTTCATAGATCTATGTGTTTTGGGGAGGAGATTTCTACTGCTCTACTCACGCTGCCATCCTGGCTCCGCCCACATTTAAAAATTTTTAATACTTGTCATATTTTAATAATTTACCCCCCTTTAACTCTGATATCACATTTTTAATTTGTCCTCCCAAAAGTTTGCTAGCTTACTAACTTTTGGTTTTTCTAGTCATCTTTATTTCATTGATTTCTGCCTTCATCTTTTCTTCTTTCCTCCTTCCTTCCTCACTTCATCACTGTTTTCTTATTTTGGTCTTTTACTCCATTAGCCTGTTTCTAATATCCCTTTTTGTTCTTTATGATGTTGAGCTCCCTAAAGTGTGGGGTATCTCCTAAAATTTGTTTTCCTGACTTTACTTAGCTTTATGATTACTCAGTGTATACAAGTTTATTCTTCTTTCTTTGTATAAGAGTTGATTTGCATTTATTATGAGTATCAGTAAATTTAGGTTTATTTTTTGTAATTTCATTAAACAAATAAAATTTTCTTTATTCAGTCATTCAACATATACTGCCCCCAGCCAACTAATATGTTGTTTATCAAGTAATTTACTTCTGTGTAAATAATTTCTAACTACACAAATTAGATGACATCATCATTACTACATCTTCGGGTAAATTTTTATCCACATAGATCATTTTATTGTTCAATATTCCTTTCATTACCATGTGTCTTTTTCATTCATGCTTCAGATTTGTTATGTTTCCCCAAACCAAGTATTATTGTCCTAAAACAATCTTTAATGTTCTCACTGAAATGTTTTCTCTCTTCTGTTTATTTCCCAGTATTTCTGGAACACCAAATTTACATTGAAATTTATACCTTATTTCCTCTCTTTTAACTACTTTTTCATATTTTGTCTTTAATCCTGTGACATACTACATTCTGAATTATTTCTTTAGTTATTTCAGCTTATTAATCATCTCTTCAGAGGACTCTAATTTTCTGTTTAACTGATCCAATATATTTAAAATTTTGCCCATTGAATTTTCCTTTTCTGAAACTTCTCTTTCTTTTCAAATGTTCCTGATAATTTTAATCTTCTCTTTTTCTGTCTTTGTGCTTTCAATTCCTTTTTTTCAGTTCATTAAACATATTAAATATTTTTAATTTGTATTTCAGATCTTATAATTCTAGTCTTTATGGTCTTCATTGTATGTTTTCATTTAATCCTTACCATAATTATGTCAACTTGTAACTTTATACTCCTATTTCTAGATAAGGCAAATTGAGGCTGGGAATACTAAGTAATTCACATAAGTCATGAATTTAGTAAGTGTCTGGGCTGGGATTTTAATGCTGGTCTGTTTGATCTCAGAAATGCCACCAATGTGATCACGGTTGTTCCATTCACTGTATATTAAGCAGTGCCTGTATATACAATTAGACCTCAGCTAGACTTTAAGTGCATTGAGGATGGAAATAATGTCATATTCAATACTATATCCCAAAAATCTATTACAAAGCATAAAAAGCTGGAGACCCTGAATATTTGCTGTGTTACGTAGTCTATTATTGTTGTAGGATCTCGTTGCTGCATCTCCTGTTACTGTAGATTCAGTACGTTTGCAGGATCAGTTAATATTTTCCTCATTTGCCCTAGACTGCCTCTGTGGTTGGATGTGATGGCTAATTCTATATGTAATTATGGGATATCTTTTGTGTCTTCACTTATATTTACTACCCTTTTACCACTGTAGGTGGTGGTGGTGCTTTTGGCTATCTTCCCATAGCTTTGCTTATTGTCTTCATTCACAACTGCTAGTCTCTTTTTTCTCAGACCATCCTGTACGTCACTGACACATTATTGTTACTGAAGTATCATTCTTAGCCTAGAACCCCTTAACTCAAAACCTTTCAGTATTATCTCTGTATTGCATTTAATACATTGTCTAAGCTCTTCTCAAAGGCATTCACACCAGTCTTCAGTATGGTCCCAACGTTCTTTCTCAAGTTTATGTCCCTGTACCTTCCTACATAATGACAATAGCTAACACGCACATTCCTGGCATCATCTTAAGGGATTGATATTTATCATGTTATTTAATGTTTGAAAAAAATCTAGGGATGTGTACCATTATCCTTACTTTATACATGAGGACACAGGCTTAGAGGGCTTATATAATTTGCACAACTTCATACACCTAACAAGGTATGAAGCTTTGAATTTGAATCCAGACATCCTCACTCCAGAGCTGATGCTATAAATCTCCCACTTACCTGTGTCCTGTTCTGAAGCCAAAACCAATCGTTTACTGTCTCCCAAACCTACATTATACTTTTCTGTTTCTGTTATTTTGTTTATACTGTGTTTTTTTTCTGCAATTCTTTTTGAGTCACATGTCAGAATCTACCACGGGTCCAGTTTAAGTTTTATTTCTTGCTAATCTTCCCTTATTTCTCAACTCCTAACACATTACATCTGCCTTCCTTGTAGCACTATCAGACACATTTATTACAGTGATCTTGATCTGTGCCCTTTCTCCCTGGTTCAAGGATCACTCTCTAGAGAGTAGGGGATGTGTAGGACCCCAACCTCCCTGAGAAATAAGTTAGCCTAAGAGTGGCCATCTTGAAGCCTAAAAAGCCATTCTAATATATGACTCAGAGGAAACAACCGAAACCAGGTAACTCCTCTGGAAAAACAAGTTAATCAATCATGACTGCTGGCAGCGGTAACCTTTCGGTTAGTTAATCATAAGTACCGACCCTACCTTGCCAAATCACCCTAGCAGTAAGAGAATGATCTTATCTTGCTACACCCCCAGGACGTGGCGCCAACCCAGAAATCGTAGGTTTGAAAAATTACTGCCTTTGTAGAATTGTTATCTTGCTATTACAAAATAATCTGTAACCATGGTAATCCTCTAGGGCTGAATGCCTCAGAAAATCCTATATAACCCCTTAGTTATGAGTGCTTAGGGTCCTCGTTGAGACCCGCTGCGTTGGGCTGACTTGGACCCCAGCTAGTTGGCTTCTGAATAAATTCCTCTTGCTTGTTGCAGAAAGAAACGTCTTTGGTGAGTGATTTGGGGCGGCGCCTTCCTCAGGGGGATCCAACAGATGTTTTTATTTCTTCTACAGGAACATGCATGGGAATTTGAGTCAGCAGAAGTAAGTTTAGGTCCTGCCTCTGCCATTTTGTAGGTGTGTGATCTTGAGCAAACTGCTCAATGCTCTAATGCTCTGCACAGCATCTGTTCCCTCATCTGTGAAATGAGGGTGACAACACCCTTCTGGGTCCATGAAAGCTATACAAGGCAACACAGGCAAAGCCATTGCCACATAACTGGTGTTCATCCAATGTCACATCATTCTCTCCTCTTCCTCCTTAGTATGTATATAGGACCTTGCATATATTGCATATATGGTAAAAATTATTGAAAGGGATGAATGCCTATCATTTCTGTCACTGGTAAACTCTATCAATGTATCCTGTGACTGCATTCTTTGCATGGGATTATCCTAATATGGCCCCTCCTTCTTGCAAATAAAAGCTGTCCGCCCTGTCAGGCATTTTTCAGGTCACCTTACTCTTTATAGGTGATAGTGGCTTTAAGTGGTTCAAGAGATTAACTGATTATTTCTATTGAATTTGTTGTCTAACGTTTCTTTGAGGAAAAGGAAGTCTTAATCCATTTCCATGTAGAGACACTGTAACTAAGGAATCCTTTGTGGGAGTTTCTTGTCAGGTTGAAAAGGAGTTAGTTTAGATATATGAGTTTTTTGTTTTTTTTTAAGAATTTCTTGATGTTGCTCTTTTCCTTATTCAGAGGACTAGACCTATTTCCATTTTTCCTTTTGGCCCTATGAGCAAATAAATAGTCTAGGGTTTGTGATTTGAATAACTGGGGAGTTGGAAATAGAATTCCTCATGCTGAGATCACCTTCAACTTAACTTTTAACTTAAGATGAGAAGTGAAAACCTCTTTGTGGCATTCTTCCATCTCTGTTTTCACTTGAAAGATTGGACACCTTTTTTTGGAGTCCATAGCTGGGCTCTAAAAAAAAGTGTTTTTAAAAGGTCATTGCAATATATAGTCTCTAAAAACTTAATTTTATATATTAGTTTTCTGATACTCTTTATTTATTTGACAGTGTTTTAATAATAAGAACAGCTCTTACGTATATCTGAAAAAAAACACAAAACACAAAAATAATGTTACTTTGCTTTGTGATAACTACACAATGTGGATTCTCTCTGCGATGTAATCAAGTGTAGCAATCTTTTATACAAAGCAAAATAAAGTTGTTGCTGTAATTAGTGTGAACATACCAAACAAAACAAGGGTGATTACTGGAGGGAACAAAAAAGAATGAATTTTGTGAGAAATATGCCATCTTCCTCAGTAAGCAAGCTTTTTTTTTTGCTCTGGAGAATAAGAATTTTGATTAAAAACACAGCTTATTTAATACACCCTGTGGCTGGATTAACTGGAAGGGTTAAGGAGCCAGTTAGCCACGTCTTTCAAAGGTGACTGACAGGCATTTTCTATGTCTTTTTAAAAAGAGACAAATTAATTATAAATTTTGCTTAAAGTCTTTTGTCATTGTGTATAATGTAAACTGAAAAATTATAATTTAAACTGCTTTTCTACTTCATTGATAAAACAACTGAGCCCCTGAAGGAGAATTGATTTATTTTTAAACACTTTATTAAGGCCAAAAAGGACAGTTAAAAAAATATACATTTAATTTTATTAAAGAGCTCAAAAACTACAGAAGAGGCATAAATATTTTATCACTCAGGAGGTCTGTTTACTGATCACTTACTGTGAAACAAAACTAAGGTGTAAGTCTGGGGATTTAACTAACAAAATGGAATGATCCCTGGGTGTATATTATAGCAGGAGACATAAATAATGTTACTACAGGGGGTATTAATGTTATTAATTGCAAGTGAAATGAGGGCTACAGAGAAGAAAAGAGAATTAACAAAATCTTTAATATGACGCTTACCCATTTTAAGTCTCAAAAGAGGGAAAAGCCATGAAAAATTATGCCTACCTCTCCTTCACTTCTCTCCCCAGCTTTTCTAACCAGTCACTGTTTGCTATGTGGGTACAATTTTAGTGTCTTTTTCTTCCCTTCAGACAAGTTTGGATTATGTTTTCTCTAGGGACTTATGGAAAACAAAAGTATTTGTCGCTGCTTCCTGGCACTCAAACAAGAAAAGGGCACACAGATCTGTAGTGCCGGCCACCTGCACCAATCCTTACCTGTAGCTGTTAGGATCAGTTTCATGATTTCTGTGAACTGGAACCTTCTGGCTCAGATGGCCCCTGGCCTCTTAGTTATTGGTTATTTCCATTGCTTCTCGAATTGCAAGCTGGAGCAAAGGAGCTGGCCGCTTTTAGGCTCTAGGTAGCTGAAAAAGCCTAGTTGGGATCAAAAGCAAAACTGAGGAGAGGATAAGAAGTTAACGTTTCCTGACACTAGGCCTCCTCTTTATCTCTTGTTGAGAAAATTTCCTGCTATCTATTTCCATTATAAATAGGGTCTATTTTTCTGCTGATTCCTACCATGGTCAAAGGAAGATTGGATATGCCACTCTGGTCTTTCAGCATGGCTTTTAGCTGAGAATTTGAAATCAGTCTTGTGGGCAGAAGGGAAAGTGTCAGACAAATGATAATTGAGGGGAGTTATTCTGGGGAAATAAGCAAGATAGGCTGTATTTTTCATCCCCTTTGGACAGACGTAGAGATTATTGGTTAGTGTGCCAAAAAACATCCGTGCTGGATTTTAAAAAATAAACTTTTACATTCCAGAATAGTTTTTAGATTCACAGGAAAGTTGCAAAGACTGTGCAGAGAGTTCTCAACCTCGCACTCAGTTTCCCCTATTATTAGTAAATTTCATTGGTATGGTGAATTTGCCATAATTAATTAACCAATATTGATACCAGTATTAATTTAATCCATTCTTTATTCAACTTTTTTTAGCTTTTACTTAATGTCTTTTTTGTTGTTGTTCTGATATCCTGAGTAGAATATGCTATCATAGTTAGTTGTCTGGTCTCTTCAGGTTCCTTTCTGTTGTGATGGTGGCTTAGGCTTCTTTTGTTTTGATTGACTTTGACAGTCTTGAGGAGTACTGATCAGATATTTTGTAGATGCTCCTTCAACTGGGATTCGTCTGATGTTTTTTTCATAATTGGACTAGAGTTATGGATATTGGGAGGAAGAGTACGGAAGTAAAGTGCCATTCTCACCACATCATATTAAGGGCACATGCTTTGAACATGACTTACTACTCTTGATGCTTTTATCTTTTGGCTGAAATAGTGTTTGTCAGGTTTCTCCTCTCCCCCCCTGCTTTCCATACTGTCGTCTTTGAAAAGAAGTCATTATGAGTAGCCTACAGTGAAGAAGTGGGAAGTTACACTTCATTTTCTTGAGGGTAGAGTATCTCTATGAATCATTTTAAATTCTTGTGCATGGAAGATTGGTCTCTTCTCCCCCATTTATTCAACTTTATTTTTTATTTTGATGCTCAACTTGTTCCAGCTTTGACTATTGGGTGCTCTTTCAGTCGGTTTGCCTTCTGTGTCCTTTGACATGCCCTTATTGTGTTCTTTGTTTTTGTTTAACAATTCATTATCTTCTGTCACTATAAGATTTTCTAAGCTCATCTTATATATTCCCTGCTCCAGCCCTAGAATCACTTATTTCTCTGAAGAGCCTACATTTCTTTTACTGAAGAATGGTATTAGAAACAGATCTGAGATCAGATTCAATTATTGCTCCTGGGGTATCACTGCTTTTACAGGTCATTTCTGTCTCTCCCACCGTTTGAGTTTTGCATAATAAAAGACGGTTGTTTTTACTTCTAAATCTGTTTGACATTTTTCATTTTATTGTAGTTACATAATTTAAGTTAATAAATTAATGAAATCAGTAAAAATTAAAAGCTACACTGGATATTTTGGAAAATTTTGAAAAAGAGTTATAAAGATGTCTGCTGAATCAGAATGGACAAGATGACTGTAAAATACTGGGAAAATTTATTGAAAACCTGCAAGAGTTCTATCCACCAAAGCTATACAAAGCCCCCTCCTCACTCCTTACCTCTGGAACTCCAGCAACTGCTAATCTGTTCTCTATATCTATGACCTTGTTTTGTTTTGTTTTGGATTTCACATGTAAGTGAGATCATATGGTATTTGTCTTTCTTGGTCTGACATTTCATTTAGTATAATGTACTCAGGGTCCACCTATGTTGTCACAAATGGCAAGATTTTATTTTTTTATGCCTGAATAATATTCCATGGTGTGTACACACACACACACACACACACACACACACACACACACACAGGTATGCATATATGTATATATATACACACCACATTTTCTTTATCCATTCATCTGTTTGAGGGCCAATAGGTTGTTTCCGTATCTTGGCTATTGTAAATAATGCTGCAGTGAACATGGAGGTGCGTTTCTTTTCAAGTATGTATTTTGTTTTCTTTTTCTATTTTCTCATGGACTAAATTTTTATCTCTTCTTGTGTATTCACTATTATAACTGCATTTGACATAGGTTTGATTTGTAATAAGTTATCATTTATCATGAAAACACCTACTGATGGGTGGGAAAGTACAAAGATTTAGATAGGAATTACTGCAGTGTTTTGGACAGGCTGGAATGCTGTTGCTAACACAGCCCAAGGAATAATTGGACCTACTTAACATTCTTGACTGATATCAACCTTAAATAACATGCAAATCCTAATTTTCCTTTTAGATTTATTGATCTATTTTTCTTAAAAATATTTGCATCTTTTTTTTTGGTTGGGAGGAGGTAATGATGATTTTCCCTAATATTATTACATCCCATATGAAGTATGCTTTTATTTATGTGCACTTGATGCATTTACATTTCAATAGTGTTTTTGTTTGGCATTTTGATATTTAAAGACTGTTATCTTGCACATGCATTTATATAAAAAATTTTGGTAATGTCCTTTTACAGCCTCCCAAAGCAAGTCAAAGTTTTGTAGGCTGTCACCTGGCAATCTTTTCATCTGCCAGGATGGTCACAACATGGAGAAGTAAGATGAGGGTCAGAGTGTCTGCTGCTCATGGCAGTGGAAGTGAATAACCTCTAGGATTTGGCTTGCTACTTGTGTAAACACACACACAGAATTATTATCTTTCTTTTACAGCATGTATGTATGTATATATATATATATATATATAATACACTACTACAGTATCTATAAGGTGCTACATATGTGTGTATATATATGTATTTCATCCTGTTATTTTTAAGTCATTTACTGAGAAGTAATTTTATCTTTCTTGTTATGCAGGTACTGTAGCCAAGGTAAAGAAGTTCCTGATACATTTGAAGGAACTTTCTAGATGCATGTGATAATACGGTGGATCAGCTGTAATGACTACCCCAGCCTTTATTCTGAATTTTTTCTGGGCTAAGGACCTGGGAGGTTGACAGTGGTTTGAAACTTCAAACAGATTTTACGGAGTGTTGAGTCTGTAGAGAAGTCCAAACCAAATACCAGGAACATTGACAAATTTCTCTGTTTCAGTTTTGTTGTATTTACATGATGGATTATCAAATAAAAGGGCATGAATATGACAGTTTAGTTTCACATTAATCAGATTCTGCCTTCTTACCATCGCTAAAACTTTTAGGGTTATGGCCCAGAGGGTCTGTGACTCTAAGTCTCAAAAATATGGTTTTATAATATCCATGTGAAGTTATTAATATTTATTGCTTATGCTTTTCCCTTCATGTTAAGTTCTCCATTGCTCTTTGTGGTTTATTCTGAATTCTGTGGTTAAAATTCATGTGCACTAATATAGATTTTTGAGTTGCCATCTACCATCTTGAGAGGCATAGTGGCTTTTTGACCCTATGAGCAGTTGTCCAGAAACAGAAATGCTTAGTGTTCTCATTATATGATTTTTCCCCCCTTATGCCCACAAATTGTCCTCTGTGGTGATTTGTTGGACCACTGTTTTAATCTGTCTAAGGCTGTTTCCTTCTGTAATGCAGAGATCACAGCAGTACTTACTTCATAATGTTGTGGAGATTAAATATGCCAGTCTATGAAAGGGGATGAGCCTGGTGTGTGACAGTTAGTAAGTGCTAAATAAATGTTCCCCAAAGCCATTGGTATTCTCAGAAGTACATAAGCTATCGCAAAACTAACATTCATTTTAATTTGCCAAAGTAAGCATTTGTATTTCCCTACATTTTTTTTCTCTTGATAATGCCTAGCCCTAGCCCTTAGCATCGGGTAATAAGTAGCAACCTCTGAGAGGCCTACTAATATTTAGAGACCACTCACATACCAATGAGTATACTGGCTCATTCGGCTCTCTGAGTGATATCCCAGAAGAGTTAACAGTTTTTCCTCAAAGGGAGAAGTAGTTTATTTCCTTCTCACTACTGTTTTCAGACCCATTATACTCTAAGTAATAATAAGCCTTCCATGACTACTTGTAGGAATACATTATATTTTTTATTCTCCCTCCAAAGGGCCTTTTTCAGCCCTACCATTGAGCTGTTTGTTCTTTGATTTCCATCGGAGTAATTCCAGCAAACATTAACAGAGGACTTTGTCTTTCATATTCCCTTTCTATCATCTGACTTAACATTTATTGATTATATAAGAGTTAAATCACCAGAGAGTTTCATAAAATGGTTAAATTAAATAATTAAATAAAATGAAAAGGATTGTGTCCATCAAAGGCCTCAAGAGCATTGTGGGTGTTTCCCCCCCACTCAGTGTATGCAGTTAAACACTGAGTATGAGGATAACTCCTGGACTGTGACTAGGAAGGAGGAGAACAAGGGAAGGAAACAGTCCTTCTGACGGGAGGACCTTTCATGGGACCTAGTCTGCTGCTATTGCTGGCAATGAAACGTATGGAACCGAAAAGGCAAATTGCTTGCCAGTTTCAGTAAGTTTGAAAATTAAATTCTGAACATGGCCTATAGGCTGTTGCCTATTTATTTGAATGGTTAATATTTATTTCTCACTTCATCTCTCACTTAATCTGTGAAGTGCTGGGAGAATCTTTTCACAAATTCACATCCCTTTAGAAGGAAGGCTTTGTTGGCCACAGCCATTAAGAGCCTAGTATTTAGTAGTTCACCTTCTTTCCATTTGTGTTGGTCACTGATTTTCACCAAAGTGGATAACAGTCTGGTAGGTCATTAGCTTACACTCAGATTTCTAGTCCCAGTTTTACCTGTGACCTTCATTTTCAAGCTCTTTTGTGCAAAAACTTCAGGGTTAATATGATGCTTCCAGTTGACTCTGGGTAGGAAAGGGACTTACTTTGAGTTTACTGATTATAATCCTAGAACTTGTGAATGATATCAAGGGGGACCATTCTTCAATGAAGATTTTGATTTTGGGTGTAAAAACTTTGATTTACAGTAAAATATGCTATATCTTGGAGAACCCAACCCCTTGAAGGCTAATGTAAGCCAAGGATATTCTGACAAGTTTGCAGAAGTGTTTGTCCAAGGTCCTTTATTACTCTGAAAAATGCTTATTTTACTTTTTTTTTTTTGGGTCTTTTCTAGTTACACCTGATCTGGGTGAGGTTTCTTTTTCTCTGCTCCTGGCCAGGCTGTCATGCTTTACATCATTAACCCTAAACTCTGGGGAGCTGATCCCCTGCCAGCCTCTTTGATATGAGATTAAATCCCTTCTGGGCTGCATTTAATTGACTGAGTTTCTAGGGGTAATAGCTGGTTCCTGTTTCCTCTTTCTGTTTTCCTTGGCCACTCTGCTTTAGTAGCTGGCTTGCAAATGCACTGTGCCTCCATAGAGAAGGAAGTGTGACAGATAAAACAAATGCCTGTGATTCCTTATTCTTTTTACCCCCCTCTAATAACATGCTTACAGTTAGACCTGTCAATGAGCTCCTTTGTTCTTTTTGAATTCTCTTCTTCCAAGTAGTAAGAAAGTGGCTTCTTTCCTCTATGTCTTTCGTACTGCAACTTATCTGTATTTCTGAAAATGAAAGACAAGAGTACTGATAATTAAAAATACCACTTCTTTTCCCTGAACTCAATGTCTTCACTTCTGTTTTGAAACTTTTAAAATCTCTTACTTTTTAAAAAATGGCTCTAACATTGTAAACATTTTTGCCAACCTTTCATTTTTTGCAATGGTTAAAAAAATTAAAAACCCCTTGTTTTCCCCAAAATATAAACATAATGTATGTTCATTGGCAAAAATCCAACATGATAGAGCTCTATAGTGTGGAAAATAAAAGATACCTCTAGTAATAACCTCCTTCTTCCCCTACCAAAAGCCTAATCTTTATTTTTTGATGTGTAATAATCCTCTTGATTTTTCTGTATATAGATACAGTGTAATTTTTAATGATAATAGCACTTTTCAAAAATTAAAAAATAAGTTTTGGGTGGTGGTAGTTAAAATTCATTTCTGTTCTTTCTCTAAGACATATCCGGAGGCTCCTAAGCAAACCAAACATCCTAGAGTCCATTTTCAAGTGGATATTTATAATTGGTTGAAATATTTAAAATGTGATTGAGTCACAGAAACCTCTCTAAGTCTCTTCCGTCCTGCAATAGAGCTTTGAGATGCTACACATACATGTTCTCTGATGTCACAAGCCCCCATGTCAGCTCTTTTTTCCCCTGCCCTTAAACTTAATTCTCTTTGGTGTATCTCCCCTAAATATGATAACTCAGGCTTAAGACAACACAAATGTATTGATTTTGAACTTTGCTATATACTTTCTCTGTGGCCCTGGGAACATGTCCTCATCTTCAAAATGGGAAGAGTGCCAGTTGTTGTGGTTAACTCTTGAATTTCTCTTTGTGTCTGATTAATCACAATTAAGAAATTATGGGGGACCCATCTGAAAAGCACTAGTTGCCATTCTTCTTCAGGAAGAAACAGAATTTTGAGGTGGAGGTAAGTGGGGCAAAGACTGGGTGCACCTCCCAACTCCCCACAAGCTATGCTTCACCCTGAAACCAAACGGTTCAAGCCCATGTTTCCCTCCCCCACCACACCCAGTGCTATACGAAATTTCTTTCATAGTTTATTTTTTTCTCTTGATGTAAGAAAATTAATTAGTTAGTCATACTTAGAATACAGAGCTTTTGATGGCAACTTTGCAGATATGCCAATGAATTAAAATTAATTTTGTGACAGTCAACAGAACACTGCCAGAGTAATGCTCTCATTTATTAAGGGTTTTTCCTGAATCTCTGAATAAGACAAGATATCTGAGCCAATAATACCAGCCTCTCTCCTGAGGCTCAGGATGAAATAAGCCTAGGAGGAATTTCCCCTATTCTTCACTCTGGTGTGTTACCCTTAAAGGAAGGACACACGGAGAAGCTGGCTTGCTTTAACCCCTCTAACTCTAGATACAGACCAGAGTGGTTGAAATTTTTATTACACCCACTACATCAAGAAAAAGGCCTGAGACCCCACTCAAGTCCTTTAGGTTCTCTAGAGAAGGGAAAAATGTTTCTGAAATAATTATAACAACAAACCCACTGTAAGCTACATCCATCCTAAAGCCTGACATACTCTGTTCCTGAAACCAAGTGTGGAAGAAGAGATGAATGGGTCTTGGAGACTGGTGATATTACTCTTTTATTCCTCTTTGTTCTAACACAGCAAATAAATGAGCTTTAAAGGTTTTATTTTTTTCTTTTTTGTGCCTCATTTAAAAACTGCTTTATTTTCTTAAACCATGTGGGTGAGAGAAGGAAAGTTAATAGAGGAGGGAAATGAATGGAGTTAGCCCATACAAGTCTCTCTCTCCTGAAGTTTAGGATGACATAACCCCAGCTCCTGGTACCTGTAAGCACTTAGGAGATGATTACTGTTGTGTTGGTGGACAGTCCCTCTGCCTTCAGGGACTTCTTGTTACCTTATTCATATCCTTTCTCTGATGCTCAAATGATCCTTGCCATTCCACTTGCTGAAATTCATCACTTTGTTGTCTTTTATCTGTGGTGACCTGGTTGTTTCCAAAGCCAATAGTATTGAGTTCCCTTGATGTGGGGATGACAGGAATGCTCTACACACAAAAATTAACATTTTGAAATTTGGCTCTTCAATAGGTACTCCTTAAGTTGCAACTTTTGATTTGCTATTCCAATTTCTAATTGTTCCTAACTTTGAAAAAATTGAGAATATGTCTTCTAGGGCCTCTTTGGAGGATAACAAATAGCATCACCCAATTTCGTATTTAAAATTCTTTCATTCACCCATATTAGCAAGTCCCCCCCATGCCCCATTGCAGTCACTGTCCATCAACACAGTAAGATGCTCCAGAGTCACTACTTGTCTTCTCTGTGCTGTACTGGCCAGGCATTCTTTTAACATTGAGAAAATACAATTTCCCTGCCCTAGTAAAGTACTTACATCAGTGGGGGAAATAAAAAATAAACAAGAAAGCAAATATATAAATATTTTAGGAAGGAGAAGTGGCACGTGGAAAGGAAAAGCCGACTATAAAAACTGTTATAGGAGAAGGGGATGTTTTCCTTAGGAAGATTGATGTTTGATCAGAAACATGCATGAGATGTAGAGCCATTCTACCCTGGGTGATGGGAGCTCCAGACAGAGGAAGTGAGTACAAGACCAAGCCAGGAAGGAGCCTCAAAGGCCAGGGAGGCTGTGGCAGAGCAGGCAGAGGGCAGGGGGCCCAGGAGAACTCAGCAAGGTCTGCGCACACCTGACTGGGCAAGGCTCTGAGGCCAAGGTAGTTAAGTAGTTTGGATCATAAACCTGCTGGGAACCATTCCTACGTCCTTAAGAATTTCTATCCCAAAGTTGTCGGAAGAACTTGCCTCATTATGGTTTTTCCCTGGAGATCTATCTGAGCTTCTCGTATGGTACCATGTTCTGTTCCCTGTAAGATTAATTTTTTTCATGCTTTTTACATCTCTGAATGTGGGACATGACCTACAACTGAGAATTGCTTAGCATAGTGTCAGAGTTTATTAGATATCATTTGTCTTTCTTTGTGGTAAATGAAATCATGGAGCATCTTATAAGTGATGATATTTTAGATTTGGTGAAATATGGTGTGTCCAGGCTTCCACAATGTTTCACAATTGATAATCACTCCCATCTTGCTCGTTTCATGGTGACCTGATGGAATAGAGCCACCATTAGAAGCTCTTAAGTATTGAGGTATTTTCTTATAGAGAGAATGAAGGCCTTTCAACTATATGTACTTGAGAACTGGTCCTTCTATTTATGTATTTTTATGATGATTGACTGGAAAAAAGGAAAGTAGCTTAGAGCTTTGGGACACATTCTGTCATTTGCAGAGCTAACTGGGCTACAGTGTTAGTGAATCTAGTACCCTGACTTTATTGTTAATCTTCACTAACTGACTGAGTTAAGCAGATAATACTAAACCATCTGTGAATTTAGCATGTTTTCTGAGTTTGTGTAAAACTTCAATGATTCTTGATTATCCCTGAGGTTTTTAAACTGTGTATGGGATCTCTTTGTTGTGAATGGACCTATGGAGCTCCCCTATTTGCTTTCTTTCTATGCTATAGACTCTGAACTCCTTGAAGGGAGAGACTGTACCACTCATTTCTGTATTTTTAATATGCCTTGCTTAGTAGATATTCAATAAAAATTGGTTAAATAGATGAAAGGAGTGAAAGTTCACCACCTCAGTATGGTATAAGAAATGTCAAGTAGCTTACAGTATAAGATTCCTTGCTTACTAAGTCCAAATACATATGTACTACAACTCAGTCATAAAAGTACAGTGGCTTTCTTTATGATTTTTATAACTGATCTCTTGTTCTTAGACTCCCATTTCTACTGACAACAGAAAATATTTAATCTTCATGTTTAAAATGAATTCAGACTGTTTAGGTATAAAATGATCTTCTTTGTGTAAATATTCAGTTGGTTCAAAGTATAAGAATTTATCCAATCTGTATTTTCTTCTTAACCAGGCTTCCCTCTTCCTTTGCAAGATAACATCATATGGGGAGAAACCTTGGCTTAAATTACATGCTCTGTTTCTCGGTTGGCCTCCAATGAGGTGTTAGTCCATTGGGGTTCACTGGGTGTCTGAGCAAGTGATATTAAGGCATGGGATGCTTTGTTCTTTTGGAGGTCATGATACTGATCCCAAACTGCCATGGTGTGAGGAAATCTGAGCCAAACAGGGAGGCCATATGTAGGTATTCCAGCTGTCACCAGCTGCAGCCAAGTTCTCCAGGTGACAGCCACCATTGACAGCTAGACATCTGAGAGAGCGTTCAATTGTGTCTAGACCTCAGCTTCCAAGTGTTCCAGCTGAGGCTTCAGCCAACAGTGATCAGAGACAAGCCTTCCCTGTTGTATCCTGTCTGATTTCTAACCCACAGAATACATGAACATGATAAATGGTTCTATGCCAGCAAGTTTTGGAGTAATTTGCTATGCAATCCTAGTTATGCAACCCTTTCTCCCTCTCTCTGTCCTCTACCTCTTTCTCTTCCTTCAGAAAATATTCTTTTATTTTAAAGATTCAAAATATTCAGAGGACAGTCTTTACAACAGTGACTGTTTGTTCAAGACCATAATTAATAAGTATTTTAGTCATGGCCTGCTTTGAAAATGTGCATTACAGGAAAATATTTTTTTAAAGGGCTTTTGTTAGAGTCAAATTGTATGAAGACTTTTTTTTTTAAACTCAGGACCAGTCCACCAGCCTCACCCCAGGCCCAAAGCTATTTTCATTAGAGAAAAAAATGTTTTTCATTTTCTCAAATGGTAATATGTGCACCCAAGTAAGTACAAAGTTGAAAGTCAAAAGTTGTGATACAGCTGGCTGCATTACTTGATCTCTATCTGCATGTTAGTCGCATGATTATTGGAGTTCGTTTTCACAGGAGGGTGGGGAGAGGATGGGGCAGCATCAAAAGGAAATTACATTTACTAAAAAATCTGGGTGAAAATGTCCTCAGCAATTACCACAGGTCATCTATGCTGCATACAGCAAATGGCAGAGAAAAAGAGCTTCCTGTAGGAAGGAACAGAGAGGAGGGTTAGAACCGGGCTATTCTGCAAAATCAAAAGGGACCACCCGTGATGCAGACTTGGAGTAAATAGCAATATTAGTATAATGGGCTGTAATAAATTACTCATGGTTTTCAGATTTTTGTTCTTTCAGGTCAGCAAAAATGCCATCTTTCCTTGCTTTGTGTTGTCTGCACTACCCTTTTAGACCCAGATGATTCCCATTCTATTCCAGCTGGCTGCCTCTAGATTTTTGAATTAGCACTCAATATATTTTAATTCAATTTGGAAACTAATGGATGCCTGAACTTATTTAGCCCATCCATTCAAGCATCTTGAAGTGCAATTCTGATTGAAGCAATTTTTCTAATTACGATTTTAATTCTTCATTTTTCTCTATCCCTCAAAAAATTAAACTGTGCTGCATTGATGACAGGAAAACTCAAGGTAAGCAGTATAGGAAAGCAGAGCCTAAGTGGTTCTTCTAAAATTTTTCCTGGTACAGTGGAAAAGATAAGTATTAAATATTATTAGATTTTATGTCAATTGTAACAGTCTTGTATAACTCAGCTTATTTTTAGCCAGATTTTATGTGTAGTCTGAGGGTCAAATTGTGTTTCTCTACCAGAAAAACAAAAAACAAAAAACAAATGAAATAAAGACCTAACTTCACATGGTTAACCTATTAGACAGGGATTTCTCTTAGTTTAACCTAGTTTCTAGGTGTTTAAAAAGGGTTCTGATATTTGTATTTTAAAGACAATCTCAGCGTTTTCTGCTTCAATAAGCTAAGAATGTATTCTCTGTGACCCTTTGCTTTGGTTTTTAAGAAGTTCTTCCTCTACAGTGGGCTTTAAGCCAAAACAGGAAGAAAGAACCCACTTTGCACACACCACCACCACAATGGTATTTACCTGTTACCAAGGGTAGAGTGTGGACAACCTTTTAGTTAAGCCACGTTTAATTAGCTAGAGTGGATGGTGTAGCCCTTTTCTGGTCTGCTCAACAAGCTTTTCCATCTCCCCTTTTGGGGTAATGTACTGAGTCCCTGTCAGGCCTTTGTTCTACTAACTATTTCCTGGCAACAGAAATTAGGTCTGAGCATGGGCTCATGAACCATTCAAAGACCAGTGATATTGGTATACAGATCCTGGGAGAAAGAGGTTCACACAAGGGGACTTGTTTTGGCTACAGTTCCCATGTTGCCTGCCAATGTAACTTATTTTAGTTGGAGGAAATGACACTTATGGTAAGTGCCAAGAAAAACAGCGTTGCAGTGATATAAGATGGATACTCAGAGTTAGTGTGTCCCAGCAGCATGGAGATGCTCATTCTTTTCCCCAGATCCTAGATTTTTGCAGTTTCAATTAATTGTGTAACCTACTCCAATATTCAGGTACTTACCAACATATTTCTCTTTTGTAACGGTTAGTCTGAATTGGATTTCTATAACTTGCAACTAAATCATTTTAAATTGGCCAGCTCATGTAGGGGGATGTGTGTGGGTGTGTATTTCCTTCTTCTATCATGATACCTGGGATTGGCCATCACTACTACCTTTTTTTTTTCCAGCCCTTATCCTATTTCTATAAATCAAGAGATATTTATTAAGAAATTACTGGGTACTGGTCATTGAGTTTGCAAAGACCAATAAGAATAGAGTTCAAATCTTAGTAAGTAGCACAAAAACTCTGGGGAGACTGACCTGCAGGTAACCACAAATAAGCCACATTTCTTAAAATGTTTTGCAGAACACTAGCTCTACAAGTTATTTTGTGAAGCGTGGTATTCCTGCTTCAAGAATTTATGACTATACAACGTTGGAGAGTATATTAAATCATAATCTCTTTTTAAGTTTCACAGTGCCTATAAGATCTCAGAAGTGCTACAGAAATGCTATATCTTTAGCCAAGTATTTTACAACTTACTGAAAAGGGAAACCTTGGGTTTCTATATGACCTGTTGACATTCCATGAAACTAGTACTCCTTAGGAAGTATTTGAATACAGATAGACAGCAATGGGAGAATAGAGATGGGAGGGGTGGACATAGCTTCACAGAGGAGCTAAGAATTTGAATTGGGCATTAATGAATAAGTAACCAGCTCAGAAAAGGGAAAGGATATTCTGCAAAAACTTGTAAGATGTGAAAAGTAGAGCTATAAAAATAAGACTGTGGTTTACCAGGAATACATAACATTCCGTGGAACAGAAAAGGGTACAGAAAGAAATATTAACCAGGAGATGAGAGGAAAAGAAGACGGGGAATCTTAAGTTAGAGGTTAAGATGGTTAGGGTTTATGCTATAGTGTAGAGCCACTGAATGTTGTTTCTTCTGTGGGGCATAGATTTTATTTCAATTGCAATTGCAATATAGTATTTAATAATTTGGACACAAAATATTTTTTATTTCGTAGGGTGTTTATTCCCAACTGAAGTGTTTAAAATTTTTGCTGATTGGTTGAGGGACCAGACCAAAATGGAGGAATCTAGTTGAGAAAGAATAAGTCTTGTTTTCTTCCATCCTTCAAAAGTTTATCCCCTCCAACATTCTATCTTATTTATATAGAGCCTAGTTTTAAATTGGAACATGCTTGGTGATAAACAGTTCCTTCTGGTATTGACCATTCAGGGTGTTTGCATTTAGTAAGCTCTGTTGAAGACAGTAATTGTTGGAAGGCCCCCTCCATTCCATTTTACCTTTTGAAATCCCCCCCAAATGGATTTTGAACTCTTCTTTCCTCCTTAACATCTTTCCCAGTAATTTCAACCCATTCATTCATTTAAAAATTTCTGAGTGCCTAATGTCTGTTAGAATCTTTGTTAGGCACAGGAAATTTAACAGGAGTGCTCCCAGTCTCAGTGATCTTTGAGTCTCATGGAGAGACAGAGAAGCAAGCAGAACTTCCAATATGATGTTAGCATAAATACAATATTCTGGCTTTGTGGTAACCATCTTGGTTACTAGGTTTGTGGTAATCATCCCTGCCTGTCTGTCTGTGTGACAGGTCAGAGAGGGCTTCATGGATGAGATGACTTCCAAGGATGGAATCCGAAAAGATGAACAGGAATAATCCAGATATAAGAAAATGAATGGGAGAGCAGAGAATGTGCCAAAGCCCAGACTGGAGAGCTCAGCATTCATTTTGGCCTTGAATACAGGGAGGATTTGTGGGAGATTAAGACCGAAGAGGCAGGCAGAGAACAAGGGACTCTTAATCTTATATTTAAAGTCATTTTGATTTTATCCTGAAGTCTATGGGACTTCATCAAAGTGGTTTAAGCACTGATCAATTTGCATTTTAAAAACACTAATCAAGTTAAGTGCCGAAAGGGGCAAGACTGGAGGCTGCCAAGGCTGCTGAAATTGATGAGGCTAGATATGTTGGTGCCCCCACCTGAAGGACGGGCAGAGATAATAGAAAGAATGAGTTGGGGGAGAAGATGGAAGTTGGTGTTTGATTGGATATGAATATGATGGAACAGGAGAAGGGGATTTCTGAATGAAATTTTACCCTGTAAACTTTGGTAGACTGTGAATTTATCAAGTGTCAGATAACTAAAAATGTTGGTCTAATGTAGTTATTCCTCTTCCCTTCTTGTTAGTCTTCTATTACCATCTAAGCATAGCCTCATAAGGGGCAGGAAAGAGTTTGTGTTATAGGTAGCACCACAGAAAACATAGTGGATGCTAAAAAAGAAAATAATGAATACTTTTTTTTATGAAAAAAGAATCATATTTACTTTCATCTCTTTTTGTTGAAGAAGTAATAAGTGCTATTCACCACCCTGGGCTTTGGGAAGATTTTCTTCCTACTTAAATACAAACTAATAGCATTTACCCAGATGTTTGAAATTCTCTTTTACTTTATCTGGATTTTTTTTTGTATTGAAGTATCATTGATATACAATCTTGTATTGATTTCAGATATACACAAAGTGGTTCAACAGTTACCCATATTTATTAAGTCTTCACTCATACTAGTGCATTTACTATCTGTTAACATAGGAAGATGTTACAGAATCATTGGCTATGTTCTCCTTGCAATACTACTATCCCCATGGCCAACTTATATTATGATTGAGAATTTTTGTGCACCTTTATCCCCCTCACCCTCTCCACCCACCCACCCCAATCCCTGCCCCTATGGTAACCACCAGTCCCTTTTCAGTGTCTATGAGCCTACTGCAATTTTGTTCATTTTATTTTGCTTTGTTTGTAGATTCTACATGTAAGTGAAATAATGTGGTATTTGTCTTTCTCCACATGCTTATTTCACTGAGCATAATACCCTCTAGGTCCATCCATGTTGCTGCAAATGGCAGGATTTCTTTTTTTATGGCTAAATAGTATTTCATTGTGTATATGTACCACATCTTCTTTATCCATTCATCTATTGATGGACAGTTAAGTTGCTTCCATACCTTGCTATGGACCCTTGACATAGGGGTGTCTTTTCAAATCAGGGATTTTGTTTTCTTTGGATAAATGCTTAGAAGTAGAATTGCTGGGTCAAATGGTAATTCAATTTTTAGTTTTTTGAGGAACCTCCATACTGCTTTCCAAAATGACTGAATCGATTTACATTCCCAACAACAGTGTAGGAGGGTTCTCCTTTGTCCACATCCTCACCAACACTTGTTATTTCTTGTCTTTTGGATGTTGGCCATCCTTACTGGTGTGAGGTGATATCTTATTGTGATTTTGATTTGCATTTTCCTGATGATTAGTGATGTGGAACATCTTTTTCTGTCTCTGTTGGCCATCTATATTTCTTTGGAGAAATGTCTGTTCAGGTACTCAGTCCATAGTTTAAACAGGTTATTTGTTTCTTTGGTGTTGAGGTATATGAATTCTTTATATATTTTGGATGTTATCCCCTCATTGGCTAAATCATCTATGACTATATTCTCCCATACTATAGGTTGTTTTTTTGTTTTGTTGATAATGACCCTGTTGTACAGAAGCTTTTTAGTTTGATGTAGTCCCAGGTGTTCATTTTTTATTTTGTTTCCCTTGCCTGGGGAGATGTCCTTGCCTTGTCCAGAAAACAAAAATGACTCACTTATGTTCAAGAGAATTTTTGAGTATGTTTTCTTCTAAGAGTTTTATGGTTTCATGTCCTATGTTTATGTCTTTGATCCATTTTGAGTTTACTTTTGTGTATGCAGTTAGGAAGTAAACCAGTTTTGTTCTTTTGCATGTAGCTGTCCAATTTTCCCAACACCAGTTGTTGAAGATATTGTCTTTTCCCTACTGTATATTCATGACATCTTTTTCATATATTAATTGACTGTATATGTGCAGGTTTATTTCTGGGCTATTTATTCTGTTCCATTGATCGATGGGTCTGCTCTTGTGCCAGTACCATACTTTTTTGATTGCTGTCACTTTTAAGTATGGCTTGAAGTCAAGGAGTATATAATCCCTCTAGCTTTGTTTTTTTTTCTCAGGATTGCTTTGGCTATTCAGGTCTTTTGTGATTCCATATGAATGTTAGAACTGTTTTAGTTTGTTGAAAAATGCTGTTGGCATTTTGATAGGGATTGCATTGAATATGTAAATTGCTTGAGTAGGATGGTCATTTGGACAATCTTATTTTTTCCCACCCATGAGCATGCATGTATTTCCATTTTTTTTTGTCTTCTCTAATTTCTTTCATGAGTGTCTTACAGTTTTCAAAGTACCAGTCTTTCACCTTCTTGGTTAGGTTTATTCCTAGGTATTTTATTCTTTTTGATACAATTGTAGATGGAACTGCTTTTCTGATTTCTCCTTCTGTTAGTTTGTTGCTTGTATATAGGAACACAACAGGTTTCTATGTATTAATTCTGTATACTGCAACTTCGCTGAATCCAGTATTTCCAAAAGGATTTTGGTAGAGTCTTTAGGTTTTCTTCTCTTTTCTTTTTTTATATCTTGGTATAATTAATGTACAATTACATGACCAACATTATGGTTACTAGACTCCCCCTGTTATCAAATCCCCATCACATACCCCATTACAGGCATGGTCCATCAGCATAGTAAGATGGTATAGAATCACTACTTGTCTTCTCTGTTTTGTACAGCCTTCCCATGCCTCCCCTCCCCCCACCTACATTATGTGTGCTAATTGTAATGCCCCGTCTTTCTCCTTATCCCTCCCTTCCCCCACTTCCCACCCATCCTCCCCAGTCCTTTTCCCTTTGTTAACTGTTAGTCCATTCTTGGGTTCTGTGATTCTGCTGCTGTTTTGTTCCTTCAGTTTTTGCTCTGTTCTCATACTCCACATATGAGTGAAATCATTTGATACTTGTCTTTCTCCCCCCTGCCTTATTTCACTGAGCATAATACCCTCTAGCTCCACTCACATTGTTGCAAATGGTAGGATTTGTTTTCTTCTTATGGCTGAATAATATTTCATTGTGTATATGTACCACATCTTCTTTATCCATTCATCTACTGATGAACACTTAGGTTACTTCCATTTCTTGGCTATTGTAAATAGTGGTGCATATGTCTTTTTCAAACTGGGCTCCTGCATTCTCAGGGTAAATTTCTAGGAGTAGAATTACGGGGTTAAATGGTATTTCTTTTTTGAGTATTTTGAGGAACCTCTATACTGCTTTCCACAAATGTTGAACCAATTACATTCCCACCAGCAGTGTAGGAGGGTTCCCTTTTCTCCACATCTTCACCAACATTTGCTGTTGTTTGTCTTCTGGATGGTGTCTATCCTTACTGCTGTGAGGTGATATCTCATTGCAGTTTTAATTTGCATTTCTCTGATGATTAGGGATGTTGAGCATCTTTTCATGTGCCTATTGCCCATCTTAATTTCTTCTTTGGAGAAGTGTCTGTTCAGACCATCTGCCCATGTTTTAATTGGATTATTTGCTTTTTGTTTGTTGAGGTGCATGAGCTCTTTATGTGTTTTGGATTTTAACCCTTTATCAGATATGTCATTTATGAATATAGTCTCCCATACTGTAGGATGCCTTTTTTGTCCTAATGGTGATGTCCTTTGCTGTACAGAAGTTTTTCAACTTGATATAGTCCCACTTGTTCATTTTTGCTTTTGTTTCCCTTGCCCAGGGAGATATGTTCATGAAGAAGTTGCTCATATTTATGTCCAAGTGATTTTTGCCTATGTTATTTCCTAAGAGTTTTATGGTTTCATGACTTATATTCAGCTCTTTGATCCATTTTGGGTTTGCTTTTGTGTGTGGGGTTTGACAATAATCTGGTTTAATTTTCTTACATGTAGCTGTCCAGTTTTGCCAACACCAGCTGTTGAAGATGCTATCATTTCCCCATTATATGTCCATGGTTCCTTTATCATATATTAATTGACCATATATGTTTGGGTTAATATCTGGACTCTCTATTCTGTTCCACTGGTCTATGGGTCTGTTCTTGTGCCAGTACCAAATTGCCTTGATTACTGTGGCCTTGTAGTAGAGCTTCAAGTTGGGAAGTGAGATTCCTCCACTTTTTTCTTCCTTCTCAGGATTGCTTTGGGTCTTAGGGGTCTTTTGTGGTTCCATATGAATTTTAGAACTATTTGTTCCAGTTCGTTGAAGAATGCTGTTAGTGTTTTGATAGGGATTGCATTGAATCTGTAGACTGCTTTAGATGGGATGGCCATTTTGACAAAATTAATTCTGCCTATCCTAGAGCATGGGATGAATTTCCATTTGTTAGTGTCCTCTTTAATTTCTCTTGAGTGTCTTATAGTTTTCAGGGTATAGGTCTTTCACTTCCTTGGTTAGGATTATTCCTAGGTATTTTATTCTTTTTGATGCAATTGTGAATGGAATTGTTTTCCTGATTTCTCTTTCTGCCAATTCTTCATTAGTATATAGGAATGCAACAGATTTCTGTGTATTAATTTTGTATCCTGCAACTTTGCTGAATTCCAATATTAGTTCTAGTAGTTTTGGAGTGGAGTCTTCGGGGTTTCTTAGGTACAATATCATGTCATCTGCAAACCATGACGTTTGACTTCTTCCTTACCAATCTGGATGCCTTGTATTTCTTTGTTTTGTCTGATTGCCATGGCTAGTACCTCTAGTACTATGTTGAATGAAAGTGGGGAAAGTGGGCTTCTCTGCTTTGTTCCTGATCTTAGGTGAAAAGCTTTCAGCTTCTTGCTGTTAAGTATGATGTTGGCTGTGGGTTTGTCATATATGGCCTCTATTATGTTGAGGTACTTGCCCTCTTTACCCATTTTGTTGAGAGTTTTTATCATGAATGGATGTTGAATCTTGTTGCATAATTTTTCAGCATCTATGGAAATGATCATGTGGTTTTATCCTTCTTTTTGTTGATGTGGTGGATGATGTTGATGGATTTTCAAATGTTGTACCGTCCCTCCATCCCTGAGATGAATCCCATTTGATCATGGTGTATGATCCTCTTGATGTGTTTTTGAATTGCGTTTGCTAATATTTTGTTAAGTATTTTGGCATCTATGTTCATCATGGATATTGGTCTGTAATTTTCTTTTTTTTGTGGTATCTTGGCCTGGTTTTGGTATTAGAGTGATGCTGGCTTCATAGAATGAGTTTGGAAGTGTTCCCTCCTCTTCTATTTTTTGAGAACTTTAGGGAGAATGGGTATTATGTCTTCTCTAAATGTTTGATAAAATTCAGCAGTGAATCCATCTTGCCTGGGAGTTTTGTTCTTGGGTCGTTTTTTGATTACCAATTCGATTTCATTCCTGGTAATTGGTCTGTTTAGATTTTGTGTTCCTTTCTTGGTCAGTCTTGGAAGGTTGTATTTTTCTAGAAAGTTGTCCATTTCTTCTAGGTTATCCAGTTTGTTGGTATATAGATTTTCATAGTATTCTCTAATAATTCTTTGTATTTCTATGGTATCCGTCATGATTTTTCCTTTCTCATTTCTGATTCTGTTTATGTGTGTAGATTCTCTTTTTCTCTTAATATGTCTGACTATTTTTATACAGTTTATTTGTTACATAGTCTAGGTGTTTAACTATTTTGTTTATTTTCTCTAAGAACCAGCTCTTGGTTTCATTGATTTTTTTTTTGTTCCATTCCTCTCAATTTTATTTATTTCTTCTCTGATCTTTATTATGTCCTTATGCTGATTTTGGGCCTCATTTGTTCTTCTTTTTCCAGTTTCAATAATTTGTATTTAGACTATTCATTTGGGGTTGTTCTTCCTTCTTTGAATAGGCCTGGATTGCTATATACTTTCCTCTTGAAACTGCCTTTGCTGTGTCCCACAGAAGTTGGGGCATTGTGCTGTTATTTTAATTTTCTCCATATATTGCTTGAGCTCTGTTTTAATTTGGTCATTGATCCATTGATTATTTAGGAGCATGTAGTTAAACCTCCATGTGTCTGTGAGCCTTTTTGTTTTCATTGTGCAATTTATTTCTAGTTTTATACCCTTGTGGTCCAAGAAGTTGGTTGGTATAATTTCATTATTTTTGAATTTACTGAGGCTCTTTTTGTGGCCTAGTATGTGGTCTATTCTGGAAAATGTTCCATGTGCCCTTGAAAAGAATGTATATCCTGTTGCTTTTGGGTGTAGAGTTCTGTTGATGTCTGTTAGGTCCATGTGTTCTAGTGTTTTGTTCAGTGCCCCTGTGTCCTTACTTATTTTCTGTTTGGATGATCTGTCCTTTGGTGTGAGTGGTGTTTTGAGTCTCCTAAAATGAATGCATTGCATTCTGTTTCCCCCTTTAATTCTGTTAGTATTTGTTTCACATACGTAGGTGCTCCTGTGTTGGCTGGATATTTATAATGGTTGTATCCTCTTGTTGGACTGACCCCTTTATCATTATGGAATGTCCTTCTTCATCTCTTGTTACTTTCTTTGTTTTGAAGTCTATTTTGTCTGATACAAGAACTGCAACTCTTGTGTTTTTCTCCCTGTTGTTTTCATGAAATATCTATTTCCATCCCTTCACTTTTATTCTGTGTATATCTTTGTGTTTGAGGTGAATCTCTTGTAAGCCGCATGTAAATTGGTCTTGCCTTTATATCCATTCTATTACTCTGTGTCTTTTCATTGGTTCATTTACAACATTTACATTTAGGGTGATTATTGTTAGATACATACTTATTGCCATTGCTGTCTTTGTATCCATTGTTACCAAAGGTTCAAGGGCAGCTTCTTTACTATTTAACCAACTAATTTTAACTCACTTATTACACTATTATAAGTGCAGTCTGATGATTCTTTATTTCTCTCCCTTGTTTTTTTTCCTCCTTTAGTCTTTATATGTTAGGTGTTTTTTTCTGTACTCGTTTGTTTTTCCTTTGACTGATTTTGTGGATAGCTGATTTTATTTTGCCTTTAGTCTTTTTTGGTCTATTTTCTTTGCTGTGATTTTATTTTCTCTGGGGACATCTATTTTGCCTTAGGAGTACTTCCATCTAGAGCAGTCCCTTTAAAATACACTGTAGAGGTGGTTTGTGGGAGGTAAATTACCACAACTTTTGCTTATTTAGGAATTGTTTAATCCCTCCTTCAAATTTAAATGGTAATCTTGCTGGATACAGTGTTCTTAGTTCAAGTCCCTTCTGTTTCATTGCTTTAACTATATCATGCCACTCTCCTGTGTCCTGTAAGGTTTCTGTTGAGAAATCTGATGATATCCTGATGGGTTTTCCTTTGTAGGTGACCTTTTTTCTCTCCCTGGCTACATTTAATACCCTGTCATTGTCTTTGATCTTTGCCATTTTAATTATTATATGTCTTGGTGTTGTCCTCCTTGGGTCCTTTGTGTTGGGAGATCTGTGGACTTCCATGGTCTGAGAGACTATTTCCTTGTCCAGACAGGGGAAGTTTTCAGCAATTATTTCTTCAAATATACTTTCTATCCTTTTTATCTCTCTTCTTCTGGTACCCATATAATGCACATATTGTTCCATTTGGATTTGTCATACATTTCTCTTAATATTGTTTCCTTTCTAGAGATCATTTTCTCTCTCTCTGCCTCAGCTTCTCTGTATTCCTGTTCTCTGATTTCTATTCTATTAACATTTTCTTCCACTTCATCCAGTCTTTTCCTAAATCCTTCCATTCTTTGTTTCATTTCTGTTATCTCCCTCTGGAATTATCCCTTAGCTCTTGCATATTTCTCTGCACCTCCATCAGCATGATTATGACTTTTATTTTGAATTCTTTTTCAGGAAGATTGGTTATTTCAGTCTAACCAGGCCCTCTCTCTGGCATTTGAGTGATTTTGGACTGAACCATATTCTTCTGCCTTTCCATGGTGATAGAAGTGATTGCTTGTGAGTGGCATGTGTGTGACCTGGGAGAATAAATCACTTCCTCCTTGCTGGTCATCTTGCCCATCTCCGCTGCCTGTGCCAGTCAACCGCACACAGGGAGTAGACTCTGGATTAATTCCCTGAGCTGCTGTGGGCAGGGCTGCCTTCAGAATGGCCCAGGGCACTGGCAGTTGTTGCAGGTGAGCACTGCATGTTCGCCATTAGAGCAGAGCCCCTATGTGCCTTCCAGACGCTGTGCTAGCTTCCTCTGCCTGTGCCAGTCAACCAGGTATAGGGTGCAGCCTCTGGATTGATCCTCTGAGCTGTTTTGTGTGTCACGGCCCTCTGGATGGCCTAGGGCACTGGCAGTAGTTGCAGCCGAGCAGTGCATGTTCACCATGAGAGTAAAGCCCCTTTGTGCCTTCCGGGCTCTGCGCTGTCTGTGTCAGGCAGCTGCATGCAGGGGGCATACTCTGAGTCTGGCCCAGTTAGTTGTGTGCTGGGAGAAGACTCTGTGTGATTACTGTGGGTGGGGCTGCTCCCGAGCTGCTCTGCAGCAATGGTGGGTCAGCCACTTTGCTTGCAGTGCCAGCCCGGGGTAAGGAACACTAGGCTGCTTATCATCTCAGGGGCTTTGGAGCTGTGTTGCCATCCAGGGAGTTAGGGCACCTAAAGTTCCTTAAAGTTCCAAGCGTGCTGGGCTGAGTGTGCTAGGATGATTTTGTCCACCTTTTCCTGTTAAACCCTTTTCCCGTTAAGACTTTTAAAGTGCCTGCTTTTCTTCTGTTTGCAGTCTTAGTCTTGGATTTTACTTTTCTGTTTCTCTAATATCCAGTACACTACACAACATGTGTCTGTGCTCCCGGTGCAGATTACTAGGGCTGGTTATTTAGTAGTCCTGTGCTTCCATTCCCTCGCCTCTCTGATTCTTTCCTCCCACTGATGAGCTGGGGTGGGAGGAGTTCTCAGGTCCTGCAATGTCACACCTTTGTATCTTACCCTTTTCGTGAGATGCTGAGTTTTTGCAGATGTTTATGTAGCCTGGCTGTTGTACTGTATCTTCTGGTCTCCCATTTAGGTATAGTTGTATTTGCTGTATTTTCAAAATATATATGGTTTTGGGAGTAGATTTCTGCCACCCTACTCATGCCACCATCTTGAGAATCTCCTTTTGGTTTTCTATGTATAATATTATACCATCTGCAAATAGTGACACCTTAGCTTCTTCTTCACCAATTTTGATGCCTTTTATATCTTTGTGTTGTCTGATTGGTGTGGCTAGGACCTCCAGTACTTTGTTGAATAAAAGAGGTGAGAGTGGACATCCTTCTCTTTTTCCTGATCTTAGAGGAAAACCTTTCAGCTTTTCACCATTGAGCATGATGCGAGGTGTGCGTTTGTTGTATTTGACATTTATTATGTTGAGGTATGTGCCCTCTGTACCCTTTTCTTGAGAATTTTTATCGTGAATGGATGTTGAATTTTGTCAAATGCTTCTTCAGCATCTATTGAGATGATCATGTGGTTTTTCTCCTTCTTTTGTTATGTGGTGGATGATATTGATTGATTTTCAAATATTATACCACCCTTGCATCCCTGGAATAAATTTCACTTGGTTGTGATGGATGATCCCTTTGATGTATTTTTGAATTCAGTTTGCTAATATTTTGTTGAGCATTTTTCAGTTGTCTTCATCAGGGATATTGGTCTATAATTTTCTTTTATTGTAGTGTTTTAATCTGGTTTTGGTATTAGAGTGAAACTAGCCTTATAGAAAGAGTTTGGAAGTGTTCCCTCTTCTACTTTCTGGAATACTTTAAGAAGGATAGGTATTAGCTCTTCTTTAAATGTGGTAGAATTCATCTGTGAAACTATCTGGCCTTGGGATTTTGTTTTATGGGTGTTTTTTGACTACCAGTTCAGTTTTGTTACTGGTAATTTTTCTGTTCAGATCATTTGTTTCTGCCTGGGTCAGTCTTGGAAGGTTGCACTTTTCTAGGAATTTGTCCATTTATTGGAGGTTGTCCAATTTATTGGCATATAATTTTTCATTGAATTCTCTAATAATTCTGTGTATTTCTGTTGTGTCAGTTGTAACTATTTCTTTTCATTTCTGATTTTGTTTATTTGTGGCCTCATTTTTTCTTGGTAATGGTTAGGGGTTTGTCTATTTTATTTATCTTCTCAAATAATTGCTCTTGGTTTCATTGATTTTTTTCTATTGTTTTATTCTTATTTTATTTATTTCTGCTTTGCTCTTTAGTATGTCTCTCCTTATACAAACTTTGGGTTTCATTTGTTCTTCTTTTTCTAGTTTCTTTAATTGTAAGTTTAGACTGTTTATTTGGGATTGTTCTTGTCTCTTGAGGTAGGCCTGTATTGCTTTATACTTCCCTCTTAGGACCACTTTTGTGGTTTCCCACAAATTTTGGACTGTTTTATTTTTCATTTGTCTCCTTGTATTTTATTGCTTGATCTCTGTTTTAATTTGGTCATTGATCCATTGATTATTTAGAAGCGTGTTGTTCAGTCTCCCTGTGTTTGTAGATTTTTTTTGCTTCTTTGTGTAGTTTACTTCTAGTTTCAGTCCATTGTGGTCTGAGAAGTTGCTTAATACAATTTCAATCTTTTTGAATTGATTGAGGCTCTCTTTGTGGCCTAGTATGTGATCTATTCTGGAGAATGTTCCATGTACACTTGAGAAAAATGTGTATCTGCCTGCTTTTGGCTGGAATGTTCTATATGTATCTGTTATGTCCATCTGTTCTCATGTGTTGTTCAGTGCCTCTGTTTCCTTATTTACTTTCTGTCGGGTTGATCTATTGATGTGAGTGATGTGTTAAAGTCTACTAAAATGAATGAGTTGCAATCTATTTTCCCCTTTAATTCTGTTAATATTTGTTTTCCACATTTAGGTGATCCTATATTGGATACATAGTTATTTATAGTGTTTATATCCTCTTGTTGGACTCATCCCTTTATTAGTACATAATCTTTTTCTTTGTCTCATTATTTTCTTTGTTTTGAAATTCATTTTGTCTGATATAAATACTGCTACTCTTGCTTTTTTTCTCCTTATTATTTGCACAAAATATTTTTTTACTTCCCTTCCCTCTCAGTCTGTGTATGTCTTTGGGTCTGAAATGAGTCTACTGTAAGCAGCATAGAGATGTGTCCTGTTTCTTTAGCCATTCTGCCACTCTATGTCTTTTGATTGGTGTATCAGTCCATTTATATTTAAGGTAATTATTAATAGGTATGTACTTATTACCATTTTATGAATCATTTTCTGGTTGTTTTTATAGTTCCTCTCCCTTCCTTTCTTCCTCTCCTATACTTTTCTCTTGTTATTTGATGGTTCTCTTTAGTGTTGTGTTTGGATTTCTCTTTTTTAATATTTTGTGTATCTATTATAGGCTTTAGGTTGGTGTTTCCTATAACATTTGAGGATAACTTCCTAATTATATAACAGTATATTTCAAGTTGATGATCTCTCTATTTTAAATACAGTCTAAAAGTACATTCTTTTTACTCTTCCTTCTCCACACTTTAGGAATTAGATATCATAATCTGAATTTTTTATGTACCTTTGACTGATTCTGCGTGACATTGATTTTACTGCTTTTGTTTTGTTTTAATTTCACACTTGCTTTGTGAGTAATTGGTCTACTACATTATTGTGGGTTTATTTTCATTGGTGAAAATTATTTCAGCTTAAGAACATTTCCATTTACAAAAATTCCTTTAACATATCCCATAATACTGGTTTAGTGGTAATAAGTTCTTTCAGCCTTTATTTATCTGGGAAATGTTTAATCTCTCCTTTGAATCTGAATGATAATCTTGTTGTGTAGATGATTCTTGTTTGAAGATTCTTCTGTTTCAGTACATTAGATATTTCATTCTGCTCCTTTCTGGCCTGTAAAGTTTCTGCTGAGAAGTCTGCTGATAGCCTGATGGGGTTTCCCTTATAAAAGTAATATTTTTTCTCTCTGGCTGTTTCCAGTACTCTTTCCTTATCCTTAATCTTTTCATTGTATTTATTATATGTCTTGGCATTGTCTTCCTAGGGTTCCTTGTGTTAGGGGCTCTCTTTGCTTCCATGACCCGAGTCTCTATTTTCTTTCCCAGATGGGTGAAGTTTTCAACAATAATTTCCTCAAAGAGACTTTCTATCCCTTTGTCTCTCTCTTTTCCTGGTACCCCTATTATGTGAGTATTGTTTTGTTTAGAGTGGTCTCACAGCTGTCTTATTATTATTTCATTCCTAGAGATTGTTTTCTTTTTCTCTGTTCCTCAGCTTCATTGCATTCCTGTTTTCTAATTTCCATCTCATTGATTGTTTCCTCTACTTACAGCAATCTATTATTCATTCCCTGTATTGTGTATTCCATTGCAGTTACTGTATTATTCAGTGTTGAGTGGCTGTTTTTCAGCTCTTCTATATCTTTGTTGAAGTCCTCCCTGAGATTGTCAGTATTTTCCTACAGTTTGCCTCAGCTGGCCCTTTGTGATCAGAACAGTGATATCTGCTGGAATCATTGTGGGCAGGGCTACCCTTTCCCTGCCCTGAGCAATAGCGGGGTGTTTGGGTTAATGGGATGGGTGGGATAGTCACAAGGTTCTGGGGCAGGCATGCTGTGGTGGGTAGTTGAGCAGTGTCAGTGAGCTGGGTGTGCCTGAGAGGATGAAGGAATGCTCAGAGCTGGCTCCTGCATATCCTCTCTAATGGACTGAGAATTGACTCAGAAAGCTGTGAGTGTGTCCCTCTGCCTGCCAGACACCAAAGTCTGAACTCTGTCAGTGTTGAGGGAATTGCCTTGGGGCTAAGCTGCCAGCAACTGTGATGGAGTGTCTGGGCCTCCTGAGAGTGCCTGACCTGTTGGGCCAAGGGAGGGCTGGAAAATTATCATCCACCTGCCATTTTACCTGCAGAAGGAACTCCATCTAACCCTCATCCATCTGGCACCCCTCCTGCTGCTGTCCAGTCTTTCAAACTGCTGCCTCTGTTTTGGGTCTAAGTGGAAATTGTGCAGCAGCAGCAATGTCTGTCCTCCACAAGTGGCAAGACCCTGAGTCTCCCAGAGTGCTCTGACTCTCCCTGGTATCCAGTCCCACTAATCACCAGAACCCTGTGCAATGTGGGCTTGTGTTCCCAGAGCAGATCTCCAGGGCTGGGTGTGCAGAGTTTCTGAATGCCTATCCCCTTCTGCTAATTTTCTTCTTCCAGCTTGTAGGCTGGGATAGGGGAAGGGCTTAGATCCTGATCAATCACAGCTCTCCCATTTTACCCTTCTCTGGGTGGACTTCTCTTCTTCAGCAGGTATAGGTGGTCTCTTTTGCAGTTTGTAGTTCATTTTCAGGTTTAGTTGTCTTTGCTGTAGTTGTTTTCTTGGGGGGGGAGGTGTGTGTGTGTATGTGTGTGTGAGGTTTCTGCCTTGCCTTCCTATTCTGCCACCTTTTTCCCCCCTCCCTTTATCTGGATATTTAAAAAATATTTTTGGTTATTCCATTTTCTCTTCCAGTTTCCCTCTACTGTCTGCTGAGAAGTACATTTTCTCTTCTCTCACTCTTTATTTCTAACATCTTTGTCAATGTTATCACTGGTATTCTCACTTTATACTTCTATGTCAATTCTGACCTGTGGAAACAAACTAGGTGTGGAATGTCTGATCTGGACCTTCTGAAATATAGATGAATGAAAGGAATGCCTTTGGTGTATCCAAACAGCATAGTTACAGTTCTACTGAGCTTTGCATGCTCCTCACGAAATAGAACGGGGAGCCTTTGAACCCTCACTGCAGGCTGATTCCTAAGTATGTGTCTTGTTCTGAAGTCTAGATAAGCAGAGATCCTGGGGTGTGGGCCCCAGTGGGAAAGGAAAACTTGCCAATTGTTTGGCACTTGCTATGTGGCAGTCACTCTGCCAACAATCTGGTGGATTAAATATTGATTCCCACTTTACAGATGAGCAGAGTGGTGATTGAAAATATAACCAATTTTCTAAAAGTCACACAAGTGGCAAAAGAAACAGGTAGGACTCCATTTTCTAGGAGGAAACTTAAGCTACAGAGATTAAATCAGTTGGCCAGAGCTGCACAGCAATTAAATTGTGAAGCAAAGACTCAGTCATATGATTCAAAGAGCAAGGCTCCTCCCTCATGCCTCTGGAAATCTAAATAGCTGAATTCAGCAATCTTCTCAGTACACTCAGTATTATGTGTTGATCACCCCTACATAAATGATTATTTTTTAGGTGACTTCTCTATCATTTTATTTGTCATACTTAAAATAGGGCTTAAAAACAAACAAACAAAAAGAAACAGGATTAAAACCGTGGTCTGTCCTTCACTACTTACTGCCTTTATTTCATGCAACTGTAAGGTCACCAGATAAGGCCCTGGATAGTGTCCCTTATTCTAAACCCCATGCCAGCAGTCAAAACTTAACTAAATTTCCATGCCATGCTCTCCCAGAAAAGAAGTCCTAGGTCCATCAGCACTTACCTACTCAGCACAAGTTTCTTCACCTGGCTCCAAGACTTCCCTTTGTTCTGTGTAAGAAATGTATCCCTGCTTTAATCAATCAGCAAATGCCTGGTAGAGCTTCCTTATTCTTTCTCATTTTGGTCTATAGAAATTTCTTGCCTTGTAGAGCTTTTCAAGCTCCTTCCTTCCTGATAGATTGGATGCTATGCCATTTGAACTACCTTGAGCTTTACTCAGGGCTGCTGTATCTGGGTGTAGTTGGCATCCTGCACAAAGTGCTCGTCTAGAGGGTGACTGTGATTATCAGCCCCAAGACAAAGCTCCACTTGCCCAGAGGCATGAAAAGGGAAGCAATGGCTCCAGCTCTAGTTTTCTTCAGAGTAGCTAAAGTCTTAGTGAGGAAGAGTATTTTCTTTTAATAGTGGAACAATAGGATGTATTTTGTGCAACTTCTTATAGGCAGTTTCTTGGACTGGTGTCTTTTGTGAAGAAATATCTCCCAAGATATTACAATAGCAAGAATGAATTCTACACGTTGGACTTTTAACATAAATTTGAATATTAGTCTTCATCATCAAATAATGAAGATTTGATTCCTAGCTCTACCACTTCCTAATTTTATGATCTTGGGCAGGTTACCTCTATAAACCTTGAATTCTTTGTTAAAAGGAAGTTTAGCATTTTCCTACCTCACAGGCTTGTGAAATTTAAGTGAGTTAACGGATAAAAATGTTTTTGGGGCAGAGCTCACATTTATTGAGTACTTAGCACTATTACTGTTATATATTTTTTGTACCTTTGTGTCTGCCTTCTAAAAGGATTTTTCCTCACAAACAGTAAATAAATTGTCAATTTTGACTTTTCACCATTGGGCACATCTGACTTCTCTGTAATACTCATAATTCTGTTACTACACTATCTTACAATAATATTCCTTTAGACTATGCGGAATAGTTGCTGACATTGTAGCTTGGACAATATATAAAGTAGCAAAGAAAACAATGGCTTGGAGTTTTTCTAATTGTACATCTGCCTCAAGTAAGTGTAACCATTGACAAACATTTGTCTTTAAATTGAGTCTGGGATAAATCTTTAGGTATGCTTCCAGCTCTATTCTATGTTGAAAGAAAGTGAAGAATGGTCTATGTAAGCCTTGATGAACTTTTAAATATCATAAAATCTTTGATCTGTCACTTCTAAGCAACAGAAAGAATACTGACAGAGGATATCAGCTTTCCTCTAAATTCTCCTAGAATAAGACCCCAGATCTGTAATGAAATATGTTAGGAGAAAGTCAGTTTCTACTCTCCTGCCTCCCCTCTTCCTCAGTTTACTCCCATTATAAGTGATCAGGAATTGCCACAGACTGTTGTGTGAGTATGAAATAATCCTCTTTTGTATTGAGCCACTGGGTATTTGGTTTAATTTCTTCCTGCGGCCTCATACAACCTAATATAAACTCCTGTAGACTTGGGAGGCGATGGTGCTGATTGGACATCACATACTGCAGCTGCGTGTGTTGGCCCACCCAGTATTTACTTTTATCAAATTTGTTGCCAATTAATTTTATATAAAATCCGCATTTCCAGATTTTCTTGAAGAATTAGGAAAGCTTGGCAATTCTCTGGCAAAACCAGAGGAACTGGCAATGCTGAGCCTTCATTCCCCATGGAGGCAGTTTCCTGGAGCTCAGTAGCAGTTGCCCCTGGGGTGGTGCCTGTGCGCTCAAGTTTTCTACAGTCCCCACCACTGCTTTATTCTTCCAACCTAGCTGGCTTCACTCATTGGTTTATTTTTCCTTACCTCTGTACGTATTTGAGTTTACCTTCCTCATCTAAAGGATGAGCTACCGCGTGCTCAGAAGCTGGCCCTAAAACTGTAGTGACCATAAGTACAAAAACTTGGGAACCATCGTCTTGGGATTAAATTCAACTGTGGTATTTTTAAATATGTGTACAACCTGTGGGCGGTTTGCAAAAAACACCAGTCTAAACGCTCAGAATTACGTACATTAAAGAATTTGGTATGGTGCCTTTTCCAGAACTTTCTATGTCAGAATTTGAAGTGGGATATATGAGTGGCTGATGAGACTTTGTAGTCTCAACCAAGCTAAGTCCGAGCAATCTGCCTCATGCTGCAGGCAGGACACATCAGAGTGTGTGGTGGTCTTCACTAAGAGGGAATTTCCATTGCTTGATTACAGGGACAAGTGCTAAGCAGCATGTGTTAACTTCTGTGCTTTTCCTGTGTGAAGGAAAATAACTCTGTCCTGCTGCTCCTGGCACACTGAGCTTCAGTACTTCTTTATTTAAATCTTCTTAAATGTTTGGAAAAAACGCTGCAAAAACCTTCAGTCATTTGCCATCAAGGATACCAAGATGAGAGGGAAGCAGTAGGAGAAGGGTCCCCTGGGTGTACCACCTTTCTGCCCTACTTCCTGCAAGAAGCACTTCTCACACTGGGGAGCCATCTGAATGGTAGTGGAGGGCTGGTGGGGAGGGATCATTCAGAAGAGACAGCAAGGAGACAATAACCTCAGGCATGTTTCTTGTATTTTTTAAAAATCATATTTAAGAGAGGTCTTCTGATCAGAAAGCTTCTGAGGACAGAAAGCCCTCAGAATTCTGCCTTCACTGTCTCTTACCTGTCCCCTTGTCACCTAGACCACTGGTCAGCACAACTCCAAGTCTCGCTCCCTGGCTTGGCTATGGGGCCCCTCCCCTGTGCTGTGCCACCGCATCTCCTGCCAAGCCTGTGGTATTGGTGTTCACACTGCAGGCTGAGTTTGTGTGAATTTTCTCACTTACTACTCTCTTAAATTCAATTAGTACCCTTCTGCCGTGGGAGGCTAGCATACACCCTGAGAGCAAGAAAGCGGCCACCCCAGAGCTTGTCTGTGGCTCTGTCTTGGCATTTTTGTGGAGTTCTTACCTCTTCCCCAGTTGAAATTCAGTCCACAGGGAGGGTCACAAATCAGCAGTTGTTGGAACGTATTATGGAGAAATAAACATTTATCAAATTGCTTTTTGAGGTGAATAATGTAGCAAAAAAAAAAAAAGAAAGAAAAAAATACCACCACCATCACAACAGAATTGTGCTGCTGACTGACAATTTGTTTTATTCCTCTGAGATGCTATGAGCTGAGGCATGCTGAGTGAATATTGATCAGCTAGATGCAGATAAATAAATTCTTTAAATTCTTATATTAGTAACTTGTTGCCAATTAAGAGCCAAAAGAAAAAAAACAACCCACATTTAAATGCCCTCACAGGAGTAGTACAGACCCTAGGATTTGCTAATGACTAAGGTTGCTGGCTTACTGTTGCCAACTTACTGTTTAATCACCACAGAACAATGAGTTATTGCAGGAGTACTTGAGTGAGTCCTTACTCTTCAGTCTATCTGTGTAAGGCCATATTCTTTCTTGGAGAATATTTTTCTGAACATTTATTGTTGCCATCTTTCCTAAGATTTATTGAGTACTTGAACTATGTTAAGCACCCTGCTGTCTTTTATATAACTTATTAATTTAGTCCTCTTAGCAACTTTTGTGGTAGGTTCTATTATTTTTATTTTATTCCCAGGGAAACTAATGTTGAGAGAGGGAAATTGTCATGCCCAGTTTCACACAGCTTGGGACTGGCAAAAGCAAGGATCTGTGTTTAATTCAACCTAATTTCAAAACACTTGCTCAATTAATTAATAATAAATACAGCTATATCACATATTATTTAAGACATGAGCCACTTGCAACTGGCTTTAAAACTATCTTCCATGAAAGTTCATGATTTTTGGGAGTCCATAATAACTTTTGTCTTTCCAACTAATGGAAAATAAGTAAGACTTTTCCTAAACCTAAACAGAATCAGTAGACCCTAGAAACTCATGTTAGGAGTGTTAGGAAGGAAGGAACTCCACTGGGTGTCAAAGAGAAGTCAGATATAGTGAGGCAAGAAACCAAAGTCAAGAAAGCAAAGTAAGTTGTAATGCACTCTGCAGAGAGGAACAGAGCAGGCCTGCCTAAGGTGAGACAGGCCCAGATGCTTTTTCTGAGGCTTTTTTTTATGTGGTTTTAACAGGGCAGAGAGGTCCTTGATTGATAGCTCTCAGCTCTGTAGGCAGGTTCTGACTGGGGAAATGACAATAGGGGCTCTGTTGTGCCTGTGCTTCTGATGTTTCTTATCCGGGGAGACCCTGGACATTCCCTGAGTCACTCCTGGACCCTGTGGCTTCATTTGATTAACTCTTTGAGTCATTTCTGGCTCTCTGGCTTTATCTAATCTACTCCCTGAGTCATTTTTGAGGGACCCTCTCTCCTTTTCATCCCACTCATTTCTGTCTTTCTGCCTAATGGGGGCCTTCACATGTGAACAGAACCAGGCTGCTTCCTTGGCATTACATCCGACTCACTGGTTACACATTAAGCACCTACCATGTGTTCATATGTGAGGAGGAAGGCAGGGCAGTGAGAAGCTATGGGCACTGGAATCAATTCCACAGTGTCGAAGTTGGAATGTCGAATTTGTCACTTAGTAGATATCTGACTTTGGGTAGGTATCTCAAACTGTCAGCCTAAGTTTCCTGAATTGGTAAGTGGGGTTGATGGTACTTACTGTGCCAGATATTTGCCTACTTGCCATTTTTTTGCTTTTCCTCTGCTCTCCTCTGGATCACCAGTGGGAACTGACAGTTGCAAGTCCCCATCAGCTGGCCTATTCTCGGCTTGGCCAGTGGGAAGCACTGGTGGGGGAGCAGAGTTGGAGGAAAGGACAAGTTGGAGTATTTCTCCCTCTGCTTCTACAGCTTCTCTGGCAGCAGCTACAGCCCTTGCTGGGCCTCAGCTCTCCCTGGCAAGGTGGTCTGGTTTCGTCTTCCAGCACTGGTGTGGCCTATGGACTCTGGTGGCGTGCTTTCTCCCTTGTCCCTCCAGCTCTGACCTAACAGTTTCCCATTCTGGTTAAGCCTTGCCATCCCTGTTTGGCTTATCAGCTCTCCTGTTACCATTGTAACTGATTTCCTACATTAAATCCCTTGGTTTGAAACAACTAGAGTGGTTTGTTTTGTTAACTGGACTGTGACTAATAATCCATCTTTCAGCATTCCTAGATTAAGTAAAGAACACATTATATACATAACATGAAACAGATGTTCAACAAGCTTTAACATGCTTAGAGATACAAGGATAGCGAGGAAGGTAAAAATTAAAAGAATTATGATAAAATAGATTGTAACTGAGCAGAAAGTGCTTCAGGTGGGAGTCTGGACACTGGGTTTAACTTCTGTCTCTGGGTTTAGCCATCTATGAGAAAGTAGGTGAGTATCATAAGTGCTAAGAGTCTCAGCTTGCCTGCCTGATCACTGAGACATTTGGGAAATAAGGTATTTCTCTGCTACAAAAAGACAGGTATTCAGTTGAGGACAAATAGTGGGGATCAGGAGAACTTGATCAAGGAGAGGAAATTTGCCTGAGTCCTGAAGGATAACTAACCCAGAGGCTATAGATGTCACAGTCAGATTGGAAAGCTGGCCAGGGTATAAACATTCTAGATAAGGGCACTGGAAAAGACTATTAGAAAGCCAGACAGCTCTTAACAGGTTCTAGTGGTGAGCAAGTCCACAGCAGATTATAAAGACTCACCAATCAGGAGAGAAGGAATATTACTGGATGACATTCCCCAATTCCATCCATCCCCTTTCTTTATCCTTCATGTGTCGCAAGCCCTAATCTTAGGAGTCCTGCCAAGGAAATAACAATGAAGATTTTTAATAAGAGGTTGTTGATTTCTTTGTAAAGAAATTTGTCCTATACTTCTGCTACTTATTGGATAATTTGGGGTTCCAAATAAATTCTCAAGAGAGATTATTCTTTGTATCCTGAATCAAATAGTAATACTAGTGGGTCATTGGATATTCAAATTTTTACATCATGTTTATAACCTGAAGGGGCCCCATGATAATAGCCTCTGCAGATCTCCCACAGAACCTTTCCTTGTTAGGAAACTGTAAGCAGACATGTCAGGATTCCTGGGATAGGGAGGTTGCTTCAGTGTTGTTACTTATTTTAATGTCCCAATATATGTTTGAGTAAAAACCTCCAAACAATTCATGAGTTGGAGAGTGGCCTAGGACAGTTGTTTGGAAAGCTCCTTCTTTAGTATTTTGGATGCATTAAACACTTCGGTATTTGCAGGGGCCGTAGGCTAAGAAAATATTTATTGGGCACAGAACATCTTTGCATCTGTAAGTGAAACCTGTCTGGTGTCTGAAGCTGGTGTTTTCCCCTGCAGGCTCTCTCACATGGTACTAATGAGGAAGGAGTTAAGCTGGAATGAGTGGGACTGAAGGAATGAGAGTGTACTTTTCCAAAGAGCTGTTGCACTTTTCGATTTGAGCTTCCACTGCCAGATAACTTGGCAGGCGCCAGAAGCAGCTACTACAGGACTAAAAAGTTACATGAATACCAGAGGGAAAAAACTGATTTGCTCACTAGGAAGCTCTATTAAGTGAACATCTGTTAACTGTAAAAATCCCATGTACCAAATGGGAAAATATAATGAAATTCAGAGCTTTTGAGCAAATTAAAATCATAAAATACCAGTAGGTAGGAATCACTGTGTTTCAGTATTCTGAAATTTACATGGAAGCTTGGATCAAGGCAAAACAAAGCAGAAAAACTTAAGATTGTTTACTATGGGTATGGAGTAGAGCTTTCCTTTGCTTTGGAAGAAAGCTGGCAGTAGGGAAGAAATGTGCTCAGTGAGGAGGTTCATGTGAAAAGCTCCCTGGTTGATAATTATTGACACAATAAAAGATTGTGATTGTGCAGTAAGAGGGCTGTAGTCAGAAAGTCTGAGACTTGGCTCTGTCCTTTGCAGAGTTGAGGACTATTACAGATTCATGCTGCCCAGATGCTACTGAAATCCTAAAGGAGGGAACGGAAGGATCAGGGAATGTGTGGTTTTTCTGTATGTTATGTGCCCAAGAAAAAACACATGTGGGTGTATGGAGGGAATCGTGTTTAAAATGCTTTTCCCGTTTGGTGCACTGAATGGAAAGGACAGTGCCAGGACAGCCTTTACACTGGGATTTTGTGCACACTCACAACTCTGGAAATTCCGTTAGCTGTTTCCTTGGTTGCTTCAAATTGTAACCATCCTAGACTAGATAACAAGAGAAAAACAGGTTAACTAGCAAGAAGATATATGTAGAAGATAGGGTGAGGTCAGCTTATTTTCAATCCTACATAAATCCCTGTGGCCTCTTGGGCATTTGTTGTGTTAATGGCTTTGAATGTTTTAGCAGTGGCATTGATGTTATTTAATCTTGTGATTATCTTTGCTGATTTCCTATAGGAGCAAAGGAGGGGTAGGAAGTTAACAAGGGGATGTGAAGCATGACAATGGGGTCAAAGGTATATAGCACATGAGAAAAATTTTGATTGTTGTCAGGTGCATATAAATGGAATGGGCTTCTGGAGAGATGTGTTTTGCTCCATGTTTTGCTGAGCTCTAATTGGAGACCTAGCTTCCCTAATTGTGTAGTGAGGTCTAGTTACTGTAGTTAAGAGGGAAGCTGTATATCAGAGGGCAGAGGGTAAAGCTTTTAAATAAGGCTTCTTTCCCAAATGCCTAAGCAAGAAATTGGAATAGAAATATACTGTAGTGCTAAAAAGTCTTAAAGTGCCTCTTAAATCTTTACTACAATTACCATAATATAGAATAATAGAGCTGATACTATTTTAAAAGCTTTTGAAGGTTGCAAGTAGCAGCCATAAATTGTGGGTTGCAGAAAATCTGTAACTGTAGTTTTCAGAGGCTTTTTATTTTAATGAAAGAGAAAAGATTTTAATAAAACCAGAGAGAACTAATAGGGGACATTGTGAGGTAATGAAAATGTCTCCTTAGTTCTACAACTGCAAAGGAGTCTAAATGATTGGCAAGTGTGTGCTTATTTAAAGAAAAGTCAGGTTCTCCTTCTGGGCCATATTTGAGGACAATTGGGCAAGTTTGATTTTTTAAGTCAACAACATGGAGGTACCCAAGCATGAGAGCAAGAAATAACCTGACACTAGCTAAGATGTAAATAGTTTGGAGACAATAATGCAGATATTCTGGCTTCCTTGGAGAAGGAAATAACTAAATGCCACCTTGCTGTAAAGAGAAGCTCAGTACCAAGGACCTGATTGGCTTGGAGAAAATTGTTTCCATGTCTGTCGAGATTTGTTATGGGTGGGAGCTCTGAGAAACAAAACAAAATGAAACATACAGAGCACTTTTAGTCATGATAGGATGCTTACAGATGCCTTCCCTCTCCTACGCATTTCTACAAATAGAAGAAAGGAGGAAATAAAGAAAGAGACCTCACACCATAGTTGTTCTGCTTCTGCCTTTTTTGCCCGGTCTTCATCGCAGCACACTGAGCTAAGTGTTTTGTAGTTTAAACCATTTGGAACTTCATTTACCAAACTTTCTTAACAAACCCACTTGCCATTAATAACATTTTTTTCTCAACTAGCAAATTATCATCAACTTCTAGTTGATGTATTATTGATATGTCAAACGTTAATCACTGATTTCAAATGGCAATAGTATTTTTGCTTAGTATCTCATTGTGATATATGTAGTGAGAGTGGTGGGGGTGGGGGTGGGGGGCACTCACCTAGAACATCTGAAGTGACAGGAGGCATTTATTTACCTAAAAAAGTTACTTCTAAGAGGAGCTTTGTTGGTTGAATTGGATAGGGATGAACAGGAGAAGGGGTAGGGGACTTCCTCTACCAAACTTTTACCAAACCAACGGAAGGACTAAGATAGAAGCTAAGACATTGCATACATGGTATGGGGAAGAAACTGTTGAGGTGAGAGATTAGTAGAGGTCAGACCATAAGGTCAGACCACAGGGCACCTGGACATGGTGCCTAATGCCTAAGTTTTAATAAAAACTTAGTGGAAGAATTGGTGACTATTTGGCCAGTATTTTACTTTTAATTACTAAATATAGTAATCAGAAGCTCTCACTTCCATCCAGCCAATTTCTGCCTTTCTCTTTTGTACTGATGGTGTGGGTATGCATATGTTTACATGTTTTACTTATGCTGTTCTTTATCCACATATGTTTTCCAGCCATCTTACAAGACAACGCCAGGACTATGTTCTCCACAGAGCTCTTCCTTGTATTCCTTGTAGGATGTAAATATTCTCTACCCTCCCATGAGGGGGTCATTGTACCATTCATGACTCTTTTCTCTATTATCTGGTTAATGCAGTTATTTATGATTCTCTCTTTTCCCTCCTGATTGTAATCTCTTTGAAGGAAGATAATCTGATTAAAAAAAAAATTTCTGCACCTACCTAGCAAAGATTGAATCTCAATATATATTTAAATGAATAAACAATTGATTGGTGGATATCACCAAAGGATTTTGTGAAGGAAGGAGACTACCTGCCTTTTTTCCTGGTTTCTCTAGCTTCTTTTAATTACATGCTGTTATATTTAAAAAAACACATCAATAACTCATTCATCTAACATGTTTAGTGGACACCTTCTATGTGTTGTGATGTGAAACAAAGATGAATAGATGTGCTCATTGGTCTGTAAGGTCCCACATTTAAGCAAGAGAAAAAGAGAGGTGATTAAAAAGTGATAATATAATGAGATAAAGGTACACTAAAAAAAATGAGATATGTGCAATGTGCTTTCAGAAAACAGTGAAAGGGCTAACAGTGCCTGGAGAAAGTAGAGCAGATGCACAGATACTGTGACTCACTATTTTTGTATTATCCCTTTATTCATGAACTCTGAAGTAAAGGCCAAATTTAATACTCTTAAACTCTTAGTTTGAATTTAATTTTGGGTACTTTTGGTCTCTATTTCAAATAATTCATACTTTTTCTAATTATAGTAATAAATCATATAGAAAGATTGGAAAACAAAATTTTAATGACGTAAATCCATCATAATACTGCTACCCAGAAATAATTACAAATAAATTTTGACATTTTCCCCCTTTCCCTCTCCTCTCTCATTTACATGCATATGTAAATAGCCTTATGTATTTAAAAATTAAATTAGAATTATACTCTATATATATATTTTTTTTCTCCTTTTTTTATTAAGGTATTATTGATATACACTCTTATGAAGGTTTCAAATGAAAAATAACGTGGTTACTACATTCACCCATATTATCGAGTCCCCCCATACCGCAATGCAGTCACTGTCCATCAGTCTAGTAAGATTCCAGAGTCACTACTTGTCTTCTCTGTGCTACACTGTCTTCCCCATGATCTCCTCCACACCATGTGTACTAATCATAACACCCTTCAATTCCCTTCTCCCTCCCTCTCTACCCACCCTTCCCTACCCCTCCACTTTGGTAACCACTAGTCTCTTCTTACAGTCTGTAGGTCTGTTACTGTTTTGTTCCTTCAGTTTTGCTTCGTTACTATACTCCACAAATGAAGGAAATCATTTGGTATTTGTCCTTCTCCACCTGGCTTATTTCACTGAGCATAATGTCCTCTAGCTCCATCCATGTTGTTGCAAATAGCAGGATTTGTTTCTAATGACTGAATAGTATTCCATTGTGTATACATACCACATCTTCTTTATTCATTCATCTACTGATGGACACTTAGGTTGCTTCCATATGTTGCTATTGTGTATAAATAGTGCTGCAGTAAACATAGGGGTGCGTATGTCTTTTTGAATCTGAGAACTTGTGTTCTTTGAGTAAATTCCTAGGAGTGGAATTCCCTGGTCAAATGATATTTCTATTTTCTGTTTTTTTTTAAGAGCTTCCATATTGCTTTCCACAATGGTTGAACTAGCTTACATTCCCAGCAGCAGTGTAGGAGTGTTCTCCTCATCCTCACCAGCATTTGTTGTTCTTAGTCTTTTGGAGGTTGGCCGTCCTAACTGGTGTGAGGTGATATTTCATTGTGGTTTTGATTTGCATTTTCCTGATAATTAGTGATGTGGAGCATCTTTTCTTGTGCCTGTTGGCCATCTGAATTTCTTCTTTAGAGAATTGTCTGTTCATATCCTCCACCCATTTTTTAATAGGGTTATATGCTTTTTGGTTGTTGAGGTGTGTGAGTTCTTTATATATTTTGGATGTTAACCCCTTGTCAGATGTGTCATTTACAAATATATTCTCCCATACTGTAGGATGCCTTTTTGTTCTGCTGATGGTATCCTTTGCTGTACAGAAGCTTTTTAGCTTGATGTAGTCCCATGGGTTCACTTTTGCTTTTGTTCCCCTTGCCCAAATAGACAGTTTCAGGAAAAAGTTGGTCATGTTTGTATTCAGGATATTTTTGCCTATGTTGTCTTCTAAGAGTTTTATGGTTTCATGACCTACATTCAGGTCTTTGATCCATTTTGAGTTTACTTTTGTGTATGGGGTTAGACAATAATCCAGCTTCATTCTCTTGCATGTAGCTGTCCAGTTTTACCAACACCAGCTGTTGAAGAGGCTGTCATTCCCCATTGTATGTACATGGATCCTTTATTGTATATTAATTGACCAAATGACCTTGGGTTTATATCTGGGCTCTATAGTCTTTTCCATTGGTCTATGGTTCTATTCTTGTGCCAGTACCAAATTGTCTTGATTACTGTGGCTTTGTAGTAGAGCTTGAAGTCAGGGAGTGTAATTCCCCCAGCTTTATTCTTCCTTCTCAGAATTGCTTTGGCAATTCAGGGTCTTTTGTGGTTCCATATGAATTTTAGAACTATTTGCTCTAGTTTGTTGAAGAATGCTGTTGATAGTTTGATAGGGATTGCATTGAATTTGTAGATTGCTTTAGGCAGGATGGTCATTTTGACAATATTAATTCTTCCTATCCATGAGCATGGGATGTATTTCCATTTATTGGTATCTTCTTTAATTTCTCTCGTGAGTGTCTTAATAGTTTTTAGAATGTAAGTCTTTCACTTCCTTCATTAGGTTTATTCCTAGGTATTTTATTCTTTTGGATGCAATTATGAATGGAATTGTTTTCCTGATTTCTCTTTCTGCTAGTTCATTGTTAGTATTAGGACTGCAACAGATTTCTGTGTATTAATTTTATATCCTGCAAGTTTGCTGAATTCAGATAGTAGTTCTAGTAGTTTTGGACTGGATTCTTTAGGGGTTTTTTATATACATATCATGTCGTCTGCAAACAGTGATGTTTGACTTCTTCCTTACCAATCTGATGCCTTTTATTTCTTTGTGATGTCTGATTGCCATGGCTAGGACCTCCAGAACTATGTTGAATAGAAGTGGGGAGAGTGGGAATCCTTGTCTTGTTCCCGATCTTTAAGGAAAGGCTTTCAGCTGCTTGCTGTTAAGTATGATGTTGGCTGTGGGTTTGTCATATATGGTCTTTATTATGTTGAGGTACTTGCCCTCTATACCCATTTTGTTGAGAGTTTTTATCATGAGTGGATGTTGAATTTTGTCGAATGCTTTTTCACCATCTGTGGAGATGATCATGTGTTTTTTGTCCTTCCTTTTGTTGATGTGGTGGATGATGTTGATGGATTTTTGAATATTGTACATTTCTTACATCCCTGGAATAAATCCCACTTGATCATGATGGATGATCTTTTTGATGTATTTTTAAATTATGTTTGCTAAAATTTTTTGAGTATTTTTATATCTATGTTCATCATGGATATTGGTCTGTAATTTTCTTTTTTTGTATTGTCTTTGCCTGGTTTTGGTATTAGAGTGATATTAGCCTTGTAAAATGAGTTTAGGAGTATTCCCTCTTCTTCTACTTTTTGGAAAACTTTAGGGATGATGGGTATTAAGTCTTCACTAAATGTTTGATAAAATTCAGTGGTAAAGCCATCTTGTCCAGGGATTTTGTTCTTAGGTAGCTATTTGATTATCAATTTAATTTTGTTGCTGTTAATTGGCCTGTTCAGATTTTCTGTTTCTTTCTGGGTCAGCCTTGAAAGGTTGTATTTTTTTAAAAAGTCTATTTCTTCTATGTTATTCAGTTGGTTAGCATATACTTTTTCATAGTATTCTCTAATAATTCTTTGTATTTCTGTGGTGTCTGTAGTGATTTTTCCTTTCTCATTTCTGATTCTGTTTATGTGTTGTGGACTGTCTTTTTTTCTTGACAGGCCTGGCTAGGGCTTTATCTATTTTGTTTATTTTCTCGAAGAACCAGCTCCTGCTTTCATTCATTCTTTCTATTGTTTTATTTACTTCTGCTTTAATCTTTGTTATGTTCCTCCTACTGATTTTGGGCTTTATTTGTTCTTCCTTTTCTAGTTTAACTAATTGTGAGTTTAAACTGTTGATATGCGATTGTTCTTCCCTGAGGTAGGCCTGTAATGCAATATACTTCCCTCTTAGCACAGTCTTCACTGTGTCCCACAGATTTTGCGGTGTTGAATTATTATTGTCATTTGTCTCCATATATTGTTTGATCTCTGTTTTTATTTGGTCATTGATCCATTGGTTATTCAGGAGCATGTTGTGAAGCCTCCCTGTGTTTGTGGGATTTTTCATTTTCTTTGCATAATTTTTTTCTAGTTTCATATCCTTGTCGTCTGAGGAGCTGGTTGATACAATTTCAATCTTTTTGATTTTATTGAGGCTCTTTTTGTGGCCCAGTCTGGGGTGTATTCTGGAAAATGGTCCATGTGCACTTGAGAAGAATGTGTATCCAGCTGCTTTTGGGTGAAGAGTTCTGTAGATGTCTGTTAGGTCCATCTGTTCTAATGTGTTGTTCAGTGCCTCTGTGTCCTCACTTAACTTGCTGTCTGGTTGAGTTGTCTTTTGGAGTGAGTGAAGTATTGAAGTCTCCTAGAATGAATGCACTGCATTTTATTTCCCCTTTTAATTCTGTTAGTATTTGTTTCACATATGCAGGTGCTCCTGTGTTGGGTGCATAGATATTTATAATGGTTATATCCTCTTGTTGGACTGACCCCTTTATCATATGTAATGTTCTTCTTTATCTTTTGGGAGTTTCTTAGTTTTGAAGTCTATTTTGTCTGATACAGGTACTGCAACTCCTGCTTTTTTCCCCCTATTTGTTGCATGAAATATCTTTTTCCATCCCTTCACTTTCAGTCTGTGTATGTCTTTAGGTTTAAAGTGAGTCTCTTGTAGGCATCATATAATTGGGTATTGTTTTTTTATCCATTCAGTGACTCTATGTCTTTTGATTGGTGCATTCAGACCATTTACATTTAGGGTGATTATCGATAGATATGTACTTATTATCATTCCAGGCTTTAAATTCGTGCTTATCAAAGGTTCAAGTGTAACTTCCTTAATATATAAGACTCTTACTTTACTCACTTAGTATGTGGTTACAAACACAATCTACAGGTTCTTTTTTTTTTTCCTCCTCCATTCTTTATATATTAGGTATCATATTCTGTACTCTTCATCTATCCCTTGTCTGACTTTGGGGGTGGTTGATTTAATTTTGCATTTGTTTAGTAATTAATTCTACTTTCTTTACTCTGGTTTTATTACCTCTGGTGACAGCTATTTAGCCTTAGGAACACTTCCATCTAGAACAGTCCCTCCAAAGAACACTGTAGAGACAGTTTGTGGGAGACAAATTATGTCAGCTTTTGCTTATATGGAAGTTGTTTAAACCCTCCTTCAAATTTAAATGATAACCTTACCGGGTAGAGTATTCTTGGTTCGAGGCCCTTCTGCCTCATTGCGTTAAATATATCATGCCACTCCCTTCTGGCCTGTAAGGTTTCTGCTGAGAAGTCTGATGATAGCCCGATGGGCTTTCCTTTTCATGTGATCTTATTTCTCTTTTCGGCTTCTTTTAATAGTCTTTCATTATCCCTGATCTTTGCCATTTTAGTTATTATATGTCTTGGTGTTGTCTTCCTTGGGTCCCTTGTGTTGGGAGATCTGTGCACCTGCATGGCCTGAGAGACTATCTGTTTCCCCAGATTGGAGAAGTTTTCAGCAATTACCTCCTCAAAGACACTTGCTATACCTTTTTCTTTCTTCTTCTTCTTCTGGTACCCTATAATATGAATATTGTTCTGTTTGGATTGGTCACACAGTTCTCTCAATATTCTTCCATTCCTAGAGATCCTTTTCTCTCTCTGTGCCTCAGCTTCTTTGTATTCCTTTTCTCTAATTTCTATTTCATTTATCGTTTCCTCCACCGTATGTAATCTTCTTTTAAAACCCTCCATTGTATTCCATAATTATTGGATCTCCATTTTAAATTCATTCCTGCATTCTTGAATATTTTTCTGTACCTCCATGAGCATGTTCATGATTTTTACTTTTAAATCTCTTTCAGGAAGATTGATGAGTTCAATTTCATTTGACCCTTTTTCTGGAGTTTGTGGGATTTTCTTTTGAACCAGGTTCCCTTGATGCTTCATGTTTGTATGTGGCACCCTCTAGTGCCCAAAAGCTCTAGTCTCTATAGCTGCTCAGCCCCTGGAGTGATGTTGGGGATCCCAGGGAAGTGGTGCTGGTGCCTGGGGGGCGGGGGAAGAGCTGTTTCTTGCTGTCTTGGTGCTATACTTGTCCCCACTGCCAGAACCAGTGGGCCAAACACACTGGTGTAAGTCTCTGTATGCTTTACGTTTGTAGCTGCCATAGGCAGGGCTTTCCTCTGGCTGGCCTGATGCCAGGGCAGGGTCTTCTAGTTTGTGAGCCAGGTGTGCACTGGGGAGGAGGAAGGTGCAGCAAGCTGTGTATCACAGTTAGGTGGCCTTTGAACTGTGTAGTCAGTCAGTGGGATGGACTGCCTGAAGTTCCTTAAAGTTCCTAATCTGCTGGGCAGAGGGAGCCTGTACAATTTTGTCTACCTGTCCTTTCTCCTGATCATTAAGCTCTGTGCATTCCTTGCCCCTTTAGCAGCCCTCTCTCTGTTAGGAAGTCTGTCAGACTGCCCACCTTTCTTTTGTCCCAGAGCAGCTGGAATCTCGGTCTCTCCAGGTATTCTGCCTCTCTTAGTTTTCCAACCCCACATATCACTAGCATACCATGCAATGTAGGTTCTTGCTCCCAGAGCCCATCTCCAGGGCTAGGTGTCCAGTCGTCCTAGGTCTCCGCTCCCTGCCCACTCTGTTTTATCTTCCTCCCGCTGGTGAGTTGGTATGGGGGAAGGGCTTGGGTCCTGCCGGATCATGGCTTTGGTATGCTGTACTGTTCCATGAGGTTTGTTCTCTTCTCCAGGTGTATGCAGTCTGGCTCAATCTTCTTTCCTGTTGCTCTTTCAGGATTAGTTGTATTAATTATATTTTTGTATTATATGTGGTTTTGGGAGGAGGCCTCTCTCTTACCTCTCACGCTGCCATCTTTAATCCCCTATATATTTATATCCTCATCCCATTTCATTCTACAGTGCTACAGATAACATGTCTGTACATACACAGAATATGAATTTTATGCTTATGAATTTTATGCTTATGAATTTTATGCTTATGAATATAAGCTTATATATTTGAAAAACATTGCCTTTCTTTCATTTGCTTAAAAATTTTTTATTCTGTAAATTTATAAATAAAATTAGAGCAATAATAAACCCCTATGTACTATTTACCCAACTGCAGTAAACAACTAAGGGCCTCTGTGGTTTCATTTATACCTCTACAAACTCTATAGCTCTTCCACAAACAAGGATCTCTGATTCCTTATATTTTTCAATATTCAGTTAGTGCAGTTCTTTTTTGGTTATAGTCAGTCTGTTAGAATGCAAATAAAATCCATACATTGAATTTGGTTAATGTTTCTTTTAGGTCTATTTATTTTCTTGAAGTTTATTTTGCAAAGGAAATATTTGTTTTGTGGTATTTTCCTGATTCCATATTTTGCTGATTGCAACCATTCAGTGTCATTAATATGCTCCTCTGGCCCCTATATTTCTTATAAACTTATCATACCTAGAGGTTTGATCTGATTCATTCTTATTTTATTTTATTTTTTGGCAGAAATACATATTATATGGTCTGTATACTTCCAAACAAATAATATAAGTTGTTTAAGTTTTTCTTATGTGTTTGCTAGCAGGCTAGATAATCATTACATAGAACTAGTATTAGGGATTGGCCAAATGATGATATTCTTCATTTTCTTTAAAGATTTTATTCCACTGTCTTTCTTCCTACCTGGTTTTTATAAAATGTCTTTTATATTTCTTATTTTCTACTCTGTACATGTCTTTATTTTTGTTCTGATTTAAAAATGTTCTGTTTATCACTGCTTTTTAAAAAGCAATTTGATTACTATAGGTATTTATGTGGTGGTCTTTGCATTTATTGTGTTTGAACTTCATTGATCTTTTTGGATCTGTGGGTTGAAAGTTTTCATCAACAATTATAGCCATTGTTTCTTCAAATGCTTTTCCTGTACTTGCTGACATTCTTCCATTTGATATTTTCTTATAGTTTACTCTGGCTCTATTTTCTTATTTTTGTTTTTTTCTCTCAGTGGTGCATTTTGGTAAAATTTATTTCTGTTATCAGGTTCCCTAATCTTTTATTTTGCAGAGTACAATCTGCTATTAAGTCTTCCCAGTGAATTTTTCATTTAAGATGTATTTTTTTTATGTCTAGAAGTTCCATTTGGATTTTATGTCACCTATGTCTCTCCTCATGTTCGTGGTTTTCTTTAAATACTTGAACATTAGTTAGTTGACTTAATGTATGTGCTCACTAATTCATCATCTGGGTCATTGCTGAGTGATTCTTTTTGACTGATTTTTCTCTAGGCTTTGTATAACATCATTTGCATGGCAGAGTGAGTTATTTATTTTATTTTGTTTTCCTTGAGCATGTAAGTTCCATGAGGATGGGGTTTGTCTGTCTTGTTCACTGCTATATCCCCAGCACCTAGAAGAGGGTTTAGCTGAAGTTATCCATCCTGTCAGTGGCCGAACAGGAGCTGAAAATACAGCCTGAGTTCTTTGGGTGGGTAAAAAACTAAGATGTATGTATAGTGACTCACTTTACTCACTTGTCACTCTGGTCTGAGGAAACTTCTCTCATTGCTTTGCCATTTAATTTTGTTCTCTCCCTTCTTTCCTATATCTAGCATTTTCCCTTTTATGAATCTGACATCTATAGGAAGAACTCTAGACTTGGGCTACTCTTGCTTTTTGCCCTGAACGATACCCAAGTTGAGGAAGTAAACAGCCTGGCCATTGTTTAAAACTGGGAGAGGGCAAGGGAAATAAAGAAAGACCAAATTGAATGAGCATTTGTAGGAATTATATTAATACATACATACACACACCCTGGTCTGTAGTATAGAGTATAAGAAATAGATTTACAGGGTCAGAGGGTATACACTTTTCAATACTTTTGTAGCATCTTGCAAAACCACTAGCATATGGAGAATTTTTGAGTGGAAAGTTACTCAAATTTTCTAGCCAAGAAATAAAATGGTGAGCTTTACAACAGAATTGTCTGTTCTCTTTAGTTCTCCCCTTATGTCTATATTCACTGAACAGCAAGTTCTCTGACAGCATCTAAAAACACTGTGTGTTGCTCCTTTACCTAATCCAAAGTTGCACTTGCTGTTTGGGTTCCTGTAGCATCCAGTCTTCACTGATCATCTAATTAATCAAGCGGCTCAATGGGTAGCTCTGATGACATGACATGAAAGCAGAAGAGTCACCTGTTGTACATTTACTAGACTAATCCATTTCAACCCTCTTAATAATTGTTTCTAGTGTAAGGCAATATTGTGAAAGGAGTGCATTAAATTTAGGTGCAGGAGCACCTTGTTATTTATAAGAATGCGACACATTAAAGGCAGGAGAAAAAAAAGAACTCAAACACAAGTACAATGAGAAGATGTTAGTGTGTTCTTTTTCTTGATAATGAAATCGTATTTTGGACAGGTTTGTATGTAGGATAGCATTTGATCACTGGTCAGGCAGATGCTTTCTTTTGCATCTTCTACAATTTTAACAATTAAATACATAATCATAAAAGTTTTAGTATGACATTGGTTGTTGAAAATTTCACTGAAGTAATAGACAGTTTCTTTATTATAACTAATTATGTCTTATGTATTAAGGGTATAATATAGAACTAGAACCCTAGATGATTTTACAATATTATTTTGACATACTCCTTACATCTGTTTCTTCTTTCTTCTTTGTTTCTGTAATTATAAACCTCATTCTTGGAGTTTTCTGAGCTTTAAACATTCAAGTTATCTTCAGCTTTTTAGTGTTTCCTCTCTTATGCATCATGTTTCTTCTATAATACCATATTTGTTTCCTATTGTTGCTTTAACAGATGACCATGTACATGGTGCTTTAAAAGACAGATTTATTACAGGCATACCTTGTTTTATTGTGCTTTGCCATACTGTAATTTTTACAAATTGAGGTTTGTGGCAGCCCTGTATTGAGCAAATTTTTTGGTGCCATTTTTCCAACAGCATTTGCTCACTTTGTGTCTCTATTGCATTTTGATAATTCTCACAATATTTCAAAATTTTTCATTATTATTATATTTGTTATGGTGATCAGTGATTATGACTTGCTGAAAGCTCAGATGATGATTAGCATTTTTTGGCAATAAAGTGTTTTTAAATTAATGCATGTACGGCATTTTTTAAAGACAACACTCTTGATGGACTATTTACTACATAGTATAAACATAACTTTTACATGCATCAGGAAACCAAAAAATTTATTTGACTTGCCTTATTGTGATACTTGCTTTACTGTAGTGGCCTGGAACCAAACCCACATTATCTCCCACATTACCATGCCTGTTTTTTTATAGTACTGGAAGTCAGTAGTCTAAAATTGGTCTCCCTTGGATAAAATCAAGGTGTTGGCAGTGCTGCATTTCTTTTTGAGGCCCTAAGGGAAAATCCATTTTCTTGCCTTTTCCATCTCCTAGAGACTGCCCACATTCCCTGACTCATGGTCCCTTCCATCTTCATTCTCAGCAATGTATGATCAAG